>NC_071388.1:129765763-130128239 GCF_022682495.2 Desmodus rotundus
GCCTGCCTGCAGCACAACTGTGTACAGTGTAGGGATCAGCAAACCGAGATCTTGATGGAGACTGTGGAAGGCACTGCCTGGGCCAGAGCCAGAGCATGTCCTCTCTACAGCCTGAGTCACCTGGGCTGGGGCTGCATCCGGGCCACTTGCAGCCTAGGATGCTGCCTGAGAGCCGGGATGGCTGGTGCTCTGGAGTGGCCCCTCCTTCCTGGGCACATCCACCTTCTCCCAGTAGCCCCTCCATGGGAGCGTCAAGGGGCTCAGCTGGTCCCTGAGCTTGGGTGCCCAGAAGATATCTGGGCTCAGGAATCTCCTGGAATGAACGTAGACAGCCAGTTTGTCGCTGGGCATTCCTGGCCAAGGGGGGCTGGGACAACAGGGGCAGCAGTGAGTGTTGCTCAAGAAGCAAGAGTGCTGGGGGATGAGTCCTACCGGGGCTGTGTGCTAGGACACAGTGAGCTGGGCACAGACACCATGCTCACCCCTGTTCTCCCCAGCTCCCTGCCCCAGCCCAGGGGAAACACCAGTGACCTCAGTCAGGGAGGAAACCCCTCTGTGTGCGCTCATCACTCACGCAGTAACGTCCCCATCTCTCTGGATCTCCAGAAGGACCTCAAGGAGACTTCCCAGGACAATGGTGGAAGTTTCCTGGCACTGGACCCCAAACTCAGGAAACCTGACATGGAAAGGAGCAAACCCACACCCTCCCACATGTGACTGAATGATTTTTCCTAGGACTCCATGAGCCTGACAGCTGGGGCTAAGGGACCTGGGGGTCTGGAGTATTAGTGGACTCACCAGGTGCTGCTCTGTCCCCAAGCAAATGCCCCAGAAAACCTGAACCCCATCCAGCCACCAACGGCAGCTGTCCTATCACAGCTACTCCCTCACACCTGTTTCTTCTGATGCCACCGCCTACATTGGTCCCAGTGCTCCATCCCAGCCCCTCTCAGGGCCCTGGGGCCCCATCTGTTATTCCACCAGCTCTTCACTGTCCTGTCCTCCCCCGTCCATGTGCCCTCATTTTAATGGCTCCCTTGCAGACACCCCAAGACACTGGCCGGTCATTGAGAAGGGGCCTGTGCTGGCCTCTCACAGCCCTGCAGTGAGGGAGCTGTGGGGAGGGGATGGCAGAGCCCCAGGCACTACATGGACACCAGAAAGCCAGAAGGGCCAGGCTCCTCCTCTGCCCAGGTGGAGGGTGGGGCTGTGTACTGAGCTCCCCAGAGATCCCAGTGGCCCAGCCTGGTGTGGGAGCTCCGAGCTGACCCCTGAACACCTGGTGGTGGTGGGAGACTATAGAGATCTCAGCCAGTCAGTTCTGGGGCTGGGGAGGGGGGTTGGGTTCTCCATCAGGAAACATGGAATGATCACTGAGCCTGTGAGCGGGGAGGAAGCAGGTCAGTATCCAAGCAGAGAGAACTGTGGATGGGACGGTACAGCCTGAGGAGGTGATTGCCCAGGCCCTGGCTGGCTAGGGTTTCTCAGGGATGTGGGATGTTGATTGGAGTGGACCAAAGATGCTCCTGAGGCCTGGACCTGATTCTGCTCCACACCCTGCAAAGCCCCACCTGCCACACTCATGTGTTCGTGGGGAAAGAGGACAAGATTCCTGAGTTAACCAAGACTAAGTGTGTGCAAAACAAAAATTAAATCCTGGAAAAAATGAAGAAGCCATTGGCCCATGACAGTGACCAGAGGGGAGAGGGGAGGGGATAATGGGGAAAAGGGTGAAGTGTTTACAGGAATAATTATAAAGGTCATATAGACAATAACAAAATGGGAGGGGTTGGAAATGGGGGGAGGGAGGCGGGGAGGGCTGGGGTGGTGGGGGTAAAAGGCAGAAAACTGTACTTGAACAACAATAAAAAAATAAAAATAAATATAATTTACTCAAAAAAAAAAAAAAAGGACTGAGGTGTGTATCGCCCTGGGCAGTGAATAAAGAGATCATTTCAGCCACAGGCGCTGGCTGCCTGGTGACGAAGGAAGATATCCAAACAGTTAATGATATGATGCCCCCGTATCCTCCTCCCAGAATGAGGATTGTCACTGTACTGCTGGAATCTCTTTCCTTCTGCCACCAGCCAGAAGTCAGGGGCATTTCCTCATGAAACATTGTCCCACCATGTATCATCTACCAGGAAGAGTGGGGGTCACACTAGCCTACAGACAGAGCCATATTCTTGCTGGGGGGCTGCTGTGTGGGCAGGGGACTGATTAGGTGCCACAAATCCCTGGCCAGGTGCTTCCCTCTCACCGCAGAGCAGCTGGCCCCTCAGGGTGTCCAGCACTGGGCAAGTCCTGCCAATGTCACTTGCTGAATGTCACCCCACTGCCACCACCGTAGGTCAGAGCCACTGCAGCCACCTCTTGCAGGGCTCACTGCAGTGATCACTGCAGTTCCTAGCGGGTCGGCCTCTAGTCTTGCTCCTCTGTTCCTTCACCGAAGACCTTTCAGAGCCTCTGAGCGTTCACTCAGCAAGGTCCACACTCCTTAGCAGGCAGGTGAGGCTCTTGACATGGCTGTTGCTTCTGCAGCAGCCTTGCTCCTGCAAAAAATAAAAAAATAAAAAAATTAAAAAAAATTTTCCCATAAAATAAAAAAGACACATTTTTTATTTTCACCAGTAACTTTATTTATTTGGATATTTTGAATATGTCAGCTATCTCCCGTGTGGTATATAACATGATTGTTCCCAGTTAATGTGTCAATTTGATTGCTATCAACTTCAACTGGTCTACCCAACCGTGGCCCATCATCCAGGGAGAAATCTCCAGCACAAAACCTCACAAACCACTTTTGACATGTTTGATCAGTCACAGCACCTTCTCCATACATGGCACAAATATTTTTTGCATATCAATCGCATTTTTACCTTTCTTGAAATAATAAAGCATAACATGCTGAAAATGTTGCATACTGCTTCCATCTTCAATATTAAAATGACTTCACAAAAATTCACCAATTTTAATAAGTTATTTTTAAATGCAGGCTAACAGGATAGCTGTCACAATACAATTTAACAAAATTGTTTCAAATTAAGTTAAGGACAACTAAGCTCTACTAGAGCCAACTTAAGGAAAAAACAGATAAACAAACAAAGTTTTTGGCCAACCCAATAAAGTATTTATTTTGGTAAATGTCCTCAATAAATAAGAATGCTTTATTGAAAAATTACTTTATGTATTTTCATTGTCAGACCTTTTGGAAGTAGTTTTGTTTTGTGGCATACATCAGAAAATGGCCTCGCTGGAAGCCGGGCTATTGATAGGTGCTTTACGGAAGTGCGTTTGGGGAAGAATAGCTGTCATGTTTTCTCTTCTTAGAATGATTTTCAGATTTAAACTATTATAGCTATGCTTTGTGGAATAAAATGTTGAGGCTCCCACAGCTCACTACTTTATAGGCTGTAATGAATTAAAAATAATCTCTGTTAACTATTGTTAACTTGCCCTTGAGAGACTTGTTTCTAAAGGATTTTCTTTCTTGTCATCATTTTATGTAATTTCACAAAATTCTATTGCAAAGATGTACCTCAGTTGTTTTTAAGCAGTGTCCTATCTGAAAACTTTAGTTGCTTATAATATTTCCCTATTAATAATGATGCTCCAGTGAATATTCTTGGCATTCCAACTCTCTGCTCCTCTAAGACTAGCTCCTTAGTACTGCAATAGTGGGGTCAATGAATAAACAAAACTGAAAGGCTTTTAAAGATATTGCCTTTGAGGACGACAGACTATGAAAAAAGTTTGCTTTCCTGCATATTTTTTTTCTTGTTATTAAAAAAAGACCCTTTGTAACCATGCAAACTTGTTTTTGGCCGCCTGGCACCTTGAACTCACATGATCCAATGATTTGTGTTGAAGGAAACAGGTTTTTGTTAACAGGGCTCCAAACTTGGAGGTCCCGAGAGCACTACTGCTCTGAGCTCTTCTCCCATGAGACCCAGAACTTCCCTTGCTCCCCGAAAGGCTACAGACCAAAACCGTGCCCAGAAGTTCCCCACACCCTTATCTGTCCTTAAGCTGGCCATGCAAACAGATCTCCATCTTCTTCATAATGTGCACCTGTGGGTTTCAGAGTCACCGTCTTGCAGCACCTCTCTCCTTCAGGGTCTGGGGATCACTGCTCTCAGTCTCCATGTAGCAGTCCCAGAACAGTGTCCTGTGTTACACTGGATCATGGTGCCCCAGATGTTGGGGCCCAGGGAGGCACATGTCTCATTGTGGGACTCTGACTCCCAGAGTTGGCTTCCATCCACCTAGGGTCTAAGCCCCTGGTGGGCCTGGCATGTCCTGGGCCCATGAGTGAGCGAGAGACAGAGTGAGAGTGAGGCTTTCTGCCATTAAGTCCGGCTTCCTTTAAAAACACCCAAAACAAATAACCCTGCCTCTCTCTACCAAGCCAAACCAGTTTCAGAATGTGCCAGTCAAAGGTACCATCCTTCAGAAAAGCAGAAGTCTGCAGTTTAGCATTAATGGGAACCATTCAGATCTAAACATCCCTCACATCTCTGTGTGCTCCAGCCTGAGTGCTTCTTTCAGCATCTGTTTCTCTCCTCTGGAGCTGCCTTAATTCAGCCACTAGCTCACCTTTGTATCTGCAGGCAGGTCCCCTGCAGCTCGGCCAGCTCTGCCACTGTCTTCTGTAGGTAGACCTCCCAACCTCATGGCCGACCTCCTGATCTTGCAGCAGACTTCTCTGCAGAGCTCCATGTAGACCTCATGGCAGACTTTCAAACCTCTGGGCAGACCTCCTTCCTTGGTTCTTGGCCTGTTCCAATCTTAAATGCTTGGCTCAGAAATTATGGTATGGCCAAACTCCCCCTTTTCCTATGGCGTGTTAGTGTCTGCTGTTTTTGTCAGCCCCTGGTGTCTTTGACTCTCTTTCAACTGCCATCTTTAGTCAGGGCAAGAGTTCCCAGCCATGCACAGGCATCCAGGATGGGCATCCACCCTCGAAGCTCATGCAGTTTCCATGTGAACTTCCCCCCTGGCTGTGTCACAAGTCACTCTGCCAGTGCACGTTCTCACAGTCACATACACAATTTGTAGCTTCTGCAATTCCTCCTTTCAGGAAGGCATGGGCTATTTATCTGCCTTTGTTATGCAATGTGCCTTAAACACTGTACTTTGTGATTTTTGGGTCCCCCCTCCACCTTGTGCCTTTTTAAGGATTTGGGGGTTCCCCTATTTTTAGGGGACCCATGCTCTGTACCCCATTACACTTTTACAAATATTTTCTAATTTTTAGGTGAAATACAGTGTATTAATTTATCTTAATTTGGTTAATTATGAAAATGAAAACTGTTTTCACATATTAGCCATTTATCTTCCTAAACTTCATCCCACCCTCTTTCTTGAACCAACTTTCTTCTTTCCTCCCTCCCTTTGTTCCTCCTTCTTTCCTTCCTTCCTTCCTTCCTTCCTCCTTCTTTCTTTCCTTCCTTCCTTCCTTCCTTCCTTCCTTCCTTCCTTCCTTCCTTCCTTCCTTCCTTCTTTCCTTCCTCCTTCTTTCTTTCCTTCCTTCCTTCCTTTCAATTGCAGATTTATACTCATGGCAGATCCTATAACTGACTTTCATAATGCCCATTCTCCTTTTCTTTTTTAGTGAAACAATTTCAATTTTATTCAGGGCCATCATCTGCTAAATTGAATTACAGCAATATTAACATCACGACTGTATTTCTCAGCTTATCTTGCAGCTGGGGTTGGCCATATGTAGCATCAGTTCTGGCTAATGAGACATATACGGAAGCCTCTGGGATAGACTTTGGGGAAGGCACTTTAAGATGAGGTAGATAAGCCAGTTTGTCTGTTTTGGCTTTTTCCCTGTTCCTTCCTCTTGCTCCTACCTCATTGAAAACTACATTGTCGCAGGCACTTTCACTGTGAGGTGAGGAGATGAAAGCCACCTGCAGGAGGAGCCTGGTCCCCGTGGCAAAATTACAGTATAACAGTCCCAGACAATTTACCTACAGATTTATTTTTACTGGAAAACAATAAAACCTCTATGGCGTCAGCTGTTATAAGTTGGGTGCTTAGTAGGTGCAACTGAAAAAATGTTCTCTGCCCATATTTAATTGTGAAGACTATATTTTGATTATTGATATAAAAGGTCTTTAGGCTTAAAGGGTACAAACACCTTAACAAGTACTGCCAAATATCTTTCAGTTTCTCATTTCTTTACTTTTTATCTTTTTTGTGTGGTCAGTTTCCATATTTAAAAATTCAAATGTCAAATTTATCAGTCTTTTGTTTTATGGTTTCGGCCTCAGTGTCATATTTGGAAAACCATCTCTAGTACAATAATTATTCATTTACATTTTCACTTGAAACTTGGTTTCTTTTATTATGTTAATAAACTAGGATAGCGTATCTACTATTTTCCTCTTCCAGCTCGTGGCAGACATTACTAATTAATTATGACACTCATTCTTAGTGAGCAGCCAAGTAGACGGCAAGTGCTTTTTCAGCACCATCTTCTGGACCTCCACTAACAACCGATAAAGCTTCATGTAGCATAAAAGTTATTTGCCATCCTTTATTTATAGTATTTTGTATTTTAAAAAATTTTATTCCTATAAGCCACCTTAAATAATTCCTTGGACAAGGTAGAACATTAGTAAATAGATAGACTGATTTACTGGTACCTTTAATAATATCGGTCAAGCACCACTGAAGTCAGACAACCTGCAATTACTATTTCATATACCAGAAAAGAAGCTGAAAAGAGACTTTAAAAAATTGTATAGCTTCCCATCTAAAAAGAAGTCAGTACAATTCAAATAATGATATCCTTCAAATGACAAAAATCACTAATCTATCTAAAGGAATCAACAATTACTTAGACAGACATATGTTTTTTGACCTCTTCCTTCCACAATATAGGCTCATGTTTGGATATTCTAAGTGTTTGTGGAGGATCTGGGTCCCTGGGGCATTCAGAACCAGGCCATTTGAATGGGAGGACTTATAGGGAGATGAGCATCTCTGCACAATAGCTCAGAAAATGGAAGTAGTAATCAATGAATTAGAAACAATAAGTACAAATCTTTAAGGAGCAGAAAGTTCTTCAGCAAGATTTGAGGAAATAGAAGTAAGTCGAACATCATCAGTGGTCCCTAAATTATTGAGAGCATGGCATTTGGGGGTCATGGAGATTTTTCTTTGACTTTAAACTTGGCCCATTCCCTTTAGCCTCCCCTTTAACTTGCCCACTTCTTCCTTAACATACAGCAGGCTGATACCTATTGTGATTTCCCTTCTTGCTTTCTCCTTAGAAACCAAACAAAGGGGCACTGCAGTTATGGATGCACATAACACTTAAAGGAAATGATTTTTAAAATATGCATTCTATAGTTACTTTTCAGGTTTAATTTACATTATTGGGTCCTGAAAGGAAATGCCTAGACAACCTCTAAAAGCTTCCCTCTAGCTGGTGTCTGCCACTGAAGATGAGTGGCTGGCTGCTCTGATGTTATTGATGGTGATACCACAGCATAAAGTAGGAAGAAATAAATGGGACTGGGCTTCATTGGTTTAATCTCTAGAAGAATCATGGAGCTAAGAAGAAAGGTTGTGGGAGGGGATCAATAGTTGACGAATGAAAAGAGTCTCAGTCAGTTGGAAAGGGCATTTATTTTCCCGTGACGTAGCAGAATAAATCATTGTAGCATCCCACAACTCAGGGTTGTCTTTTTCAAAATAGCAGACTCTGTTTTTCTTTACCTAAAATCTTTGAGTGCTATAGTACAAATTTTTTTCTCCATTGTATAATCTGGAAAATAGAAATACAACTATCTAAATTGATGCTAGAAGAAAAGCACATCATTGCCGTTGTCTTGATTGAGCATTTAGGTAACCTATAAATTATGTGAAACAATGCTAGGTACTATGGAATCTGTATAATAAAATGTGATTTTTCTTCCCCTCAAGTATTTTCCCTTCAATAAAGTAGCTTATTGCCTACAAGCAACATATGGTCTCTATGTTCTTTTCTATTGAGAAATTTATCTCAAATCATTATGTTTCTTTCACTAATTCTTTGTGTAAGTCAAATTTATCTTCACCTTAGGAGGCCTCTTTGTTGCATGTAACATAAATCAATCTGAGCTATTTTTTGGGTCATTCTACATCTGTCCTTCCCACTCTCCACCCATTCACTGCCGTTTTGGCTAGTGGCTGGTGTCTGCCACTATGTTGCTCTGTGCTCTGGGAGGCTGAGCTCTGTGGACTCATTCTCTTGGATCATCTTATTGATTGACTTGTGCTTGGGTTTGGCAATGGGAGGTGCCATCAGATGTGCATGAGGGCAAGGGAAGAGAAGTCTAGGTATTCATTTCTTCCCTCTGCTCTTCTCTGAACAGCAGCTACATTCCCTTGTCCACAGCTCCCATAGGCCCGGCAGCCCCTTCTGCACTGTTCCAGTTCTTACTGGCTTTCCATATACTCTCCCTTCCCTTATTTCTTAAGCCACAGGTAGTAATGGCTTCCACTGTTGCTCATCTCTGGGTGCCTCACTGTGTTTGTCAGCTTTTATTGTAGCAACACACAGCCCGAACGTTTCAGTAACCCAGACCCACAGACTTTTTTTTTTTTGCACTTGTAATATAAGGACTAGAGGTCAGCTATGGCTCAAATCCTAAGTGTCTTCTCATTCCTGATTCCAGGCTGAAAGAATATGATGTTTTCATGACAGAAGGTAGAACCTCAAGAGTCCAATCCAAATCCCACAATTACATGTAAAGGGTCTCATTAGAAGGGCAAAGGGCAAGTCTGTTCACCTCCAAGTGGCCAAAGCATGTAACATGGCCAAGCCTGAAGTCAAACAAGTGAGGACATGTACTTCTCCTACAGGATTCTCAGACTCTCTGGGCGACCTTTAATTCTGCTAGACCTTGGACTGATACTGTTTCCTATAGAAAAAAACCCAAACATTTATTACAATGATATATAGAGCAGTCTCGCTGAACCCAAAGGCAGGGATTGCAGCCAGCCTCCAGAATGAACCAGAAAGAGAGGCTTGAGAATTTTCAGGACTTTCTCTTTTTTAAATTTTTTATTGTTTACACTATTACGATTGTCCTCACTTTTACCCCCTTTGCCCCTAGTCCTTTCTGTTTGTGTCCCTGTTTCCCTTTCTGGAGATAGCTTCATTTTCTTCTTTACCTACATGTCGGTAAACATTGTGGCCAAGAGTTCCTAAGTGTAATATTCCATGATGAATTGTCTTTTGAGCCAACTCTAAATTCCCCGAGAAAGCTACAAATTGGCCCAGTGTGCAAGAGATGCTCATTCCCAGTGCTACTGAAAGAATCCGATGGGCAAGGTCATGTTGTACAAAATAGCTGCTGGGATCCAGCAATGTCACGGCACTGATTATGCCAAAGTAAAATTAACAGGAGAAGAAGGGGTTGGCAAGACCACCCACTAGGTGTTTGTCACATCTAGACATAATTTTTTGTCATCGGTTTTTCTATGTGATCATAGTTTGTTAAATGGCATTTATTAACTAAATAAAATTACTTTGTTTAATGAAATATCTATTCTCTACTTAAAAGAAATACAGGCGTTATAATACAAAGTTGTCTCTTTTTTTTCTTTTTTTGTAAGTATTATATATTTTTTAATGCCAGATAGTAACTCTGAATTTTTATCTTCTCCCAAATATAGAAAGAAAGATTACAGCTGAAGTAGACATCTCTCTGAAGACACCTGAGAAGCCAAACATCCTTTCTAGTGGCATATATGACTTTAAGCCTGGTAATAAGGACATTTTCACTGATACCAGGTAATTTTGGAGGGGGGGATTTTAAAGAAAAACAATGAAGTGTAATTATGTGCAATTACATATGTCTTTTGGCTTTATATGGCTTTCATATGTCTACACTGTATAAAATTGTTAGCAAAAAGTAATAAAAAGAGTATTGTATTTTAAAGTTTTCATCATCCCTTACTGCTTAGAATCAGTGTAATATTTATTTTCACCTCAACACCACTATGAACCATGTATTATAATTCTATTTTGTAGATGAGAAAACCTAAGATCAAGGTCAGATGGATATTAAATGGTAGATTCAAGACATAAATCCAGGTTGGACTAATTCCAAAGTCTTTGCTTATTTGTAAAGTATCCAGGATGATATCAGATTCATAGTAGACATCAATTAACATTAGCTTCCTTTCCCTGTAAAGACTCTTGTGCCTCTAAAATATTATGATTTGAATCATTCTTTCAGTATGTAAGCAGAATGGGATTATGACTGTGATAGTTTCCATTTGGTTCACTAGATGCCACAGGGGTTCTGAGAGTGAGTTAGCTTCCCAAACTCGATGAGGAGCAGGTTCTGAGCCAGATCCTTTCAATTAAGATTTATAATTTCTGCTTTGACCCACCAAATTCTGCAAAATTATTTTCTATTTCAGGGATTAGAATAATTCTACCAAACCTCTATTTGTCATAGAGTAAATGACAAAAGGAGAGAAGGCAGAGGGTGACCCTTGCTCAGATAATCCTGTGGGTATTTCAGTTTTTGAGTTTCTATGGAGCCACACACTGTTTCTTACATGATTTGCTTAGGAAATGTTCTTAGTGTCTTTTAATTCCATTCAGACTTTTTTAATACATAAGATACAAAGGTATATTTATATATTACTATAGTATGCATAATTACAATTACATGAAATATATGTGTATGTGTATATATATATTTATGAATGTATACACACATTCATATATGGGGATAAAGGTGGAAAGAAAAATAAAAGAATAAATATGTTTAATTTATTAGTGATGGTGTTATGGGTAGTATTTTTAAATTTTTGACATTAGAAAGTGATTTATTTAATTTAAACAGGAAACAATAATCAACTAATGCATCGTAATGTTTCGACTAACCAGAATACACACGAATGCAAGCATCCTGGATAACTAAGGAAAAAGTTTGTAATCATTTAAAACACTTCAAAATATATTAATTTATCTGTACCAGTATACAAAGGAAGGTTTTACTCTAGTTTTCCTCTGGAGAGGGAAGCAGAGTGGCTATAGAATAGTGGGGGAAGGAGAGCTACCATGTTGGCACCTTTGGAATTATGATTCCATTTAAATGTGTTACAAACAACAAAAAAATAAGGATAGAAAAGGAAACATATGTTTCTCACCTGTCTTTGTAGGTGAAGTAGAATTTATATGCTTCTTAATTTGCTGTTTTATTGTCTTTTAAGAATTCTCCACCTCTATTTTATGTGGTTTATTTGTGAAACAAATGTTTTTAAGTAAATGACTCTCTATAATACCTTCTAATGCAACTTACCATCATGTATATATTTAATGGCAATAGTTTTATCTGGGCATTATGGGACATTCAAAAAAGTATAAAACGTGATTTCTAACTTTGGCGAACTTACTTTTTTGATGATAGAACACCTGAAAATGTATAAAAAGTGAGGCAAGCTAAAAGTTGTGCATATGAAATTATTACTGCAATGCCCAGAATTGACTGAAAGAAATAATTCAAATAGATGGGTGAGCATAGAGAGGGAAGACTTGATACAATGTTTGCGTTAGTTAGGTCATACTGAGGTGCAGAAATAAATCCATCCTAGTAATTCAGTGACTGAAAGAATATGTTTATTTCTCATGTAGCTGTCTAGAGGGGGCTTTGCTGAGCAGAGTGGTTCTCTTTCATGGTCAGAAATATACCCAAATGGGCTTTGCCTCCTTCACTGTGCAGCATCTCAGGTTCCTCAGGGCATCACTCTGAGACCACCAAAGGGGAAGAGCACAGAGAGCATGAGGGTGCTTTTATAGGAGTCTGTAAATATGGGTCTCTATATATGAGTTCTGGAAGCTTGTGTATCCTCTCTCCTCCTGTTCCATTACTGCAGCTCACAACAAGGCCACATCTCACCACATGAGACAGGGGCATGCAACCTAGTTAGCTGGACACACAACTGACCTTTCCATTGCAATGGAAGAAGGAGGCTCCATTCTGGTGGACAGCTGACAGTCTCTATCACAAATAAGGAATATCAGTGATTTGGAAGAACCAAGGAGGAAGGGAAAGAGTGGCTTGACCCAGCAGGAAGAACAGTAAGAATCACCAAGCCATTAAACCTCATCTGGCCTCTTTTATCTGATAAACAAAACTTATTCTAGATGATTTCTAAAATTTTTTCCAGTATTTCAGGTTCTGAGGTTCTGTGGTTCTGTGAGCTAACATTCAATTGGCGTAGTATTCAGCCGGGGCAATGCGTTTGTGTTGAAAATGGTACAAGATAACCCATTACGTGGGTAGAGTGGGGTCTTGAATAGTCACTGTATTGCACTGGAGATTTTTTAGAAATCAAGTGACAGATATTGAATAAGTACCTCCTACATAGCTGGCACTTTGCCAGGTACTGTGGAGGGCACAAAGAAGTTAACCCAGTTTTTTGGAGAATAGATTACACACTACCTACAGGGAAGCTGAGTTGGATGAAGAAGAGAGAGAAGACTGGAAATGAAGAAGGATGGGATGTGTTTCCAGGGCTAGAGACTTCACCGTATTGGGTAGGAGATGCAGGTGAAAATGAAATTACTCTTGAATATCATCTATACAATTTTTATAAAGAAGAAACCTCTTAACATGAGTTTGTTTCTCTGTGATTTATCTCTTACAATTCTTCAATTGTGAGATTAAATTTCCATTCATTGAAAGTTCTGATTAATTAACTTGGTGTTAACTATATATAGTTTCACTGCAAGTAAAAATGTGTAACTCTGCCTTCAATTTTATAGACCAATTAATTAAGATTCTTTATGAAGTAGAATCAGACCTTTAGGGAATTAAGACATTTCACACAAACCTATTTCTATGAAAATACATTATCAGGTGTCTTAATCACTTGAAAACTCTGCCAAATGTAGTATCCAACTGTTAATTTTTAGCCAATCATATCTCTAATACCCAGGACTCTTATCTTGAATATAATGGCTCTATCCTGACTTTATTTTTTCATTTTAGATTTTAAGAATTTTGTGTTTTTAGAGAAGTTACAATCCTCAAGATTTTGGAAAGAGAGCATTTCCAGCCATTTTCATGTTTAGTTTTGGCTTCTGGAGTATGTCTTGATATCAACTCACTGCAGTTACTTTTGTTTCGTCTTGAAAATCTGCTTTAATTTAGCCATCTTATGTAACATAAGGCCTGGGACTAGGAGTCAGGAGACCTGCATTGCATTTGGGTCTGTCACTCATTGCTGGGCATATTCTTTACTCTGATGGGGCCCCAGTTTTATTTGTCTGTCAAAGGAGGGGGTTGAGCTGAACGACAGTGTGGGCTGCACTCTCTTTGCAAAATTGCTCTTCTAGATGGGTTGATCACTTTTCTTTATTTGGTTCACAATCTTTTAGTTTAATTTTATTTTTAAAAGGGTCCATTCTTTTAACTTTTTTTTGGAAGTATTGTCAGAAGTCCACATAACCTAGTGTGCTTATTTATGATGTAGATTCTTAATTTCTATAGCACAGTCACTCAATCAGACTTTCTAGGGAAGTGTTTCTCAGTTTTTAATATTTATAGAAGCCACACAGGGATTTTATTAAAATGCAAACTGTAATTCAGTGTGTTCTGCGGTAGGACCTGAGATTCGACATTTCTAACAAGCTTACAGGTCATATTGGTGACCTGCGGACCTCATTTTGAATAGCCGTAATGGCAGCCCCAACCCAGCAGAGCCGTCTCTTGAATGGGGACAGATTTAGCCCAATGTGGAATGTTTAAAATGGAGCAATCATGCTTAAAATGTAGCATATAGCATGTAATCTGGGTCATATGAAGTAAAGAAGAAAAGGGTTATAAAAGTGCTTACTCATTTGTGTGGCGATGAGTAAAAAGATTGTTTCTGCTGAGGGGTGAAAAGGTCTTCAAACGAGTTTGCTGTCTAGTAAACAGCAGGCCTCCAGGGACCCTGACAAGATGCTCAACACCTCCCTGAGGATTGCATTGCTGCTACTGTTGTTTCTGTTGTTAAGTTTTGAAAAGATTTTATTGAGGTATCTTGACATATGACATTATATTCATATCAGGTATATAATACATTAATTTAATTCTCATTTTAAAGGGTCTGTTCTTTTTAATTTGAACAATTGGCGATTTGGTGTAAGATTGTCTCACATGAATGTCCTTTGCCTCCGTGGCAGTACTCAAAGGCAAAAATGGTTTTGTAGAAATGTGTGCATTTGCGTGTTTAAATGGAATCTGATTTATAGTGAGCCAGCACCACTGCTGACAATTATGTAGGCTTTGAAATGGAGTTGTGACAAAAAATATATGTGGCATATGTTCTACTCCCATTTAAAAGTATGCCTAGGGAAACTTTCCTCTTTTTTAAAGCCTTGCTAAAATGTAAGACTCGTGTAAACTGATTTATTGTTTTTTCCTTGCATCTTGCATGGATATAATGTTTTTATCACTCAACTTTTGAACATAAGATGGCTTTAAATCGCATTTCATATTGTAATAATAATAATCGTAAAGGCAACTCACACTATGGAGTTCTTCCTACATGCCAGGCTGTGTGCCAAGTGCTTTATATGAATTATCCTTTTACTCTACTTTATATCCCCACGGCTGAGCTGCTCTGTTTAATATGTACGTATGGAGAATCTTAATGCTCAGTTGGTATCGCACACACACATACATGTAATAAACACTTGTGAGGAAAAAACAACCAAGAATAGTCTTTTAAAAAGTACCCTGAAGTCATGTGACAGATTTAGCAAATTCTTTTTATTTACATAGAAATGTGTACACATACTTTCTCTGTACACAGAAAATTCTAAGTATATATACATATATGGTTCCCACATAATTTACAACAAACAGTATTTTAATCTTGTTTCTAGATGAAAATTAAAAAAAGCCTCAAAATATTTCACACCAACCACAAAATTGCAATAGCCTCTGAGGAACTCAGAGCAAAAATTTCAAGCGTGTACTACCACACACTAAGCCTAGTACAATTTTTACAAAAGACAAAAATCAAACACTGTGCAGATAGCAGGAAAAGGAAAGGGATGGAGACGCAAAATAGGGAACAGAGCTGTTGGCATTTTCAGTGATGTGGTGAGAGCATTTTTGTTGGTTGAGACTGGTTTTCCTTTAGTCCTCAATTTAATGTTTTACTTTAACTGATATTTTACAGATGAGAACGGGGGAAATGTTAACATATAAAAGTTAACGTGTAAAAAAATGTTATCATTCCATGAGTCTTACAAGTTCTAGAAACCCTTTTACTGGTCACTCAGACTCTCGTTCCATGCTTACTGCGCGATCGCCCAGTTCTACAAACCAGGATGACTGTCCACCCCCTCAGGACACGTGGGAAGACATGACTGGGAAGAAACATTAATTTGTAAATAGTTTCAAAAGCCTGGTGAGTCAAGTGTCTTGGTTACTAGCACTTAATGATAATTGCTAATGTTTAAATATATTCTTTATTTCCACATCGAACTTGACTCTTCACTCAAATAATTAACAATGCAAGGAGAACTTAACCTGGAAGGCTAGAAATAATGAATCCATAATTCTGGAATCTCTTCCTTCCACTTCAAATTTTTCTCCCATTGTAGCCTAGGAGACAATCATTTCTCTCCATTTCAGGGTTGTTCCACACATGTATATAAAACTTGTACTCCCAAATGAATACAATGAGGGTATAGATTATAGGGAGAATATAGATTTATGACATTTTTACAATCCCTCACAGCACTGAATTTGGCAAAAGAATCTAAAAACATCGTGATATTCATTATTGTTGAATTTACTTATATCCAGATTTGCTTTCCCAATACACCACTATTACTCCTCAGATGAGACTTATAAGGGCGGTGACCAACATTGGGCTAAGTGTTTAAATCCCATTCGCTCAACTCTAGCTCAGACAATGATGTATTTAGTTCTACTGTGGCACTGTAACTTCACACATGAGTATTGAAACAAATTTTACCCTTTCATCTCTCATATCAGTAACAGCACAAATGTGGGGGGAAAGACAGCAATAAAAAAAGAACTTGATGTCAGAAATGCAATTCATCTATCAAAGAGAATTTTTTCAGTTACTTTACTGAATCTGCTATTTTTAGGATAACCTTCCAAAACATATTTCAAGGCAGGCTCAATTCAAGAGCAATGTTTATCACATGCATAGTTCAATTCTTCCTCGTTACATGTTGCTTCCACTGATGCTTCTTTGAGAGAAACAACATTTTGAGAACTTAGCCATCCCACATGAAAGTGATGGCTTCATAAACAGTTTGACTCTTTACATTAAGGTACTTATGATCAAAACAAACACACTTCACACTTAAAGAGTTTTCTTTTACTTTTCTTTTTTTAAATTCATAAACCTATTAGGGAGCTAAGGTTCACCGCCAGAGACAAAAGGGATCCTTCACCATGAACAGCTCGCTTCGTTCTTGGTCATTCTATTTAAATATACATCCGTCCCTCATTTCTGTCACTGTGGAAAGATTCAGCCAGAAGATAAGTAAGGAGTCTCACTATGGTAGTTATAGTCAGGACAGACCTTTTGCACAAGTTTATAATCAACACTGTAAAAGGCAATGTAAATGCAAATGACTTTGAAGGGCTTGGAGCACAGCCAGGACACATGGCTTTGAGTCTGCTCCTGGTAGCAGATCTTCGATGGGTCAAAGTTGCACAAGGCCGTCTTCTTCGCCCGATCTGTTTTTTCATACTCAATGCGACAATTAAAAGATTTGGATTCCTTGGTCTCCAAGGAAGACTGTGGGGAAACTTCAAATTCCACCACTTTGGAGGGGGGTACCAAACTTACTGAAACATTGCCCAGGCCTGTGGAATTGTGTCGGAAATAAACACTAAAGGTTCCATTTCCATGGTCGACTATTTTTCCTGTGATCAAGAGGTTGAGTTTAACTGTTTTAATGTTGGAATGAAAGTCGCCCCATCCAAACATTTTCTTAAATTTTCCCGTTTTTACTATGGGCCTCCGCTTAGTTCTTGCCAATGGCTCCTGAACCTCCGTGATGTTGGCCAGCCAGTCCCAGAAGTCTTCCATGCTCTCCGCATAGGCCACGTGTCCGGGCTTTGGGACTGGAGACTGTTTAACAAACAGGCGCAGAGGACTGATGATCCTTGAGTGAACCACATTCCCGACCAATGTCCCTGGAGCGTCTTTGTCATCCCAATCCAGCCCCTCTGTGGCATGCACCACCTTTTTACTGTCACAAAATAACTGTGTGAAAAGAAAAAAGAAATAAATTTCAGGTTAGGCTTTGAGCATACACATTCTATAAAGCCAAAACACAAAGGAAATTCTTGAAATAAAATTTTGATTCTTGCTAAATAGCATTTTACACAGCTGGCTCAGCAGTGTAATGAGAAGAGCATTTAATTCGAGCAGTGTGAATCTGTGGGTACAAAATTTAAAATGATGAAATTAAGAAGAAAGAGTTTCATTTTAATGGCTTCACGTAATTTTAGTCTCTGTTTCCTAATCCTTATACTTCTATCTTTCCAGATGAGGTAAGTAATATATTTTGGCCTCTTATTTAATAAAAACATTAAATTTGTGATATTCTCTCTTTTAGGTAGAAGACAAAGCCAGAATGCTGAAAGTTTGTTTCAAGGATCTACAAACCATCTGAATATAAAATATTAACAAGTTTTAAATATATTTTGAAATATTAAGGATGTTATTATATTCAAGTGCTTATGTTATATAATTTCATAGCTTTTGATATAATTCCATTTCAAACTCTGTAACAAAAAAGAGCATGACTAATAATAGAAAGTTCTATAGAAGTTTTAGTTGAAAAATATAATTTCAAATTTAGTTACCTTTATAGAAACAAATAGATTAGAAATGCATAATTTGAATTAATAGCCTATACATGATGCAGTAAATTTTATTACGAATGAATTCTACTTTGAAAGATAGAAGTGCTAAGAAAGAGTTACGTGCATGTGGTTTATAGATTCCACAGTATTTTGGTTTAAATCATACCCACTTTACATAGCACTTTATGTACATTTCATTTTTCTTTTTATTTTTTTATAGTAGTGTAAAAGTCCTCATGATTTCTAAAAATCATTTAGTTATGTCAATATGGATTCTGAGGCACAGAATTGTACTACATGAAACTGTTGCCTGGAGTGAATATTTATAAATGAGTTATAAAGTCTGGAAAATAGAGGTTTCTAGTGGAAACACAGATAGCCTCTTATCTTTAATGGAACAAACCACGCCGGTAATGATTCTCGGGAAAACTGTCAGCATGATGGAAAGGATGAGGAAGAAGTGAAGCCGTGTTCACGTACTGTTTCTTCAGCTCCTTCAAACTTGGCAAAGCACCTGGTGAAACTAGTCTCAGATTATTGTAAAAGTTATTGCTTTCAATCCAATTTTGAAAAAAAAGACATAGCCTGAATTATATATATTGTACTCAACTACATGGTAGAGTTTAATAACACAAGGCTATCTTTTTTACGTTCATAAAAGCTTAGAAGGTCAAATTCTAAGAGCTTTGAAAAAAAGTGTATTCACTTATACCTTGTCCCTAAGATCACTGAAGAGTAGGAATCTGAGGACTCAAATGTATGTGTGGGTTTTCTTGCAATTGGGTTTGGGAGGAGGAGTTTGGCCCCTTTGATTAATTTCCTGGAGACTTTTCTTCCTCATGCATAGTATCTTTTATGATTCTTTTCTTTTTACTTAAATTACTGGGGTTAGGCAGAAGGGAAAATTGATATGATGTACATTCTTACTAGTTTGAGAAGTTAAATCCATACTACCTCTTCTTAGGGACTTACACATCCTGAGTTGATACTTTTTTCTCTCTCCAGATGTTGAAAGGCTAGCATATTCATTAGGAAATGAGGGATCTGTCTCAAAATATTTGGGTATTTTTGATATTGTAACCAGCTTTCTGATTTTGAATGGTGTTTGTTATGACGTGCACAAACCTCATTCAAATCAATTGGTAATAGTCTGTGCAGTTAGTGCTGGCTCCAGTTATGACTTGTGTCTCCTGAGAACTGATGCAGCCTGGTCCAAATGATGTGTCCTGGCTTCTCTCCAGTGAGAGATCCAAGGACACACAGGCATATAAGGAACCTCTTGGTGATTAAGGTCCACTTTCTCTTCTCTGTGATTATGATTCTTGTTGCACAGAGTCTATTATCTACTTGTCACCTGTTTCCAGTATTCTATGAGCTCTGCCTTGCTTGCTCAGTAGTAACAGACATACCTCCCACTTGCTGAGAATTATTGGTATATAAGAACTTTTCCTTGACCTCCTGGCTTCTACAACCCTATTTGGAAAACTTCCTAGCCTCTTCCCTCATTCCTGCCTTAATTTCTGTTTCATAGGGTAAATCCTTTCTGACATTAAAAAATAAAAACCTCACTCACGGATACATTTATTGATTTTACAGAGAGAAGAAATGGCCTGGGGAGAGAGAGAGAAAGAAAAAGAGAAAGAGATGGGGAGAGAGAGAAATATATCAATGTGAGAGAGAAACATCGATCGGTTGCCTCCCATACACAACCTGACTGGGATCAAACTCTCAACTCAAGTATGTGCCCTGACCAGAAATTGAACCTGTGACCTTTAGGTGCATGGGATGACACTCTAATTAATTGAGCCACACTGGCCAGGTTGCTTTTTGCCATTTCTTCTTTTAGCTTGGTTGTTTTTTTTTTTTTTTTTTTAAACTCATGTCCTACCTTTACACACATTCTGCTAATTAAATATTTTTTCACTCACAAGTATAACAACAATCTTTGCTACAAGCAGCAACATGCTCTTTTCGTTTTCTTAAAATGTTTGTTTTACATTACACATTTTCCTGCATTTTTTCTGCCTGGATCTTTTTTTATTTTTTATTTAGCACATTGCCTGATTTTCTCCTTACTTTTCTGTTATGGAAAAATCTATAAACATTGAACCCATCATTCAAGAACAAATTAATTTCCAATCATGAAGTTAACTGGTATTGGTGCATTTTGGAATACATGACAGATCCCATTAGCAGACAGATATTATGAGATTCTACTCTTATCTCTAGGACTTCTGTGGTGGTTCTGAGATTATTTGATGATAATAACAAAAAATGGCCACTTACTGAGACTTTTAAAAAAATTTGATGATTTTCTTTGTACTAATTTGTATTGTAACAACTTGACCCAAACATATGTTACTCATCCAAAGAAATATGAGTGTAAAAAAAAATCTAAGTTTATCAAACAGCTAAATTACAAGTGGTTATTTTCTTTTAGAAGATCTCCTTAACTCTTCAGAAGATTCCCCATATGAGAATTTAAAATGAAATTTGATTTCTAAAAAATAATTTTAACACAATACTTTTCAGGTTCAAACCTGCTGAAAAAGCCCTTGATTTTAAGATTGGCCTATATAAAAATAATGAAATTTAACTGACAGCACACATCTATAATTGTGCTCTGTTCAGTGAAAACACTCACTGACAGTTTCTTAGATGAGAAGTACATGTATATATCCTTTTATTGGCCCTAGACATTTCTCACTTGCTTCAACAGCAAACATTAAATAAGTTGAGAAAAAGCTGCATATAACTTCATCTACTCATTATTTTAAAATACATGGACAGTACTCACAAATATTGATTTCTATATCTAGAGCCAAATCTCAAAAAACTATCAGATAATGATGTATAATAAAAAGTGTAAATATATTCCTAGTTGTCTTAAAAAGCTGACTATTGCACCTACTTTCCCAACTTCCCCTGCCATTGATATAACTTGTTCAGCCTTCCCCCTGGAGTATTTTTCTCAAAACGTGTGCATCAGTATTGAGAGGGTACCTTCTCCTATGGTTGTATGTGCTAAGACCCAAAGGCTCATGCTTACTGGGGTTGGATGAATCATAACCCAGTCCCTACACATCCACACACTCCCAGTATGGAAGTAGCATAGTAGAAAAAGCATAGGACTTAGTGCTTGAGGACTCATCACCCCTCGCTTAAGTGTTTGACATGAACCCCAGTATTTTTCACCAATATGTACTTTGCTGATTGATTGTAAGGACTAACCAAAAGAATGAGTGGAAATTATTAAACCCAATCTCTGGCAAAAGGCATCCAATGATTGATGGTCCTTGCATGGTCAAATGGATAGTCCCATGTCTTCTATTTAAAAATTGTATCTTTTTCAATTTCTTTCTTCAGGGTCTTAAAATTATCCATGAACTTCCACTTATTTGTATCTTTTTTCAATTTTTTTTAATGTCCTATAATTTTTCAAGTACAGGTCTTTTACATCCTTGGCTAGGCTTATTCCTAGGTATTTTATTCTTTTTGTAGCAATTGTGGATGGGATTGTTTCCTAATTTCCCTTTCTGTTACTTCATTATTGGCATATAAAAATGCCACTGATTCTGGGATAATAATATTGTATCCTGCTACTTTGCTGAATTCATATCAGTTCTAGTAGTTTCTTGGTGGAATCTTTGAGATTCTATCTGCAAATAATGATGGTTTTATTCTTCCTTTCCAATGTGGATTCCTTTTATTTCTTCTGTTTGATTTCTATGGCTAGTATTTCCGAGACTGTGTTGAATATGAGAGGTGAAAGCAGACATCATCATTCCCGATCATAAGGGGGATGTCTGTAGTTTTTGCCCATTGAGTATGATGCTGGCAGTGGGTTTGTCATATATGGCCTTTATTATGTTCATGTATGTTCCCTATAATCCCATTTTGCTGAGAGTTTTTATCACAAATACATATTGGATTTTATCAAACACATTCTCTGCATCTATTGATATGATTATGTTTTTTATTTTTCAATTTGTTTATATGGTGAGTCACAGTTATCAATTTGTGAATGTTGTACCAACCTTGCATTCCCAGAATAAATCCTACTTGATCATGTTTTATGATTTTTTCGACGCATTGCTGTATTTGGTGTGCTAATATTTTATTGAGGATTTTAGTATCTATGTTCATCAAGGATTTTGGCCTATAATTTTTTCTTAGTAGTGTCTTTATCTGTTTTTGGAATTAGGATAATACTGGCCTCATAAAATGAGTTTGGGAGCCTTCCCACTATCCAAGCAATCTATAGATTCAATGCAATTCCTATTGAGATTCCAATGATATATTTCACAGAACTCTAATAAATATTTCAAAAATGTATGTGGAACCACAAAAGACCTCATATAGCGACAGCCATCCTGGGAAAGAAGAAAATAGTTGGAGGAGTCACACTACCTAACATCAAACTATACTACAAAGCCATAGTAATTAAAACAGCATGGTAGTGGCATAAAAACACACATATAGATCAATTGAACAGAATAGAGAGCCCAGAAATAAACTCACACCTTTATAGTCAATTAATATCTGATAGAGGAAGCACATACAATGGGCTAAAGATAGTTGATTCAATAAATAGTGTTGGGAAAATTGGACAGATATGTGAAGAAAAATGAAACTAGACCACCTTCTTACACTGCACAAAGAATAAATTCAAAATAGATCAAAGACTTAAATGTTAGACCAAAAGCATAAAGATCCTAGAAGAAAACATTGGCAGTGAAATCTTGGACCTTGTTGTAGCAACTTTTTATTGGACATATCTCCCCTGGCAAGGGAAACAAAAGAAAAAATAAACAAATGAGTATTTTTCCAAGAAAGGAAATCAACAAAATTGAACCCACAGAATGGGAGAACATATTTGCTGATACATCTGATAAGGGGTTAATATCCAAAATTTATAAGGAACTTACAAAACTCAACACCAAAAAAACATACAACCCAATTAAAAAATGGGCAAAGGACCTGAATAGATACTTCTTCAAGGAGGACATACAGAGGGCCCAGAGACATATGAAAAGATGCTCAGTATCGCTACCTATCAGAGAGACACAAATTAAAACCACAATGAGATATCACCTCACACTGGTCAGAATGGCCGTCATAAACAAAATAACAAACAACAAGTGTCAGAGAGGTAGTGGAGAAAAGGGAACCGTAGTGCACTGTTGGTGGGATTGCAGACTGGTGCAACTGCTATAGAAAATAGTATGGAATTTCCTTAGAAAACTAAAAATGGATCTGCCTTTTGACCAGGCAATTCCACTGCTAGGATCATACCCTAAGAACCCTGAAACACCAATCCAAAAGAACCTATGCACTCCAATGTTCACAGCAGCACAATTTACAATAGCCAAGTGCTGGAAGCAACCTAGGTGCCCATCAGTAAATGAATGGATCAAAAAACTATGGTACATTTACACAATGGAATACTATGCAGTAGAAAGAAAGGAGCTCCTACCTTTACAACAGCATGGATGGAACTGGAAAGCATTATGCTAAGCAAAATAAGCCAGGCAGTGAAAGACAAATACCATATGATCTCACCTTTAACAGGAACCCAATCAGCAAAACAAACGAACAAGCATAATATAACCAAAGACACTGAAATTGAGAACAGGCTGACAGTGACCAGAGGGGAGAGGGGAGGGGATAATGGGAGAAAAGGGTGAAGGGTTTTCAGGAACAATTATAAAGGACACATGGACAATAACGGGGTGGGGGGGTGTAGAAATGGGAGGGAGGTGAGGAGGGCTGGGGGTTGGGTTGGGGTGGTGGGAAAAGGCAGAGAACTGTACTTGAACAACAATGAAATTAAAAAAAAGACTCATGGACACAGACAACAGTGTGGCAATTGCTGTGGGGAGGGGGTATAATGGGACTAAATGGTAATAGAAGAAATACAATAAAGATTAAATTAAAAGAAGGAAAAAAAAAACATTTTATGAATCCTCAGGCCTCCAGGAAACTGATCACGGTTAATCAAAAAAAGGATTCAGTGCCATGTTATACATTAATGACTGAGTAGAAATCAACCTTCTCAACCCCAGAACATCTGTTAAATTTTTCCTCATGTTTCCAGTGTCACTGGCATCTGACTTGTATCCAGATTGCAGGCACAAGGAGAGCTCTCTTTGCCAACAAATAGTGTTTGTGGATTTTTGATTCCAACCTACCAAATTAGTCAGCAAAGGAAACTGAAAATGTTCCATGTCTGGCAGGTGCCCTTATTCTTTAGCAGAAAATTTCTAGGCTATAACCTGGTGTCCTGGACTATAGATGGTAACATTCTGTTACATGTTTTCTATGAAACACATGCCTGCATCCCACTGGTTACTTGCATACCTGCTAAGATTGTCTATGCTAATATCAGTATCACTGATGTCTTTGTCCCATCATATTACAAAAATAATGCAAAAAATATTTAACCACAAACACAAAATGGAGTTTTAAAAAGGGAGGAAAAGAGGAATTGCTGTGCTTTATCTATTTGAACATTCCCTGATTTCAACACATTTATCAAAGTTTAAGTAATTTATGTCTTGGCAGGGTGTATCAATTTTACAAAGCACACACATTAGCTAGATACAATGATATCATATTAGCTTTTTCTGCATCTACAGTGGAGCTCGAAAAGATTAATAAAAGCTCAACCCTTCATCAATTAAATGAAGAAGGTGGAAGAAAGGGAGTAGAGGAAGAAGACTATTTCATTTCAGTTCTTTTGTTTTACTGGGAGAAAAGATGACAGGTTCAAATCATTCATCATAACAAGCTAGGGTTGAATTTCACTGATAATTAAATGCATTTTCTCCCCAAGAGGCAGAGAAGCTGCAATGAATTCTACAGTGGCATATGTGAGAATGGTCATGAATTATGATGATAATTTATAAACTAAAATGCATCTTCCTCTGCAAGTACTATATTAGAACATCCTTCTTCAACCATATCTGTTATATATTTTTCTTTTTAAAAAATATGTTATTGATTATGCCGTTACAGTTTTCCCAAATTGTGCCCCTTTACCCCCCTCCAACCAGTCTCCCACTCCCTCAGGCAATCCACGCACCATTGTCTATGTCCTTGGGTCATGCATATATGTTCTCTGGCTACTCAATTTCCTATGCTGTACTTTATATCTCCATGACTATTCTGTAGCTATGAATTTGACTTCTTAATCCCTTCACCTTTTTCATCCATCCCCTAACCATCTCCCATTTGGCAACCATCAAAATGTTCTCTGTATGTATGATTTTGTTTTTGTTCTGTTTACTTATTTTGTTTTTTAGATTCAACTGTTGATAGATACATATTTATTGCCATTTATTGTTTATAGTTTTCTTCTTCTTCACCCTATGGTGGTCGTGGTCCAAAAAAATTACAGCTTAGGTCACATGTATCTAAGTGATACATTCATTACTAGTTTGTGTTGAAATGAGAAAAAAAATTAAAACACTTTAAATTTGCATTTATTATATATATAATAAAGTACATGGTTTTTATTTTCAGGTACAAGTTAAAAACTATTAAACAAATATAAAAACAATAAAATTTTTTCTTTTAATATAATGACTTGTATATTGCTAAAAATACAAGAAAAATGTTTTAAGTTTAATTAATCAGAATCTTCATAGTTGGCTTTGCAAACATTTGTAACCATCATCACAAACAATATTGCTAATGCTCAAGGCAATACTTTTCACAGTACTTGCAAAATTATTTTGATAAGATATTTGAGTAGCATTCACTGAAGTTCTTCAACATCTCTTAGATTATTGAATTGATGTATTTTTCCAGGCATTTTCAATGGTAAATGAAAAAAAAAACCCAACAACCCCACAACACTGACTTCAAAGTTCATGGAGGAAAAAAAACTACACAAATACTGATTTTAGAGTTTGCGATATCTCTCAGATACAATTTATTGTCAAGTATCACACACCCTTTTGAAACGTGTTATAACCAAGCTGACAGCTTAAATGTTATGGTTTAACATTAGTCACTTATAAATGCAGAGCTAGTCATGACCTTGAACCTATGCGTCTAATATATGTAACAATATTTAAGAAAAGAGTTTGTATCTCTCAGATCAGCTGCGACCTGTGCAGGGTTAAAGAAGACCCTTTAACGTTTCATATAATACTGCTTTGGTGGCAATGATCTCCTTTAGCTTTTTCTTGTCTGGGAAGCTATTCATCTGTCTTTTGATTCTAAATGATAGCTTTGCTGGGTCGAGTAATCTTGGTTATAGGTCCTTCCTTTCATTACTCTAAATATTTTCTGCCAATCTCTTCTAGCCTGCAAAGTTTCTTTTGTGCAATCAGCTGACAGTCTTATGGGAGCTCCATTGTAAGTAACTAACTGCTTTTCTCTTGTGGCTTTTAAGATTCTCTCTTTATCTTTAACCTTTGGCATTTTAATTATTATGTGTCTTGGTGGGGGTCTCTTTGGATTCATTTTCTTTGGGACTTTCAGCACTTCCTGGACTTGTATGTCTATTTCCTTCACCAAGTTAGGGAAGTTTCCTGTCATTATTTATTCAAATAAGGTTTCCAATTTCTTGCTCTCTCTATTCTCCTCTGGCACCCCAATGATGTGAATATTGGTATGATTGAAGTTGTCCCAGAGGCTCCTTACACTATCCTCACTTTTTTGGATTCTTTTTTCTTCTTGCTGTTCTGATTGGTTGTTTTTTACTTCCTTATATTCCAAATCGCTGATTTGATTCTTGGTTTTATCTGCTGTAAATTCCATGTAAATTGTTTTTTATTTCAATTAGTGAGTTCTTTTTTACTGATAGGATCGTTTTTTGTGCTTCTGAGGTTCTCACTAAGTTCCTTGAGCAAACTTATAACCAGTGTTTTGAACTCTGCACCTGGTAGATTGCTAGTCTCCATTTTGTTTAGTTTTTGTTTCTGGAGTTTTGTTCAGTTCTTTCATTTGGGCCATGTTTCTTTGTTTCCACATTTTGGCAACATTCTTGTGTTTGTTTCTATGTATTAGGTAGAGCTGGTATGTTTCACAGGCTTTGTGGAATGGCCTAATGTACTAGGTGTCCTGTAGAGTCCAGTGTCACAGCTTCCCTTATTACCCAAGCTGGGTATTCAATGTGTGTCCACTTTGTGGGATGTATACACCCTCTTGTAGTGTTGAGCCTTTATTGCTGTTGGCACATCCAAGATCAGCCACCACCTGTGTTCTGTCTGGAGTCACACAGCATAAGCTACAAAGCAATCTGCAGGTGGCTACTACTTGTGCTGGGCTTGGAGGTGTCCAGGTGAGGCCCAGCTGTGAACCAAAGCCAGCTGCTGCTAGCGCCAGGCCTGGGGCAACTTAGCAAGAGGTACAGGGATCACTGAAGCCAGATGCTGCTTATTTGAGAGAATGTAAGAAAATCAGATGCATGGGCCAAGACAAGTAATTGATATGGAAAAGCCATTGGAAACAGCTTGGGTGGACCTGAAAGTTGTATGGGGCAGGGCCTCAGGTTGCAGGGCCCAGGGAATCACCAGGGTGAGACAGTATGAGCCATGTTGATGGAGTCTCAAATAAGGTGCCTGCCTGTCAGCTCTGTGGCTCTGTGGGGGAAATGCGCAGAAAAGGAAAAGAGGCCTTTGCTAGCACTTCTCTTTGAAAGAAAACTGCCCCCCTGCTCTCATCTTGATGCTGAACAATTTAGTTCCTCCCTGTATGTCTTTGATGCCTTTCTTTTTTAAAAATATATTTTATTGATTATGCTATTACAGTTGTCCCATCCCCCCCTTTATTCCCCTCTGCCCTACACACCCCCTCCCACCCACATTCCACCCCCCTTTAGTTCATGTCCATGGGTCATACTTATAAGTTCTTTGGCTTCTCCATTTCCTATACTATTCTTAACCTCCCCCTGTCTATTTTCTACCTACCATTTATACTACTTATTCTCTGTACCTTTTCCCCTCCTCTTCCCTTCCCACTCCCCCACTGATAACCCTCTATGTGATCTCCATTTCTGTGATTCTGTTCCTGTTCTAGTTGTTTGCTTAGTTTGTTTTTGTTTCATTTTTGTTTTAGGTATGGTTGTTAATAACTGTGAGCTTGCTGTCATTTTTACTGTTCATATTTTTTATCTTTTTTCTTAGATAAATCCCTTTAACATTTCATATAATAAGGGCTTGACGACGATTAACTCCTTTAACCTGACCTTATCTGGGAAGCACTTTATCTGCCCTTTCATTCTAAATGATAGCTTTGCTGGATAGAGTAATATTTGATGTAGGTCCTTGCCTTTCATGACTTTGAATACTTCTTTCCAGCCCCTTTTGCCTGCAAGGTTTCTTTTGAGAAATCAGCTGATAGTCTGATGGGAACTCCTTTGTAGGTAACTATTTCCTTTTCTCTTGCTGCTTTTAAGATTCTCTCCATCTCTTTAATCTTTGGTAATGTAATTATGATGTGCCTTGGTGTGTGCTTCCTTGGGTTCAACTTTTTTGGGACTCTGAGTTTCCTGGACTTCCTGGAAGTCTATTTCCTTTGCCAGATTGGGGAAGTTCTCCTTCATTATTTGTTCAAATAAGTTTTCAATTTCTTGTTCTTCCTCTTCTCTTTCTGGCAGCCTTATGATTCAGATGTTGGAATGTTTAAAGTTGTTGCAGAGGTTCCTATGCCTCTCCTTATTTTTTTAAATTCTTATTTCTTCATTCTGTCTGGTTCACTGTTTCTTTCTTCCTTCTGGTCCACACCATTGATTTGAGTCCTGGTTTCCTTCCTATCTCTGTTGGTTCCCTGTACATTTTCCTTTATTTCACTTAGCATAGACTTCACTTTTTCCTCTATTTTGCGACCCTACTCAACCAATTCTGTGAGCATCCTGATTACCAGTGTATTGAACTGTGCATCTGATAGGTTGGCTATCTCTTCATCACTTAGTTGCATTTTTTCCAGAGCTCTGATCTGTTCTTTCATTTGGGCCATCTTTTTTGTCTTTGTGCACCTGTTACGTAGAAGGGGCAGAGACTTAGGTGTTCACCAGGGCAGGGCAGCCCACGTGATCCTGTATGTGGGGGAGGTATCCAAGAGGGAACAATGCCGCTTGCTCTGCTCTCTGCCAGACTTCAGTAACTTCCCCTGCTACCCACAAGCAAATTGGGTCCTTCTGGTGCCTATTCCTGGGTGGGTAGGTTTGTGTACATTATAGGACCCTGTGGGTCTCTCTAATGAACTCTCCTGTGAGGCTGGGAGTTTCTCCCACTGCTGCTTCAACCCCACACGTGTTTTCAGTCAGAGGTTTTTGAGGCTTTATTTCCCTGTGCTGGAACCTTGGGTTGTGTGGTCTCACTCCCAATTGTTCCTCCCAGCGTATCCTCTTGCAAGTGTGGGACCTCCCTGTCTACCAGCCAGCCACCTCACCCCAGTCCACCAGCTGCTGCCTTTGCTGTGAGTCCTCTCCACCTGGCTGCCCATGTCTGCCCCTTCTACCAGTCTGGATGAATGTTTCTTCTTTAACTCCTTGGTTGTCAGCCTTCCACACAGTTTGATTTTCTGTCAGTTCTGGTTGTTTTTTATTTTTAAATTTGTTGTTGTCCTTCTTTTGGTTGTGTGAGCAGGCACAGTGTGTCTATCTATGCCTCCATCTTGGTGGGAAGTCCCTCTTTGATGCCTTTCCATCTGCCGCCCCAGCACTAGAGCTCAGAGGGAGTGAGTCCAAGTAAGTCCATGCATAGACCCTTTTAGAGGAACTGCCTGGGATTCCAGAAGTTTTTGTCCTCCACAGCCTCAATCCCTGCTGGTTTTCACAGCAGAAGTTATGGAGGCTTCCCTTCCTTGAACTGGAACCCTGGGCTTGGGGGGACCTTGTAGGGGGCTAAGTCCTCCTGAGTTACCTTTCCCAATTTTTAACTGCAATACATGGGTTTTGACCAGCCCATTCTGCATCTCCATTCCTCTTACCAGTCTTGATGTGGTTTCTTCTTTAATTTTGCAGTTGTATGACTTCCATTCAGCTCAACTTCTGATGTTTCTCAATGATGGCTGTTCTATAGTTTAGTTGTAATTTTGATGTAGTTGTGCTACAATTACAGGAGGAGTTGAGCTGTGTTTACCTATATGACTATCTTGACCAGAAGTCATCTTTTTCAGTAAACCTTTTGTTTTAGAATAGTTTTAGCTTACAGAAAAGCTCTGTAGTACAAAGTGTTACTGTATACCCTGAGCCCAGTTTCCTTGATATACTACTGTTAACAGAAGTCCATACTTTACTTAAATTTCTTAAATTTTTCCTTACTGTCCTTTACCTGCTCCTGAATTCCATCTAGGATCTCACATTACATGTGGTCCTCATGAGTCCTAAGGCTTGTCTTGGCTGCAATAGTTTCTTAGTCTCTCCTTTTTGATGACCTTGAAAGTGTTAAGGAGTACTAGTTAGAGATCTTGTAGCATGCCCTTCAATTTGAGTTGGTCTGATGTTTTTCTCTTGATTTGAATGGAGTTATGGGTTTTGGGAGGAAGAACACAAAGGTGTCACTTTTGTCACTTCTCAATGGAATGCTAGCAACATGACATCACTGTTGATATTCATGTTAAAACTTCTGGTTTAGGTAAAGAAGACTCTTTTTCAAAAGTTTTGTTTTCAGATATACTACTAGGCTGTACTTTTTTGTTATCATAATCTTAGTTTAATGTACATTTCATTCAGTGGCATTTACTTTAGTATTAGTTATTAAAAGGCAGGAACCCTCAATGATTTCAATTTATAACTCTTTACCACATCACTGAATAATCTGAAATAACTTGCTTTTATTTCTTATTTAGGAAATCATACACTATTTATAAATTTTTCTGGCATTATTACATGTGATAATTGTGTCACCATCAATATTACTATTACTGTTATTTTATTTAATTTAATATTAATATAAAAAGTAATAAATAAATCAATAAAATAAGTGAGTAGAGCAGTGAATCTGCATCTAATTTTGTGTTAAGCTTGAACATTCCTGCAGCCTTTTCTTTTCACTATTTTACTGTTGACAAAACTAGGCACAGAGAAGGTATGTGGCTTGTGCAGGATGATGGGACCGTGACAGCAACAGATTTCCATTTCAGTGTTCCTTCCAGCAAATCAGTTCCCTACTGTTTTCTGACTGTATTAGATCCAAATGTCCCTTTTCTCAGTTTTGGAGCCAGTCCATTGTACTTAATTCTACATATCCAGTGAATCAATATTAACCTTTAGATAGGCCTTTCTTTGAAGGTCAACCTATTTGCGAAGGGGAATGGAGCTAATGAAAACCTCACAAGTGAGTGTTCCACCTTCACAGCACTCTGGGTACTGCAGGACCATGAATGCTACTTGGTTCTTCTTGGGATCTGGGATAGTGAGAACGTTGCCATAATTATGACAAAGCCCTTTCCTATACCTCCATTTCTGTGGCAGCTTTGTTTCTTCCCTGTGGTCGTATGGGGTCTGGGTCCTAAACTGTGGCGGAGGGGATAGGGGAGATGGGAAAGAGGAGAGCTTTCTTTACAGCCAGTGGTTAACAGAAAATAAGTTAACAGCACTTAAATCTTTGAGCTTCTGATGTACAAATTTCATTTAGTACAAACAATACCATTGCCAGTCCAGGTAGCTGCATCCTATACCAGTCCTAACAGGTGACATTTTTCTTACTTGAACAAATACCAGTGGCACAGATATCACCACTAGCCTTCCTGTCCACTCTAGTGTTTAACAATTCTGTTTTTTTATCGTTCAATTATAGTTGACCATTTTCCCCCCACTCTCCCCTGCCATACCCACCTCCACTTCCCACCTGTCACCTTCATTCCACACCCCCCCCAACCCCTTTGGCTTTGTCCATGGTTCCTTTACACATGTTCCTTGACAGCCCTTCACCTTCTTTCCTCCACTATCACCCTCCTCCCTCCCCTCTGGTTACTTTCAGTTTGTTCTTTTTTTCTTTAAAGATTTTATTTATTTTTTTTTTAGAGAAAGGGGAAGGGAAGGAGAAACAGAGGGAAAGAAACATCAATGTGTGGTTACCTCTTGTGCGTCCCCTACTGGGGACCTGGCCCACAACCCAGGCATGTGCCCTAACTGGGAATCAAACCGGCAACCCTTTGGTTCACAGCCTGCACTCAATCCACTGAGCTATACCAGCCAGAACTGTGGTTTTTTTTTTTTGTTTGTTTGTTTGTTTTCATGTCTCTGGTCTTTTTTGCTCACTTGTTTGTTTTGTTGATTAAATTCCACTTATAGGTGAGATCATATGGTATTTGTCTTTCACTGCCTGGCTTATTTCATTTAGTGTAATGTTCTTCAGTTCGATCCATGCTGTAGTGAAGGGTAGGAGCTCCTTTCTTTCTGCTGTGTACTAGTACATTGTGTAAATGTACCATAGTTTTTTGATCCACTCATTTACTGATGGGCACTTAGGCTGTTTCCAGCACTTGACTATTGTAAATTACACTGCTACGAACATTGGGGTGCATAGGTTCTTCTGAATTGGTGTTTCAGGATTCTTAGGGCATAATCCCAGCAGTGGAAATGCCTGGTCAAAAGGAAGCGCCTTAGTTTTTTGAGGAAACTGTGTGCTGTTTTCCACAGTGACTGCACCAGTCTGCATTCCCACCAAGTGCACTAGGGTTCCCTTTTCTTTACAACCTCACTAGCACTTGTTGTTTGTTGATTTGTTTATGATGGCCATTCTGACCAGTGTGAAGTGATATCTCACTGTGGTTTTAATTTGCGTCTCTCTGATGGCTAGTGATGCTGAGCATCCTTTCATATGTCTCTGGGTTCTCTGTATGTCCTCCTTGGAGAAGGGTCTGTTCAGGTCCTTTGCTCATTTTTTAACTGGGTTGTTTGTCTTCCTGGAGTGGAGTCATATGAGTTCTTGATATATTTTGGAGATCAAACCCTTGTCCAAGGTATTATTGGCAAATATATTCTCCTATACAGTAGGTTCCCTTTCATTTTGCTGATGTTTTCTTTAGCTGTGCAGAAGCTTTTCATTTTGATGAAGTCCCATTTGTTTATTTCCTTTATGTCCCTTGCTCTAGGGGACATATCAGTGAAAATATTGCTGCATAATATATCTGAAATATTCCTGCCCATGTTCTCCTCTAGGACTTTTATGGTGCTGTGACTTATATTTAAGTCTTTTATGCATCTTGAGTTTATTTTTGTGTATCTTATAAGTTGGTGGTCAAGTTTCATTTTTTTGCACTTAGCTGTCCAGATCTCCCAACACCATTTGTTGAAGAGGCTATTTTTACTCCATTTTATGCTTCTGCCCCCTTTGTCAAATATTAATTGTCCATAGAGACTTGGGTTTATTTTTGGGCTCTATTCTGTTCCATTGGTCCATGGGTCTGTTCTCATGCCAGTACCAGGCTGTTTGATTACAAAGGCCTTGTAATATAGTTTGATATCAGGTATTGTGATCCCTCCTACTTTGTTCTCTCTTAAAATTTCTATGGCTAATTTGGAATCGTTTGTGGTTCCATATATCTTTTTGAAATGCTTGTTCTGTATCTGTGAAATATGTCATGGGTACTCTAATACGGATTGCATTGAATCTATAACTTGCTTTGGGTAGTATGGACATTTTGATGATGTTAATTCTTCCAATTTATGAACATGGTATACACTTCCACTTATTTGTGTATTCTTTAATTTCTTCCTTCGGTGTTGTGTAGTTTTCTGAGTATAGGCCTTTTACCTCCTTGGTTAGGTTTATTCCTAGGTACTTTATTTTTCTTGTTGCTATAACAAATGGGATTTTTTTCTGGGTTTCTGTTTCTGATATTTCATTGTTGGTGCATAAAAATGCCTTTGATTTCTGAATATTGTATCCCACTGTTTTGCCAAATTCCCTCATTGGGTGGAGGTGTTTTTTGGTGGAGTCTATAGGGTTTTCTATGTATACTATTATGTCATCAGCAAACAATGACAGTTTTACTCCCTCTTTTCAAATTTCCATGCCTTTCCTTTCTTTTTCTTGTCTGATTGCTATGGCTAGAACTTCCAATACTATGTGGAATGGAAGGGTGAAAGTGGCTAAGAGGGAATACTCCCAAACTCTTTAATGAAGCCAGCATCATCCTAATACCCAAACCAGATAAAGATACAACAAGGAAAGAAAACTACAGGCCAATTATCAGTGATGAACATAGATACTAAAATCCTCAACAAAATATTGGCAAATTGAATCCAGCAATACATTTAAAAGATCATACACCATGATCAAGTGGGATTCATCCCAGGGATGCAAGGATGGCACAATATTCACAAATGAATAAACATAATACATCACATAAACAAAAGGAAAGACACAAATCACATGATTGTATCAAGAGGTTTGGAAAAAGCATTTGATAAGGTATAGCACTCATTTATGATAAAAACACTCAGCAAGGTGGGAGTAGAGGGAGCATTCCTCAATATGATGAAGGCCATATATGAGAAACTTATGGCCAATATTATATACTCAACATGAAAAAACTAAGAGCTTTCCCACTAAGATCAGGAACAAGACGAATGTTTAACAATTCTAAGTGACATGTTTATTTAACATTTATTGACTCTTCACTCTCATGGCACCTGGGGAGTAGGAGAGGCTTTAGCTTCCTCAGTCAGCTTTGCACTTGAAGCTCACTGCTGCTAAATATAGTTCTCCTGATTTTAACATACCTCATTTAAGAAAGTGGGAGACTTAGCCCTGGCTGGTGTGGATCAATTGTTTGGGGCATCATCCTGTGAACCAAAAGGTTTCAGGTTCAATTCTCAGTCAAACTGCAACATGCCGAGGTTGCAGTTTGGTCCCAGTTGAGAAATGCATGAGAGGCAACTGACTGATGGTTTTCTCTCACATTGATATATCTCTCCCTCCCTCCCTTCCCCTCTCTCTAAAATCAGTAAGCATGTCCTCGGGTGAGGATTAAAAAGAAGAAGAAAGTAGGAGCCCTAAAACAGTTCCACAAAAATGTGATTTTAATTTACAAAAGTCAGTTTATTGCTTCACTGACTTTAGCCTATATCTGCAATCATATGAATGTCACTGCACTCTCATAATCACATTAGAAAATTGTTCAACTGGGAGAAAAGGTAGAAGTCTGTATTCTAGAAAAGAACCTGTTGGCACATCCTCCAGTGGCCAAATTTATGCAATCGGAGAAACTTTGCCAAAAGTAAAGGAATGAATGAAAGAAACAGGGGCAATGAACTCAGTCAGAACAGGTGAAAACAGAAGGTGAAAGAGAGGAAAAAGGGTGAAAACAGCAGGGAACTGATTTACTGGAAGGAACAACTGGAATGGAAATCTGACATTGTCATGGTCCCATCATTCCGCACAAGCGATGTACCCTCTCTGTGCCTAGTTTTCTAAACAGTAAAATAGTGAAAAAAAAGTTGCAAGAGTGTTCAAGCTTAACACTAAAATTGATGCAGATTTGTTGCTCTACTCATTCATTTTAGTTATTTATTTATACTTTTTTCCTAAGGAATCACGTTTTATTATTTTTTTTACATTACCTTTTAGTTCCCTTATACTCACCTCCCCTAGCAATTGACACATTGCTGTCCATGTCCATGAGTCCTTTTTACTTTTTGCTCAACCCCCCCACCTTTTCTCCCTCCCCCAGCTTTCATCCTGCTCTCCATCTACAAGTCTGTCCCCATTTTCCTTGTTAGCTCAGATTGTTCATTAGATTCCACATATGAGTGAAATCATATGGCAAATTTCTTTCTCTAGCTGGTTTATTTCACTTAGTATAATGCTCTCCAGGTCCATCCATACTGCTGCAAAGGGTAAAATTTTCTTCATTTTTTATGGCTAAGTAGAATTCCAATGTGTAAATGTCCCACAGTTGTTTTATCCACTTACCTATTGATGGACACTTGGGCTGTATCCATATCTTGGCAATTGTAAATAACACTACAATGAGCATAGGAGTGTTTATATTCTTTCAAATAAGTGTTAAGTGTTTCGGGTTACTTCAGATATATTCTCAGAAGTGGGGTCACTGGGTCAAAAGGCAGATACATTTTTAATTTTTTGAGGTATCTCTGTACTGCTTTCCACAGTGGCTTCACCAGTCTTCAGTCTCACCAACAGTGCAAAAGGGTTCCCCTTTCTCCACATCCTTGCAAGCACTTGTTTGTTGATTTGTTGTTGTTTATTGATGATAGCCATTCTGACAGATGTGAGATGGCATCCCATTGTGGTTTTAATTTGCATTTCTCTGATTAGGGACGTTGAGCTTCTTTTCATGTCTATTGGCCATCAGTATGTCCTCTTTGGAGAAGTGTCTATTTAGGTCATTTGCCCATTTTTTAATTGGGTTGTTTGTTGTTTGGCATTGAGTTTTGTAAGTAGTTTGTAAATTTCAGATATTAATTGCTTATCAGATGTATTGGCCAATATGACTCCCACTCTTTTTTTTATTTTGTTGATGATTTCCTTTGCTGTGCAAAAAGTTTTGGTTTATTTTTTTATTTTGTTGCCCTCACCAGGGGAGATATATCCAATAAAAAATTGCTATGAGCAATGTCCAAGGTTTTGCTGCCTATGTTTTCTTCTAGGATTTTTATAATTTTGGGTCTAACATTTAAGTCTTTGATCCATTTTGAATTTATTTCTATATGTGGTGTAAGAAGGTGTTCATTTTTCTTCACTTATCTGTCCAGTTTTCCCAACACCATTTATTGAATAAACTATCTTTAGCCCATTATATGTGTTTGTTTCCTCTCTTGAATATTGGCTATAAAGCTGTGAGTTTATTTCTTGGTTCTCTATTTTGTTCAATTGATCTATATGTCTGTTTTTATGCCACTACCATGCTGTTTTGATTACTATGGACTTATAGTATAGTTTGATATTAGGTAGCATGATTCCTCCAAATTTGTTCTTCTTTCTCTGGGAGACTGTTACTGTGTGGGGCCTTTTGTGGTTCCCTATAAGTTTTTGAAATATTTGTTCTAATTCTGTTAAATATGTCATTGGAATCTTGATACAAATTGCATTGAATCTATAGATTGCTTTGGGTAGTATGGACATTTTAATGATGTTAATTCTTCCTATCTATGAACACGGTATGTGCTTCCACTTATTTGGATCTTCTTCAATTCATTTCTTCAGTGTCTTATAAATTTCCAACTACAGGTCTTTACATCCTTGGTTACATTTATTCCTAGGTATTGTACCCTTTTGGAGCGATTGTGAATGGGATTGTATTCTTGATTTCCCTGTTAGCTCATTATTGGCATATAAAGATGCAACCGACATCTGGATATTAATTTTGTATCCTGCTACTTTGCTGAATTCCTTTATCAGTTCTAGTAGTTTCTTAGTGGAATCTTCGGGTTCTCTATATACAGAATCATGTCATCTGTAAATGAAGACAGTTTTATTACTTCCTTTTCAATTTGGATGCCTTTTATTACTTCTTGTTTGATTGCTATGGCTAGGACATTCAGTACTATGTTGAATAAGAGAAGTGAAAGAAGACATCCCTGTCTTGTTTCTGATCTTAAGGGGAAAACTTGTAGTTTTTGACCATTGAGTATGATGCTAGCCCTGGGTTTGTCATACATGGCCTTTATTATGTTTTGATATGTTCCCTCTATTCCCACTTTGCTGAGAGTTTTTATCATAAATGGGTGCTGGATTTTATCAAATGCTTTTTCTCCATCTATTGATATGATCATGTGGTTTTTATCCTTCATTTTTTTTATGTGGTGAATCACATTTACTGATTTGCAAATGTTGTACCAACCTTGCATTCTTGGAATAAATCCCACTTGATCATAGTGTATGATCTTTTGATGCATTGCTATATTTGGTTTGCGAATATTTTGTTGAGGGTTTTAACATCTATGTTCATCAGGGATATTGGCCTAGAATTTTCTTTCTTTGTAGTGTCTTTATCTGGTTTTGGAATTAGGATAATACTGGCCTAATAAAATTAGTTTGGGAGCCTTCCCTTCTCTTGAATTTTATGAAATAGCTTGCGAAGCAGAGGTGTTAGTTCTCCTTGGAATATTTGGTAAAATTCCCCTGTGAAGCCATCTGGAGGGTTTTTTTGTTTGTTTGTTTTTTACTGCTTCAATTTCACTATGTGTAATCTGCCTATTCAGATTCTCTGATTCTTCCTGATTTAGTTTTGGAAGATTGTATGTTTCTAGGAATTTATCCATTTCTTCCAGGTTGTCCAGTTTGTTGGCATATAGCTGTACATAGTATTTTCTTACAATCCTTTGTATTTTTTTGGTGTCAATTGTTCTTTCTCCGGTTTCATTTGTGATTTTATTTATTTGGTCCTTTCTCTTTTTTTCTTGATGAGTCTGGCTGAAGGTTTGTCAATGTTGTTTATCTTTTCAAAGAATGAACTCTTAGAGATTTATTGATCTTTTGTATTTTTTTTTAGACTTTGTTTATTTCTGGTCTGATCTTTATTATTTCCTTTCTTCTATGTACTTGGAGTTTGTTTGTTGTTCTTTTGCAAGTTCATTTAAGTGTGAAGTTAGATTGTTTATTTGAGCTTTTTCTTTTCTTTTCTTTTTTGATAGGTCTGTAATACTATGAAATTCTGTCTTAAGATTGCTTTCCCAGTGTCCCACAGATTTTAGATTGTTGTGTCCTCATTTTCAGTTGTTTTAAGGCATGTTTTGATTTCTTCCTTGATCTCATTGTTGACCCATTTATTGCTTAATAACATGTTATTTAGCTTCCTGTCTTTCTGTGTTTTTCAGTGTTCTTCTTATGCTTGATTTCTAGTTTCATAGCATTGTGGTCAGATGCTTATATGATTTCAATCTTTTTAAATTTATTGAGACTTTTTTTATGTCCTCACATGTAGTCCATCCTAGAAAATGTTCCATGTGGGCTTGAAAAGTATGTATATTCTGCTTTTTGGGGGTAAAATGCTGTGAAGATACCAATTAAATTAATTTGGTCTAGAGTGTTATTTAAGGCTGCTATCTCCTTGTTGATTTTCTGCCTACAAGATCTATCCACTGAGGTCAATGGTGTGTTAAAATCCCTGACTGTGACTGTATTTCTGTTGCTCTCTCCCTTTATGTCCATCAAGATTTGCTTTACATATTTAGGTGCTCCTGTGTTGGGTGTGTAAATGTTTACTAGGTTTACATCCTCTTGTTGGATTGTTCCCTTTATCATTATATAGTGTCCTTTTTGTCTCACTATAGCCATTGTTTCAAAGTCTATTTTGTTGGATATAAGTACAGCTACCCCAGCTTTTTTTTCTTCTACATTTATATGAAATATCTTTTTTCAGCCCTTTGTTTTTACTGTGTGGATCTTTCTATCTGAGGCGGGTCTCTTGGAGGCAGCATATATATATGAGTCTTATTTTCTTACCCATTCAGCTATTTTATGTCTTTTTGTTGGTGCATTTAAGCCATTTACATTTATGATGATTATTGATAGATATGTAGTGAATGCCATTTTAGTGTTAGACTGTTTTCCTCCTTTTTTTCTCTTCTTCTCCTTCTTCTTCTTCTCCTCCTCCTCTTCCTCCTTGTCGTCATCTTCCTCCTCCTTCTTCTCCTTAAAGCTAGACCTTTAACATTTGTTGCAGTATTGGTTTTATGTTAGCAAACTCCTTTCGTTTTTTCTTGTTTGGAAAGCTCCTTATTTTTCCTTTGATGTTAAATGATAGCCTTGCTGGGTAAAGTAGCCTTGGTTGTAGGTTCTTGCTTTTCATCACTTTGAACATTTCATGCCACGACCTTCCGGCCTGAAATGTTTCTGATGAGTAATCAGATGACAGTCTATTTCGTGCTCCCTTGTAGATAACTACCTGCTTTTCTCTTGTGGCTTTTAGGAGTCTCGCCTTGTCATTTTAATTATGATGTACCTTGGTGTAGGCCTCTTTGGTTCCAATTTGTCTGGGAAACTCTGAGCTTCCTGGATTTGTGTGTCTTTTTCCTTCACCAGATTAGGAAAGTTTTGGGTCATTATATCTTCAAATAGATTCTCAATCCCTTGCTTGCTCTTTTCTCCTTCTGATACCCCTGTGATGCAGATGTTGCTATGCTCTATGTTGTCCAAAATGTTTCCTCAGTTCTCACTTTTTGTAATTTTATTTATTTATTTATTTTTTTGCTGCTCTGCCTGGGTGTTTTTTTCCTACCTTATCTTCCAAATCACTGATGCGATCCTCTGCTTCATCTATCCTACTGTTTATTCCTTCCAGTGTATTATTGATTTCAGGTATTGCATTCTTTATTTCTGACTGGTCCTTTTTTATGGTTTCTATGTCCTTCTGGAGAATTCTGTTTTTTTTTTTCATTTGGGGTCCATGTCTTTGTCTTCCCATTTTGGATGCTTTGTATTTTCTGCCTTAGTCGCTAAACTAATCAGTCATTAAAATGATCGGGTGTTAAACTAATCTCTCAGGCTGATGTCACTTGGAGGGAAGTGCTTTGCCTGAGAGAGATGGCCTTTGCAGTACAGGGGATGACTCAGCTCAGGGATCCTGGTAGCTGTTCCTTTAGTTTTCTGCCTAGAGCCACAAACTCCAGAGTCTCCTTAAAAGTCTCTAGTCCACTCTGTCCTTCCTCTGCCAGAGCCCATGGTAAGTGGCTGCAAACAAAATTTTATGATTGGCCCTTTAAAAGTCTCTCTGAGTCTCCAGCTGTCTCTCCCTGACAGACAGAAACCCTGCTGCTTTTCACAGCTGGATGTTGTCTGGGTTCCTTTCTGGCTCTGCTGCTGTAGGCTTGGGAGCCTAGCTTGGGGTTTAGATCTATCATTTCTCAGGGGGATCCCCTTGATCACTGAAACGTCCTTCTGGTTCTTCAGCTGCCACTTGTAAGAACCCAGCCAGCCCTCTTGTGTGTCTTCACTCCCTACCAGTCATGCTGTGGTGAAGTGGTTTCTTCTGTCTGTCTGTGGTTTTAAGGCTTCTCTCCAGCTAGTGTTCAGTTGGTTATTCAGAATGATTTCTCTGCAATTTAGCTATAATTCCAGATTGGTCCTAGGAGGAGGTTAGTGTTGCTTCCATTTACTCCTCTGTCATCTTAGATCTTCTTGCTCAATCATTTTGAATGTGATGGCCACACAGTACACATGCTCACTCAGTTGTGTCTACTACCCCCACTGACTAGTACAGTGAAGTCATCATTGTTCACACATGTACATTCCAGTCCATTCTCCTTCGCTGCCAGGTTACATGAATGTCATGCAAACCATTCTTGTTATATTAAAAATGGCTGGACTTTTCCCAGACAGACCTTCATATATATGTAACTTTTTTTTCAGTAGAACAGTAAGCGGGGAGCTTCAGTCCTAAATAGTGGAAGCAAGAGTGCAGGGAGTGAATGCAATTGAATAATTAATATCTCTATTCTGATAAGAGAAAGAAAATCCAAGATTTACTAGTTGATAATAAATGCATTCACAACAAGAAAATGAATCGATCTTGGTATTTATATTCATTTTTTCTTTTTCCAAATTGTTTATCAATTTGTTTATAATTACTAATGAGAGTGTGGAACATTATAAGACAATAGTTATATTTTTCCTAGAGAAAGGCTAATTTTTTCTTTTCTTTTTTCATCTTTATTGAGATTAATGGACAAATAAAATTGTAATATACAGGGTGGGGCAAAAGCAAGTGTACAGTTGCGAGTATGCAAAACACAGAGTGTATTCTTATATTATGGTTTATAAATTACTGTGTTATTTTCCACATGAACAACTGTAAACCTACTTTTGCCACACTCCGTATTTGCAGTGCGCAGTGTGAGGGTCTGATACCCATTCACATGGTGAAAGGATTGCCACCAGCAAGTTAATTAACACATCTATCACCTCACATAGTTCTTTTTCTTTTTCTGAGAACCATTTAGGAATTGTTCTTAGCAAATTTCAATTATACAAACAGTTATCAACTATAGTCACCATGCCATACAGTAAACCCTCAGCACTTATTTACCTTATAACTGAAAGCACACATCCACTTCTCTTAACTATAAATTGGCTCCAAAGTTCAGTTAGAACTTAATCCTGACCTGGGGGTTCAGTGCTCAGAGGTGGCCACCTTAGCAGGCATTGTCTGTCACCCTCAAATTTCCTAAGAGCTGTTGAAAATTTAAAATATCTAATCTTGGGTTCTGAGACAGTTAGACCTTTGTCATAATTATGGTCTAACCTTTTTATCTAATTCTGTATAACTAATGCAATATATGTTAATGCTTGAGATAGTAAACTAAGTATGCTCTGAATAAATAACAATATTCTGGCCCTGACCAGTGTGACTGAGTTGGTTGGGCATCATCCTGCAAAGCTCAATGTCACCAGTTCAATTCACTGTCAGGGCACGTGTCTGTGTTGCAGGTTCAGTCCCCAGTCGGGGCGTGAACAAGAAGCAACTGATTGATGTTTCTCTCTCACTGGTTCAGTGGTTCTTTCTCCCTCCCTTCTCCTCTCTCTAAAAATAAATAAAATCTTTAAAAAATATGAAATAATATAGATTTGTCTTCATGTTTATAGGTATGTTAAAATATGCTAATAGACAAAAACTGGCTAATGATGGTGATTTTTGTAAGAACTGATGAATGTTGTAAGTGAAAGATAAAACAACATAAAAATTTTCTGTATTCGTAGCATGGAAGAGGCAGCTATACCTCAAGAGGATGTTTTCAGTATTTACAGTGATTATAACATACTTACAGCCTATACGGTTTCATCCTGAAACACTTGCCATAATATATACTGTAAAGAATGCACAGATTGAATAGATCACCTATCATTAACAAGGAAAGCAATGCCCTTAATTATTTTACAGTATACGAAAATATATAGTTCTCTATTCATCAAAGAAAAACATGACTTTCCAGTATCAGGCTAAAGGGACTGAAGGCTCCAAACTTGCAGGTTGGTACCAGGCTGGGAGAGCGGGCTTCTCCTTGACAGCAGGACTGACGTATGCTAGAAGGGATCAATTGATACAGATCTGTACAAATATTTTTTTAAAGGCAGCTGGCTTGCCCCCCCTCCCCCGGATATCTTAGAAGCATTTATTAATGTTCTTTCAGAGTGGCAATCATTGCTAGGTGCCAATTTGGAAGGATAACTGGTTTGTTTAACAGATCTGTTTATAATGTTGTTTGCCATGGAATCTATGTAACTAGCCATTAATTATTTCACTGGGGGTATTAGTGTAAGCCATGAACCCCTAAAGTGACCACTGCTATGCAATCTAGAGGTGGCTTGCAGATCTCATTATAGCTGAAGAATCAGAGAACCAATAATGAAAGGTGGTCTAAAGCCTATTTTTCTGCATATATATAGCTTATATAACTGGATTGGTTTAACAATTTTGTCATGTACCGGGTAGTTAAAACTCTAATGACAACCTACTCAGCAGGAAAACAAAACAAAACAAAACACAGAACACAAACCACTGCCATGATCAAACTCAACATCTCATTAAACTGTTTGCTTGTAAACAAATCTTAGAGCACATTTTCTCTGGGTAGAAATTTTACAGAATATCATCCATGCTGACAAAACTGGAACACGTATCTACTGGACAACATGCAGTACTGTCTTGATGATTAGTGGTATGGCTTGCCCCAGATTCACATTTCCAGGGCTCCATTACAGAACTGTCACAGCAGGTTAAAAGAAGAATGGCATTAAAGGATGACACACTTAAACATGTATCAATGTATTAATTGTACCTATTAATATTTTGTGGCATAATGTGGTATTGTTTCAAAACTCATTTTGCAAGTTGAAAAACAAATGATTACTTAGGAAAATAAAGCTAAACAGCGGACATCCTTTCTGCTGAGAGTAGCAAATTTATTTACCTTCCAGATATCTTTTAATAGCTACTCTTTACTATATTCTAAATTGATACAGGAAACATAAATGTGAAGACAGAAGTCTTAACAGTGCGAGCCAAGAAGCTAGATTGCAGTGCTTGGCAGTAGTTTTATCGCGAAGGTTAAATGTGGCAATTCTTATTTTATCTTGATGACAGTAATCTGGAAAATCAATGACACAACCTCTGCAAAAATAGTACACGCACACGCACACATCCTGACACACAGAAATATCGTGTGTAAACACATGTGCACACACATACCATTTCTACACATATTTAAGGGGAAGGGTGTGAAAGAAACCTCAAATTTTACTTTGTGTTAGTGAACTGAATAAAAGTGGCTCTTTGACAAATTATGAACAGGCTGGATACAAACATTAAAGATGCCTTGTAGTAGGGGACTGCTATCCTATTACAATATCACAAATGTTATGATATGGCCGTTCTTTGCAAGTAAAACAGGGTCAGACTGCAGTCTCATTTAATGCAAGTTTTGAAAGCCAAACAAAATATTCTTTTGATAATCAAATAGATAGAAATAGTCCCTTTTTGATAAGTGGCACTGTTTTCACCCATGTGTCTTTATGAACATCTCTCCACTGTTCAATGAGTAAGAAGAGCTTCACAAGCTAGACCACATCAATACTTCTGAAATATAATGGCCTGGGAGAGACAATGCACGCCTGTGTCCTGGCATCTAAAAGTTGGCATTAAAAAGGAAAAGTTGCCACAGAGGGAAAGGGAGTCAAATGAGGAGTGCAGACGCCAGATACTGTATTTCTATTTGAGTTTGGGCAGAGTTTCAATGCGGAATGAGGAAGCCTAGTGTGGGGGGAGGCCCCAGGGCAGGGCAGCAGGGGACATGGTTTAGAGGAAATGCATGTGTGTATAGCTTTGCATTTTACCATCAAATCCATTTGATGGCTCAGTCTTCAGGCACCATTAACCTGGCAATTAGCATATACTGCCTGTGATGGTTATTTGTAGTTATCAACTTGGCTCTGTTTTATAAACAGTTGATACCTAGTTTAGGTGTTCTTCAACACCCAAAGAACAGGTTTAGGTGAAGAACACCTAAAATAGGTGTTGCTGAGAAGAGATATTATAGATGTGGTTGACATCTACAATCAGTTGATTTTTTTTCATTCAAGATGTCGGCATCTATTGGTTACGTTCTTAAACCAAGCATGACATTTATTAATTTAAAATAATTTTTCAAACTGTTTTGGATACATGCTATATTTCACTTTAATATGAACAACTATAGTCTACTAGGGTTTTTATAGGACCATCCATAGATGTGCTGCTTTATTATGATCCAACATAAACGTTTTGTAGCAACAGTGACAGTCTCCCTGCTATAAAATACCTACATAATAAAAAGCACAAATGCGGACTATTTGTGTGTATGAAACTGATAATTGTGCTAGAATTATTTGTGTAATAATCATTCCTGACATGTTTACCGAGAATCACTGCATCTTCATAAATAATTTCAGTTGATCCTTACACCTACTTTGAGAGGTGGGTAGAGCAGGAAATAGCCTCAGATAGCTTAAGAGACTTGTCCAAGGTCCAAGTTTTGAGAAGCAGCAATAAATCTAGAAGTCAGGTCTTTTGTACCAAGTCCCTGCTCTTTCCACACTAACACTCTAATGGACATGATATAAAAAAAAAATCCTCAATCAATACAATATAAATAATATAACACATCTGCCTTATAAATAAATTTTTCTCATTACAAAATGAAAAGCTGATTCTAGAAAATGAATCTAAGAAAACTGAGGAAAATTAAAGGGATCACAACTGTTAATATTTATTCTACTTTCTTCCTATGTAGTATAAATCATATTTTACATATTATCTTTAATTATTTATAAAGAAAATATATAATATTCAGTTGCATAATAGCTTAAATAATGTATACAAAATCTTGCTATTACTAAGAGTAAAATCTAGATTCAAATCAGGGTCAGTTTCCTAAAAAGCTTCTCCCTAAATCTTGAAAGGACACTCAACTATTTCATCACTTGTCACCAAAGCCCAAATCAAAAGGATCTCGGATCCTTCTGGGCAGTAGCAAGATCCCTGTGCTCTGGGTGGGCTGGGGAAGCACCCCACCCTCATAGCCCAAGGAGGTCTGGTCAGCCTTGCTCTTTGCCTCTACAGCTCTGTCTTCAGAGTCATTATTTATTTTGTCTCTCTGTGCTTTCCCTTCTCCTCCAGGCTGGCACATTTCTGGTATAAAACTCTAAACCTTGTCAATATCCGGTGCAATTCACTGGGGGCCAGGCCATCAACAAGAGTGCCCTCCACACATCTTTTCCAGATAATGGCATCTGTGTTCTTGGCTCACGCTGAGATAGCTGATTGGATCCGTGTGTCATACACCTGGACGTTTTAACAAAAGTTGTCCCGTCCCTCCTTTGGTGGTTTTCCTCCAGATGAGCAGTTAGACTCTAAGTAAAGGAGATTACTTTCCAACATGTGGGTGGGCCTCATCCACTCAGTTGAAAGGTTTTAAAAGCAAAATTGAACTTTCCCCATAAAAGAAGAAATTCTGCCTCAAGGCTATAACATCAACTCCTGCTGGAGAGTTTCCCAAGTCAGCCTGTGGATGTCGCCCTTGCCAGCCCCCACATTTGTAAGAGATAATTTCTTGAAACACAGCTCTTTATCTATCTGTGTATCTATCTATCTACCTACCTATCATCTACCTACCTACCTACCTACTCACCTAGCTATCTCTTGGGTCTGTCTCTTGAGGACTCTGATAACACTCCTTTTGATGTAATAATTATGTTCATGTGGTTATATTTTATTTTCATGACTCAATTGTGCCTCTCGCTTTCTTAGATTGTCCCCAGAACCTAGAATAGGGATACTTGATAATGACTTAATCACAGGTTCCGATGTAGGTTGTGTCACATTATTTATTATTATTATTTCTTTTTTTACTTGACTCTTCCTTTTGTAAACTCCTTGGTGGCAACTACTGTGTCTTGCTCCCCTGTATGGCTCCAGCACTTGTCACAGTGCTGGACTCACAATCAGTGCCCAATAGAAACGGCACACGTTAATCTGACTGGCACTGTGTCGCATCCTAGACCTTTCACGACTTTTTATTTCCTTAGGCTTTACTGTTAGACCACTTTGAGAAATGTTTTACATCTTAAATAAAATGTTGCTGATAAAGATGTCAAGTGGGAAAAATAGTAGAAGTGGGGAATGTGGAGTTACACTTTAGGAGAATGGAACAGAATAATAATAAGTACTAACAATTTGATAGGTGAATAATAAAACCTCAATGAAAACATATAAAAATAATATGAAAAAGATGGTATAATTATTAAGAGAGTTAATTTACAGAGTGCTATAACATGACTGAATTCTATTTCTCTCAAGGGGTAATCATTCCCATGATGTCATCTACTATGGGTAAGCTGATATTAACTCACAACTCTGTACCTTTACCCTAGACTTTATCTGGAGTTCAAGGTCTATATATCCCGCTTTCTAACAGACAGTTTCACTTGAATTGAGCCACAAAAGTACACAACACCAGTTTTGCACTTTGTAAAACATAATATGATTCCTCTGTGGTAGTATAAGTAGCAGTTAAAAATGAGAACAGAAATTTTTAAAAATTGGGTGGCTGAGAAGGAAGGCTCTTTATTCTAAGTTAACTGACTGAAACACTTCCTCATACAATCTCCACTGCACTGGCATTCTGTCTGTGCAGCCCCATGAACTTGCTGACAACTGTCAGCACTAGCTATACACACTGGGATCTCTCTTTCAGTCACCTGATTCTTGGCTAACGTGGGTTCTGGCTTCCTTCTTGGTGTCTGAAATCATTTGCAAACAAGTTCAAAATCAGTCTCTTCTGTCTCTCCAGCAACCTGCTAGTAGTGTTCCCTCTGTGCTCTCCCCACCCCCATACTTCTCTTCACGCCTGGTACAGAAGTCCTGGGAAAGGTCAGACAGGACTGTCCCTCGATTAGAAGATGATTCAGAACCACAGGCAGTGAGTGGCCACGCTCTGTCTTACAAGCATTTCCTATCAAGCCACGCACATTAGGCATCTGGCCCAGTGAATTTTCTAAGACCTGGTTGTGAGCCTTTAAATAGCTTCCTGTTACCTAGAGCAGTGTTTTCACACTGAGCAACAGAACCTTTTTCTCCTTAAAATAAGCATTTGTAGAATCTCAGTATCTCTGAAAGAGATACCGATGCCATTTATTAATGCACAATTACATAGGAGTTCAAATGTGTAACAGTGCTTGTAACCTATATGAATGAGGTCAATAAGGATCTTAAACATGAAACTTCAAATCAGAGGTAATCGATGATTGTTGCAGTCATATCAGCCTCCAAACAGCTCATGGAAGCGTCTCCTCCATAAGGTGTCTTTGACAATCTGGTGGACTTGGCCACTCCCCACCTTTTGGGCTCCCATCATTGTGCTTCTACAATAGCACTGAACTGGTAACCCTTCATGAGCTTGAATTCCATAAAGATAGGGATATTTTCTTATTCTCTGCTATATTTCCAAGCCTGGCACAATGTTTAAAATTAAGTAGATATGTTTAGTAAACATATGTTGCTGAAAAAGGGTAGCCCTCCCCATAAAGTGCCAATATCATTTCAATATTAAGTGAGCAACCTGATTAAATTTTCTCCTGAGATTTTAAGTATTATAAAATCATCCCTGGCCTATACCCAAATCATTGTAAAATATTTAAAAAATCATTGGGGATCAAATTCATGAGGTTTAACTGACTAGTTTTATGGGGAACCTGGAGAAAAAGTCATGCTTAGACAGGAATAAACAATTCCTCCTGGGGTCTGGGCCAGCCTGGCCCTTGGAGACTCGAGCACACTCCCAGCCTCTGAGGTCCGGAAGAGAAGGGCTTGGGGCTTGGTTGAGATCAGATCCATGAAGGACCTGGAGAAGGGATGCTGTGGCTTATTTTATTTAAACAGGGAATGGGAGAGAAAGATTACAGTGAAGAGTATTCTCAGGTGTCCAGGGAAGAATTATCACAGCATCCACTGAATTGCCAAAAGGAGAGTATGCTTTCCCCAGAGTGCCCATGTCAAAGTGAAGGACTAAGAAAGGAGTCATTCAGTAGGTTACAGTGTTGTGGGGAGGGCTGAGTTTTTCAGATGAAAGTGTTGTGGACCTCTAAATCACAGGTAAATGCTCCATTTCATACTGAACCGCTCTTGGCTTTTGTAGACATGGTTAACAATCTATTAAATAAGCCACAGTACACAGTAACCAATGGAAACCTCCCCAGTGTGTTACTAGGAAAGAGGAGCAATCACTGATTCACTAGGTCTTTATGTACAAATAAGTGTTAAGAATGAATCAACCTGTTAATTAACTTGTTTACTTTAGTGAGTATTGAGCAACAGTCCCTCATTCAGGACTTGCAGGGAATGGATGGCGCTTTAAGTGGTGGCAAAGGGAGGAAGTGGTCAGAAAGCAAAATCACCCAGAGACTAAGAAACTTGAAATATAGACTTACCCTCAACAATGTCCATCCCTCATGCAATAATAGGGTCATTAGTGCTAATTTCCTTTCTGATTTGACTCTTACAAACATATTCTCCTGCCTTTATCACCTAATCTTTGCTGTCTAGTGTGTCTCCATCCACCAGTAACTCAGCCTGGAACTTTGAGTAATTCTTGAGCCCCTCACCTTGTTTCCACCCTCCCAAATCTAATTCACCACTAATTCCTATATTCTATTCCCAAATCTATTTTAAATACACTTCTTCACCTCCATTGTGTCCCCCACCAACAATGCAGTCCTCTCTCACCTTCAGATCCTCTTGTGTCTAACCTTGGTTTTTCAGTTGCTCTCCACACAGCATCCAGAGTGGCCATTATAGAACCATGCACATCCCTCCACTGCTCCAGCCTGTCAGTGCTTTCCCTAGCACTGAGAATCAAATTCAGGCTCCTCAAGCAGTGAACAAGGTCCTTCTGGGGTGTGGCTACTCTGCCTTTCCAATGTGCATTCTACTTACTCCTATGCAGTACCTTCTGTGACCTTTGTTATTTATTTAGTTATTTTTATTTATTTATTTATCCATTCTCAGTACATGCCTATTGATTTTAGAGAGAGGGAAAGGGAGGGACAGTGAGAGGGAGAGAAACATCGGTTGGTTGCCTCATACGTGCCCCAACCAGGGACTGAGCCCACAACCTAGGCATGTGCCTTGACCAGGAATCAAATCTGTGCCCTTTTGATTTATGGGACATGGATATGAGAGATAAACATTGATTGGTTGCCTCCTGTACATGCCCTGACTGGGGATAGAACCTGAAACCTATGTATTTGCCCTGAATGAGGATCAAACCTGCAAGCTTTTGGTGCACAAGACAATGCTCTAACCAGCTGAACTACTCTGTTAGGGCACTCATGGTTCTTATAGGACACATTAATACTCTGCCTCATTTTACCTCCTCTCACTAGACTGCAAGTTACTTAGAATCTTCCATAATGCCTATTCCACACATATTTTGGGCACACCTCTGTGTTCCAGCACTGGGTTGGGCAATAGGGTGCTGTGGTGAATAAGGCAGTCACAGCTCCCACTTTATGGAGTATAATGTGTAGTGAAGTGGACTGATGCAATTTGTAAACAAACTCATTTACAAAATAAGTACAAACTGCGGGGAGTGCAGAGAGGAAAACCAATAGGAGATGCACCAGAGAATAGGTGGGTCACTTTACACTGTTTGGCATAAGGTGGTGGCATTTAAGCTCATGTGAAAAGAATTAGCCGGAGTTCACTGTAGGGATGGCGCAGGAGTGCTGCAGCCAGAGGGGCAGGTATGAAAGTCCCCATGGACAAACTCAATGAATTCCAAGAACTATGTGAAGGCAGTTAGGGGGCAGGGAAAGGGCACAAGGTGACACTGGAGAAGTAGAAAGGGGTAGGATCACTTGGGCATTAGGTTGAGCATCTCATTTGTAGCAAGTGTTCAATAAATATCTGTTGTGTTTTCGCAAGGTGAATATACACTAACTGCAGAAGTATATGAGTTAAGCAACTGAGGCCCTGAAAATTAAGAAAAATCTCTAGAACTGAGATCTCCACAGTCCCAGGTGAATGCTTTTGCTAGTATCTCTATCGTCTGTTAAGCACCAATGAAAGCATGGAAGCAGAGGTGCAATGAGATCACTCAACATCAGAAGGTGACAGTGCCGGTTTCTGTCACGCACAGATTGAATGTAATTGCCATGCATTAATTGACAGTCTTTTATCAGAATATGCAACAGCTATGGATAATTTTCCTGAGTTTATTCTAAAAGCAGATACTGCCTTCACCTAAATTCTCCCTCTTCCCCAGACTCCTTTTGTCTAATTACCCCTATGCTTTTGACACCAGGGAGGCTTTTCTTCCCTATTGTGACAAAGTTATATCTCTATAATATATTCACTCTTGGAACCCAAGCAACTTGGTAGGAAGTTGAGTTACTCTACTGGAGAGACCACGTATAGAGGCTCTGAAATTACAAGGAATGGAGAAAGAACCCAGGTGAGTCCAAATTTCTGGACTTTCCAAGGCCCCTGGTGTGTGAATGAAGCCATCTTGGGCCTTTTGGACCATTTGAGCTGCCAGGTGAGTCCCTGAAAGTGATCCCAGCACATGCCACTTGGAACAGAAGAATCACTCACCTAAGCCCTGGCCAAATTTTGGATTCATATCATAAGATGTAATAAAATAGCTTTCATTTTGAGGGTTTTTTTAAAAATAATTTTTCCTTTATTATTATTATTTAAAAAATGTGAAGTAGAGAATATATTGATGAAAAATTTCCTTACTTATTCTTTTTGCTAGATATTAAATAAGCATTCCTCCATGAGTTGTGATGTTCTTTGTAGATAGAGAAAATAACTTTTCTTGGGTTTTTACTTATTACAAGGGTAAAACATGTTATTACTTATTCAGATAAGAAAACCATCAAAATCATGCATAGTTCCACTACTCAGAGACTTACAATTCTACAAATGTTTGCATAAAATTCCATGTTATGGATGATTCTTTTATTCAAACATTTCCTTACTGTTGGATGTTTAACCTTATTATACTGTTGGACTTAAGTTTTTTAGTTTTTAACTTTTTATTATAGAAATTTTAACATATGCACAAAAAGAAAGAATAATGTAATGAATTTCTATGTATCCATTGCACAGCTTCAACAATGGCATTACATTCTGCCAACTCTTGTGATAATTCTTAAAGTGAAAGTGATGAAAATTATTCAGCGATTTGGAGTTAAATTTTGTGTATAGTGATAAACAGCAGTGTAATTTCATTCTATGCATGTGACCTTCCAATTTTCTAAGCACCATTTGTTGAAGAGGCTTTCTTTTCTCCATTGTATGTTTTTGGCCTTTGCCAAAAATTATCTGTCCATATACATGTGGGTTTATTTCTGGGCTCTCAATTCTGTTTCATTGTTCTGTTTTTCTGCCAATACCATGCTGTTTCAATAATCATCACTTTATAGTATAATTTGAAGTCAGTGAGTGTGAGACCTCCAGCTTTGTTCTTTTTCTTCAGGATTGCTGTGGTTATTTAGGGTATTTTGTGATTCTGCACAAATATGATGACTTTTCATTCTGTTTCTCTAAAAAATGCTATTGGGATTTTGATGGAGTTTGTATTAAATGTATATATTGATTTGGGTAATATGGCCATTAACTTAATTAAAAAATTATTTAAAGCTTTTATGATAGAACATTATTATGGGAAGTGAGTACAAGATAATATGCTAAGTATGCTTTAGGAGCCTCCAAATTGGAGATTAGGGCCAACACCAGTTTTTACATGGCCCTGACACTTAGTTCTCATGGCCTCAAGTTCAGTTTACCAATACTTCTTGTTCAGTCTTGAGGGTAGTTTTTTCATGCAGTCAATAGTTGAAACAGGGAGAGCGTGTGTAATTCTGTGAGTCAATAGAGTAGCAGCCACAACGTGCAGGTGATAAAGAGATAAAACACTGTGCTGTAGATGAAATTATCTGTGTCTAGACCAACCTGCAGTCTTAGCCTGGATGGTTCAGCCCTGAGTCTTTCTGACTTACGGATCCCATGCAAAACCCTAGTGTCTGCCTAAACTATCTCTAGGATTTCACAGTTCTTGTTGAGGCATGTTCTTCTTTTTCTACACTGTGAAATTTTTATTTTTATATTCAGAATTAGCCAGCTGGACTCAGTTTAGATGATCCAGTTTTGTTGGCAACATCCAAAGTATCATAGTCAGGAGCCAGGCAAATATAAGCCTTCTTTCCATCACACCTGATCAGGGTGTTGACCTTGGACACATCAATGTCAGAGCTCCTTGGCACAGCCTTTTTGACATGGTGCTTGTTGGCCTTGACATCCACAATGAATACAAGTGTACTGAGGTTTTTCATTTTTTTCGCAGCTAACTAAGTAGTCAGGGGGAACTCGATGATGGCATAGTGGTCAAGTTTGTTTCTCCTGTGGATGCTCTTCCAAGGATACTTAGGCTGCATTTGGAGCCGCAGTGTCTTTGGCTGACAGAAGGCAGGTGACATACAGATCTTTTTTGTGGCTGTGGACGCCTTTCACCATCATTTTCTTTGCCTTCAAAGCCTTTGCTTTGGCTTCAGCTTTGGGAGTGGCAGATGCTTCTTCCTTCCTTTTGGTACTACATTTGAGAAAAGCGAGGCAGGTCCTTGAGAAGTCCTCACCTAATCCCTGGGATCCCCTGAACACAATCATCTGTGTCCAAACTGCTGCTCTAACTTCCACAACGTTCTAAGGTTGTGTTCACGCCACCAAGGAGCCAATGCTAGCTCCTCATCAGCCACTGGAGAGCTTTGGTCAATTTAATATACTTAAATGATATTCTAGATATTTATAAGAGAAGCTGTAATAAGCACCCTCCAGTGCTACATTACCATCTCTCTGCTTTCTTTCACCTAAGAATCTCTGTATGTCTTCACTCTTAACAGGGCACCATTGTGTCCTGAAGGGAATTCTTAAGGGTTAATTCTGAATGCACACCCAAGAGGAGAAAATAATCCAGCATGCACTGTTATGCTAGGCCAACAGAAAGCAGGTGAAATTCTTAATTGTTGGTTTTTATTTATTTAAAATACAATATATATCATTTTTATATCTAGCTTATTTGATATTTAGATATATCTCACTTATCTTGAAATGAGCTATTTAAAAGTGGGTGCCTCAGAATACTTGGAGATTTGTAATATTTATTAAAAAAATTCATCAGTAGCAGAGGATAACGGAGGAGAGAATACTTAGAAGAGGCCTGGTTTCTTAAGTTAGTTGTCAAAAACTCAAGAACGCCTTTTTTAATAAACATTTTTTTTCTTGTTATACAGTACATGTAAATGGATATCCTCTTTTTGAAATAAGTTTCAAACCAGGGATTAATGATTAGTATCATTTAACACCCTGCCTGCCTCTTTTCCACATTATCTCCTTTTTAATGTCTTTGTTTGATTTGCTCTTGTGGTTTGCCTCATGAAGGTCCTTATGCTTCTCACGCTTTGTCTCTCAACATGGCTAAAACACTTGGGAGCGGCCCTCTGTTCTGGTCACCACACTCAACTAACAGGTGGCTAAGAAATAGAGATGCTGATCGCCACTTTCTCACCAACTATGTACCTATAGAAGAGAACTCAGTGTTATGTAAGTATGGGAGTTTCTCTATTAGTATGCCTTTGATCAGGTTAAAAATGTAAGGACTATGCCTGTGAATATGTTAGATAAAGATCAACTCAGGTGCTCTGGTACCATCTAAATCATCATTAGGAATTAGGAATTACTTTCTGAGACAATTGATGAGAATCAGAAACAGGGTATTCAAAACTCACAAGCCCTACTACCTAGCTTTAGCATGTGCACCTCTGAAGGATCTTCTGTGAATGGATGGTATTGAGGCAGGCTAAGCTCCTCTTAAATGGATGGGAATGCTCTTCAGTTATGTTTAAGCTTCTCCTAGATAAGGTCAAAGTTTCTCTTCAGGAACACCAAAGAGCTCTGCTCTGTGCCTGTGTCAGTTGATACCAGCCCACATTGGGAACCTGGAAAGCAAAGTTCTGCTATACACCTTCACTGGTCTATACCAGCCCATAGCAGGAACCTGGAAAGCAAAAAAAGTCTGCTCTGCACCTGGGTGAAGAACCCAGCCCTGTATAAGCCAGACCCTGGCAGCAGTTTGGGGAGCCACGCCGTCTTCAGTGTGTGCTCCCTTGGTGCATCAAGCTCCCTCCCTTTCTCCTTTCCCTCTGCCTTGTTTTCAGTAAACCTCTTCTTCTAAATCTGTTTTTCCTCCTTTCTTGATTTCTACTTGGGGGGGGGGGGTGGCAGCAAGAACCCCTTTACCTCATGATAGCATGTGGTTGCCATATAAATTTATTGACTCTTAATTGTGGCCAATTCTTGATGTTTTTTTAATCAAAAATTTTATTTTCTCTAAACAGTGAGGATGGAAACTGTTCTGGTATATCTGAAGGGCTGTCCAACAAAAGCCAGCTGATTCGCAGTAATTTTTCCCTAGGTCTAAATATGAGGACAAGAGGTAGACAGACCATGAGTTGGTAAAAGGAAGGGATTTCTAACCATAACGGCAGCCCATCGATAGAACAGCCTGCTCCTATGATAGTGCAATGGGTTGAATTGTGTCACCCCCCCAAAAAATATGTTGAAGTCCTAACCCCGCCTCCCCAGTACCTGTGAATGTGACCTTATTTGGAAAAAGGATCTTTGCAGATGTAATCAAGTTAATATGAGGTCATCAGGGTGGGCCCTAATCCAAGGTGACTGGGGTCTGCATAAGAAGAGAAGAAAAGCACACAGATAAAATACCATGTGAAGACAGAGACACAGTGACACAATCTCTGAACTGGAATTATGCTGCCACCAGGCAAGGAACCCTTGAGGTTATCAGAAGCCAAGAGAGGCAGGGAAACATACTCCCATAGAGGTTTCTCAGGGAGCATGCTCTTGCCAACACTTTGATTTCACACTTGTAACCCATATGAAAATGTTTTTTAATATATTTTATTGATTATCCTATTACAGTTGTCCCATTTGTTTCTCCCCTTTATTCCCCTCTGCCTTGTACCCCCCTCCAACCAGCATTCCCCCACCTTTGTTCATGTCCATGGGTCATACCTATAAGTTCTTTGGCTTCTCCATTTCCCATACTATTCTTAACCTCCCCTGTCTATTTTCTACCTACCATTTATGCTTCTTATTCCCTGTACCTTTTCTCCAATTCTTCCCCCTTCCCCTCCCCTCTGATAACCCTCCATGTGATCTCCATTTCTGTGAGTCTCTTCCTATTCTACTTATTTGCTTAATTCATTTTGTTTCTGTTTTTGTTGTTTTAGGTTCAGTTGTTGATACTTGTGAGTTTGTTGTCATTTTACTGTTAATAGTTTTAATCTTGTTTTTCTTAGTAAGTCCCTTTAATATTTCATATAATAAGGGCTTGGTAATGATGAACTCCTTTATCTTGACCTTATCTGGGAAGCACTTTTCCTGCCCTCCCATTCTAAATGATAGCTTTGTTGGATAGAATAATCTTGGATGTAGGTCCTTGTCTTTCATGACTTTGAATACTTCTTTCCACCCCCTTCTTGCCTGCAAGGTTTCTTTTGAGAAGTCAGCTCATAGCCTTATGAGCATTTCTTTGTAGGAAACTGTTTCCTTTTCTCTTGCTGCTTTTAAGATCCTCTCCTTATCTTCAATCTTGGGTAGTGTAATTATGATGTGCCTTGGTGTGTGCTTCCTTGGGTCCAACATTTTTGGGACTCTCTGAGCTTCGTGGAATTCCTGGCAGTCTATTTCCTTTGCCAGAATGTAGAAGTTATCCTTCATTATTTGTTCAAATAAGTTTTCAATTTCTTGCTCTTCCTCTTCTCCTTCTGGCACCCCTATGATTCAGGTGCTGGAATGTTTAAAATTGTTCCAGAGGTTCCTAAGCCTCTCATTTTTTAAAATTCTTGTTTCTTCATTCTTTTCTGTCTGAATGCTTATTTCTTCCTTCTGGTCCACTCTGTTGATTTGAGTCCTGCTTTTCTTCCCATTACTGTTAGTTCCCTGTACATTTTCCTTTATTTCACTTTTCATAGCCTACACTTTTTCATCTATTTTGAGCCATACTCAACCAATTCTGTCAGCATCCTGATTACCAGTGTTTTGAACTGTGTGTCTGATAGGTTGGCTATCTCTTCATTGCTTAGTTGTATTTTTTCAGGAGATTTGATCTGTTCTTTCATTTGGGCCCTACTATTTTTGTCTTGGCTCGCCTGTTATGATGTAGTAAGGGGTGGAGCCTTAGGTATTTGCCAGGGTGGGGCAACCCAGTGTCTACACTGTGGCACTGTATGTGCGGGAGTGGTCCAGGAGGGAACAATGTCATGTCACTTGCTCAGCTCTCTGCCAGCTTTCAGTCCCTTCCTCTGTTACCCACAAGCAAATTGGGCCCTTCAGGTGCTGATTCCTGGGTGGGTGGTTTTGTGTACATTCTAGGACCCTGAGGGTCTCTCCAACAAACTCTCTTGTGAGGCTGGGAGTTCCTCCCACCCCTGCAACCCCCACAAGTTTTTACAGCCAGAGGTTTTGAGGCTTTATTTCCCCATGCTGTAACCCTGGGTTGCATCGTCTGTCTTGCTCCCTAGTTGTTCCTCCTGGTTTATCTGCATGCAAATATGGGACCATGTGTTCCACCAGCTACTGCCTTGCCATGAGTCCTCTCCACTCTGGCTGCCCCTCCTACCCCTCCTACCAGTCTGGATGAATGTTTCTTCTTTACCTCCTTGGTTGTCAGACTTCCATACAGTTTGATTTTCTGTCAGTTTTGGTTGTTTTTTGTTTTTAAATTTGTTGTCCTCCTTTTGGTTGTGTGAGAAGGCAAAGTGTATCTCCTTATGCCTCAATCTTGGCCAGAAGTCTCCCTCCCATACAAAAATTAACAATCTTATAATGTGATTTGGAAAGTGATGCTGTTCATGTTGGCAACATAAAGTTTAACATATATAGAATTGGCCTTAACAACAAACGTCTAGGACTTCTACGAATGAATTTACAGATGTTTACCAAGAGAAACAAAGGAAATCTACACTAAATGGAGACATACCATGTGCTTGAGTGAGAAAAATAGAGAGTGTGTAGATATCACTTCTGTCCAAATAAATGTGTATATTTCATGTAATTTGATCCAAAAATCCTAATGGGATTTTTTTGGAAAGCATAAAAAAGTCATTTTAAAGTCCAGTTAGAAGTAAAATAATAAATACTAAACCTCTTGATATTAAAAACCTAATGAAACTAAAATGCTAACACACACTGATAATCTATTTGGAATAAATATAGCAAAAATAGAAAGTTCCATAGCCTTATCATATAAAGAGATTTTACATATTAAGTAGCCTTTTCAGCAAATAGTGTTGAAATATGTGGATACCTAGATGGAAAAAAATGGAACTCTTACACCATACACAATAATAGGATCTAATGGATCTTAGACCTAAGTATACAAGTTAAAATTATAAGACTTCTAGAAAAAAAAAGTAAATAATCTTCAAGACCTTGGTATATAAAAGTTTCTTTGATTGGATATCAAAAATGGAAACGATAGAAGAATTAATAAAATTGTATGTCCTCAGAATTAACAATGTCTGCTCTTTGAAAGATTCTGTTAAGAAAATGTAAGACAAGTCACAGATTGTGAAAAAATATTCACAATACATTTATCTTACAAAGGGTTTATATCCAGAACATAGTAAAGAAGTCATTCAACTCAATAATAAGACATACAATCCAATTTCTGAAAATGGGAAAAACAGTTAAGCAAAAGAAGACATATTTTATGAAAGATATGCAAATGGCCAATTTACTCATCATAAAATGTTCCATCACATTAGTCACATCAGGAACATTAAAATAAAATCCGCCTGAGATAGCACTACGCACCCATTACAGTGGTCAGAATGAAAAAGAATGACATATCAAATGGTGGCAGAGACGTGGATTAACTAAAACTTTTGCACATTTCTGGTGGGAAAGTAAGAAGTAAAGGGCCATTTGGAAACCAGTCTGGCAGCTTCATATGAAGTTATAGATACACCTACACTAAGACCCGGCAATTTTACTCCTCAGAATTGATCCATGAGAAATAAATATCTATGTCCAAAGACTCTTATACAAATATTTATAGTAGCTTTATTCAAAATAGCTCCAAACTGAAAACAATATGAATGTTCAAATAATGGACAATCAAATATGGATAATTACATAATGGACAATCAAATGGAAAATAAAAGCATTAAAACTATTGGGTAACAATGCAGTTCTCTAAAAGGTCATTTAAATGAATAACTTCATACAATGGAATACTACTGAGCGTGAAAAGTAACAAACTACTGACTGAGAAAATAAGAGTAAATAGACACTGTATGAATCTATTGATATGAAATTTTAGAATAGGCGAAACTAATCCATAGGCATTTTCTTTGACCAAGGGTTGGTTTTTGTCAACAACGGGACTTCAGAGAAGTTTTCAAGGTGATGGACAAGTTCTGTACCTTAATTGTGGTGGTGGTTACACATGCATACACTTGTCAAAACTCTTGGGACTATATTCTTCAAATAATTTAATTCTATTACATGCAAATTATATCTCCTAAAAGTTGATTAAAATTTAAAAAGATACAATGCACACAATCTAGATATCAGCATGTTAATTATAACATTCATAATGACCCCAAAAATAGAGTATCTCCATTTAATGAAAGCATTAAAATGTATTTTATATGGGGATTCATTAAAATAATGTAAATAAAGACATTTAATAATATGTTAAGAGAGGAAAAGTGATACACTTTTGTAAAAAAAGTAGTTTATATACATGATAAAAATTATTGGCAGGACATATACCACAACATTAACTGGTTGTCTCAAGATAATGGGTTCTTAGTGTTGAACAGTTTCTTCTTTGCACTTACCTCTATTTCATTTTCTACATTAAGCCTACATTACTTTGATAATTTAAAAATGCATATATTGAAGAAAAGTAAAAATAATGAACTGATAAAGGAATTCTCTTTAGAGAAAATATAAATGGAGTATTTCATACAATGAAAAGTCCAACCTCATTAATAACCAAACAAGTACAAATCAAAGAATATATACTTTTGTGGCTAACATATTAGGAAACATAAAATACATAAAAATAACAATTTTTTTTTTCAGAAAGAGAATATCTACTTCTAAAAAGTAGATATTCCTCCACTTTGTTATGGCAAGATGAATTACTAGAGCATTTCTGGAAAACAATTTATAATATGCACAAAAAGCCTTAAATTCTTGATTCCCTTTGATATAATAATTTCAATTCTTAAGTACTAGACCTTAAAATTTTTTCAGAATACCAACAGTGATATATGTACAACAATTTCATTACAGTATTATTTATTCCATAATAAACTGCAAATAACCAAAATCCCTAAACATTTAAGAAAATTGTTAAGTGATTTTGATATGCTTACTTAAAAGCTTATTAACTAGGATTTAGTAATGATATGGGTTTTAATAACATGGGAATGCTTACTTTTGTAATATTAGGTAAAAGTATTAGGTAAAAGCTATGAAATTATATATAAGGTATTATTTCAAATGTGCTATATTAAAAATGAATTAAAAAAGAAAAATATCCTAAATAACTGGGCAGAAAGTTCACTGATAAATTATCTCCTATTTTTAATACATTTCTATATTTCAAAAATAGTTAACAGTAAGCAGGTATAATTGAATAACTACTCCCAAATAAAATTCTGGAACTAAAATATGACTGGACCACTGTTAATGTATTCAGGCAATTTACTATCAGAGTACAATCACTTAGTCTTCTAGTGTCTGGTGAAATTGAAAAGGGTAAAGAATTTTAGGAATCAAATTACTTCAATTCCTGGGCAGTACACAATAAGGTATTTAACACATTTTTATATGATGCCTCACAAAATATCTGGGAAATGATGGTTAACGACTGTGCAGTACAATGAACAGAAATGAAAAAAAAATTGAAAATGTATATGATGGACGTATATACTTATATATACATGTATGATACAAAGCAATCTCCCAAATTAATCAACAGTAAGTAACAAAATTTCATCTATAAGTAGAGAAAATTAAAATGGATAAGAACCCATTTTGCAGTTGTTAATAAAGTACAAATTTAATCTTTTGTGGACAAAAGTGTCTTCTTAAATGCAAGGGCTGCCCTGTAGCCCTGGGAGAAAAGAGCAGTGGAGGGTGCTTTCCCTTATCCAGTCGTGGCCCAGGGTGGAGCTGCGAAAACAGAGAATGTAATGAAGCAATACAGCCTGGGTTACCAGCTGATACCTTGTGAATAGCCCATGAAAAAGAATCATCAAAGTAATTAAAAAAAAAAAAAAGAACCATCATCAATAGAGAAGGCAAGACAGCCCCTCTTTGTTAGAACAGCATCAAGCCCCTGGGATGAGAGGTAGCCTCGGGATCTCAGGCGGAGTGAAAGTGACAACAGACCTTTCTGTGCCCAGTTTTTGAGAAGGACAGATGATAGCTGGAGGGGACATTTTCTTCAGGGAACAGACTGAGTCAGAACTTTGAGTGAGCAAGTGTCCTACCACATCCCAGCCAGCCTCTTGCTGGAGTGCAAGACACCAGCCTTGTAAATATGTTTGTTTATTTTTTGTTAATAGCAACATTTAATCCAAAATATATTAAGATACAAAGTGAGGTTAGTGTGCTAATATATGGTAGGTGTCCTCAATGCACATTCTGTGTAATAACGTAACACTGTTTCATTTACGGGCTGGATGTGTCCTTGTGCCTGTGCAGTTTCAGAACATCACCGAATTCTGTTTTCTCTATTTTCCAGTAAGCCATGTAAGGCAAATGGCAATAACCTCATTTGGAGGATGAGCGATCAGGGCACAGACAGTTTAAGCAACTAATCCAAGTTTCCCAAGCAAGTGAGCCTTGGAAAATAAACAGGGCCCAGCTCCTTTTATTGCCCCTACAGGGATGCTTCTAATGGTCCATTTTAATCCAGCATCAAATCATTTCTAACATTATCTATGGCTTTCTTTTAATTGAATAGGTTGTGTAACAACCGAGCCCTTAGCAAAATACATATTTAGCACTATAAACATTTTAAAAATAAACCTTAATAATTTTACCTCCTAAAATCTGGTTTCTAACATTTCTACTTTGTTGAAACAGTTTATGATATTGCTAACAATTACTGCTAGGTATCAGGTCACATAAATATTTAATGATGCCATTCATTTCTGAAACGGAAAAAGAGAACCTTGACATTTGGCTTAAATGGATGAGGAATTTATTTTCCTATATTTTGAACTGATATTTATACTTAAAAATTTTTAATTGACTTTAGAGAGAGAGCAAGGAAGGGGGGAGGGCAGAGCCAGAGAGAGAGGAAGAGAGAAATTTGTTGTTCCACTCATTTATACGTTTACTGGTTGATTCTTGTATGTGTCCTGACTGGGGATCGAAACTGGACTTTAGTGTATGGGAGACGCCCTAACCAACTAAGCTACTGGCCATGGCTTGCACTGATATTTCAGTTGAGGTTCTTGGATTGAAGCCTCTGCTTTATGATTGATTAAAATTTGACATTGCTCATGTTAAAAAAGAAACAACGGGCCCCAAATAGTCACTTATTCTAAGCCCTACATCAGCAAACCAAGGCTTAATTTCAGTCTCAGCCTCTCCCAGGAATGTGGCCTTTACCCAGTGAATGCGGAATTACCTGGTCAGCACTAGTGAGGTAATCTGCCCGATAGACCCTCAGCCTTCCCCAAAAGAAGGTGACCTTGCCTGAAACAGTCCACTCTTTGCTGTAAACTTCTTTCTTCTGCCCCCTTCTGTCTATAAAAGCCCTCCATTTTGTACAGTTCCTCGGAGCTCCTTTGCTAAGATGGGATGCTGCTCAATTCATGAATCATTAAATAAAGCCAATTAGATCTTCAAATTTACTCAGTGGATTTTTTTTTTATCACTCTTCTGGCATTTTTGTTCACCTTTAAATATGGACTTTTCCCTGCCTTGGGCAGCACATAAAAACTGGAACATTCAACTCTATCAGACCAGCACCTGCTGACCATCCGTCTGTTGGACATCTTAGTTAATGTCCTCCCTCCTGCTCGCTTCTTGAATACCTGGGAGATTTCATTTACATTTGCTAAAACCGGTTCATTAAAATACTAATTTTAAACTGTAATTATCTGTTGGTTCATATCGATGGATGAACCACAGTGGCACTGATATCTTCTAACTGCAGGAGAATTTCACATCTGTTCTCATTCCCTGGAGCCTCAAACAAGAGTTACCTTGCACTGGAAAGGAGGTAATTTGAGAGAGATGTAGAGAACTGTGTTTTAGGAAGGGCAACAAAGGCAGGCAGGAAGAATTGTAAGTATGGTAAATAGGCTCAATTGTAAAACTATTCACGATAATACCTTCTGCGGGGGGAGCAAGCGCAATCAAATAGGAAGTATGGCAGTTGGGAGGAACTGAATGGGACACCAGCTTATCTAATTCTGGAGAATTTGCAATCTGCTGACCCAAGTGGGTGGGTGGGTGGGCTATTCCTTGTTTTAGAATAAAGGTCAATGATATCCTTAGTCTGGAAGAGTATCGACCAGCCTAGGGAATGCCTGGCAGTGGCAGAACTAAGTATGACTCTCAGATTTAAGGTGTAAATGTATGATGAAGGCAAAATCTACCGGTCAACTAAGGAAAGTAGAAAGAGTTTTTAAAAGGGGAACAGGAAGAAAAATATGGGTAGGATAGAGGAAGACAGCAAGAGGAAATAAAAACAGGTCCTGGAGAGGAGCCACAGTATTTTTGGAGCTCCAACTAACTACGCAAGTCACTAAAGGAGGGAGGTTATTAAGGAGGAGATTTCATTGATGGTTTATTATGTGTTTGATGTCTAGGGTCTTAGGGTGAGATGGAGGGGTATTATCTGCATAGTGCAGATGAGGAAATGAAGGCTTGGACAGATCAGAATATGGGTTTGAGAGCCTGGTTGTCTAACTTTAAATTCTGTGTCTTTCCCGTTATGTGATGCTGCTTTTCAATATTTCAGAGAGATACACAAATGAATGACATGAATCCTCACTTCAGAGAGCTCCTGGTCTATAGTATGCATTGTACAGCTGTGCCATCCATTGCTACGGCAACTCTCCTTCAACTGGGGGCTCGGGCCCACTTACAGACTCTGTCTTAGGGCATTTGGGGAGGTTCCCCAGGTAACATTCCACTTCTATGTGAGTGCTGTACACAGGCAGGCACGGCTAGCTTTTGTGGGGAGCAGGTCCTACAGGCTGCCCAGGAGAGGACAGGAGAGGTGGAGGGGCACAGTTGTTGCTCTGGTTTAGGGTAAACCACGGTTTAGAGACAGTGCAGAGGAATGTTGGGAGAATCCTTTCCAACAGAGACTGTTTATCTTTTAATATAGTTTGGACTCAGGTCCTGACTTGAGTGAAATTACAAAGTTGGCCTACGACGTTATGTTACCTCATGGTTCTCATCAACAGCACCAGGTGAATTACAGAAGATTTAAAATTTTTCTTGAGTTACCTTCCTACTCCACCCCTCTGCACCCTCAAATAACCTAAGGAAAGCTTAGTAACAATGAGGTTGAGGGGCAGACGACTTCTTTGACTGAGAATATTAAATGCTTCAAATACAGAGTAAAATGCTATTGCTTTTGTCTGCTTGTGAAAAGTAGGTATTAAGAACAAAACAAGTAAAAGATCTCTAAGTCTTTAAGCAGACAAATAAGAGCTTTAACAATAGTCAACCAAAAGGAAGACAGGGAAGTTTAGGAGGGCAAAAGAAACTTGCTTCTGTTCTGAATACAGAAAGAGGCAAAGCGAATGTGAGCTCAATTAAACTTAAGAGCTAAACCAAGGGATGTTCTACTGACAAACTAATCTGGAAATTATTTAAGAAAAACTGTTAGCTCTTCGTTGCATATGCTGGAGGATGGGCTGTGTTATGTCCCCTGTGTTAAATGACAACTATATAAGCCAGAAACTTAAAGTCTGTTTTACATTTATATCTCTAGGACTCAGAGACTGGGTTGTTAATAATTTAGCTAATTGAGTAAAACCTAATGCTTCAAATCTTGAAGTAGGGAAATAAAAATTCAAGATTTCTTGTAGATATGGGATGCATAATATTTAATGCTTCAGAGATCATTAGTGAGAGAAAATATTACAGCCATACATACCCTCTGAGAGTCTCGCTAATGAACGTCGCCCAGCTGCTGTTGAAAAAGCAGCAGCAGCATCGGTACCAATTTCAAGACAAACCACAGCTGACAGATGTTTGAAGGGATAAATCAGGCTGTACAAGGATTAAAATAATAAGTCCCCAGTGCCTTTCAAAGGCAGAGGTGCCACAGTAAATTATTTCCAGCCACTTGAGTCAACTGAAAGATGGGTCCTGGGGGTCTTTACCTAGCAGCCCAGTAGGTATATAAAACCTAGCTCAGGTTCTAACCACACCTCTGTTTTACTGGGGTCCCAAGGATTCTACTTCAGTTACAATGTTTGGAACATGATGTGATTAAATGTGAACTGGGCCAATACAATGAAACACAAATGACAGTGATTGCTTATATTCATGGTAAAGGATACTAGCATGGTGACAGTTGTTAAAAAAAAAAAGAAGGGCAAACAACACCGTAATTGAAAAACATGTACTAATTGGGAATCTATTATGTGTCTATTACTATTTATCATTTATCAAGGTGGGTTAGGGGGGCTTTTAAAACATGTGTGTGTGTGTGTGTGTGCACACATGCTTGGAATATATATATATATAGACTTTATTCCAAGCTTATGGAATTCTTGGGGGCTACAGACTTCTCTAACACCACCCTGGATGTGACTTTATTAAAACTTACTTATTAAGTTGCATTGTAATGGTTTGAATGCATCCTACCTACATGCCTGATATAAACCTATTGAGGCCAAAACCTGGACCTGTGTCACCTGTGTCCCTCAGAGCCTTAGACAGTGCCTATGGTACAGCAGGTTTGATAAAGGCCTGGCACTTTCCCATGTGCAACAGTGTGGTTCATTTTATGGTCAGCCTGACTGGGCAAGGGGAGCTTAGATATTTGGTCAAACATTATTCTGGGTGTTTCTGTGATAGTGTTTTTGGATGAGTTTAGCTTAGCATTTAAGTCAGTAAACTGAGTATGTTGTTGAATGAGGCTAGCATTTAAATCGGTAGATTGAGTAAAGCAGATTGCACCCCCTCATGTGAGGGAGCCTCATCCAGTCAGCTGAAAGCCTGAATGGAACAAAAGGCTGACCTTTCCCTTAGTAATAGACAATTCTTCCTGCCTACACCCTTTGAACTGAAACATCAACTTTTTTCCTGCCTTTGAATTGAACTGAAGTATTGGGTCTTGAGCCTACTGACTCACCTAGCAGACCTTGGGCCTTGCCAGCATCCATAATCATGTGAACCAGTTCTTTATAATAAATGGTCCTCACTGAAAAAAAAGTCTTCTATCTGTTAAAATACAAGTAGCTATGTAAGAAATTACATGGCAGGAAATGACTGACAGACAACCCAGGCTCTCTAAGCCTGTGGTTCATTACTCTGCGTTTGTGTCAGAATCAGTGCTTCTTAAGGTATGATCCACAAACTGTCCCTAGTCCAAGACAAATGCTTCTGCGTTTAGAAACTATTATAGCAATCTGAGATTGCAGCAACATCCAGACAACAATAGCAATAACTGGTCATTTACACAGATGGTCTGAGAAACAAACCCTGACATAGAAAGCGGGTTACCACCTCAGACCAATTATATCAGAATGAGGGAGATGTGGAGCCTGAGCATTTCCTGGATATTATGCTCTTCAGGGGGTTCTAATGTGGTGACAGTAAACAAATCTAACAACTAATTCAGCACAGGTACCAACCAGTCAGAATGGAAGCTGTCAGCACCCACCAATCAGAACAGATGCAGACTATAAATAGTACTACAAGTACCAGTACCCACTGAAGATCCCACCTATTGAAGATCAGCCTTTCATGTTAGAGGGTCCAGATGCGATAAATCACTTCATTAAGAAGTCTGAGTTAATTTGGATAGGTGCGGCCACACATGAAGGGAAGGTATTTTTCCTGTCCATATTAATGCACTTTAAAGAGATTCTAAATTGGAAATTTATAGGTACACACTGGCCATGAACTAGAGTAAAATACTATAAAGAATAGAGCAAAGATATACTGGGGCTCAAATTATATTCCTCAAAATATGACAACTATCTAAAGTTAAAGACTACTTATAATGCAGCTACTGTGTCTTATCTCAATGTAATGCAGCTATTGTGTAGGAAAACAAAGGAGTATCTATGCTATTAGACGTCCATGCTCTGAGAGCCATTACTGTACCAATTGGATTTTATTCAGCAGGGTAGGTAGGACCTAGGACGATATTTTTCATTTTCAAAGTAAGCACTATTAAGCATTATCTTGAGATAGTAATTCTTTTAAAGAAAAAAATGTATTTTTTTCAAGTTAAGATGAAGCAATGACATTTAGGACCGTCCTTATTTTGGCAATCAAAAAGCCCAAAGAATGTCTTCTGCCTATTCCTTCTTGGTAGATTTTCCTCAATTACTGATTTCCCTTACAATTATAGAAGTTATGATTATCTAATGGAAGTCTTCACAATATCCTGAATTTGTTCTGAACCATCAATGCCAAGACAGCCTATGTCATCTTTAAATTCTTTATTAAAATTCAAGGTGGTATGAGCTGAAATTCGTCTTCTTATAACATTATTCGATGATATATGTTGTCTATGTCTCTCCTTTCTCTCTCTCTCTCTCTCTCTCACTCTCTCTCTCTCTCTTGTCCTAGAGAATCCCCCACATATTAAACCTTCTGCTAGCTGAGGGCATTCATATAATTGAATCAACCCCCTTTTCCACTAAATGCCTGTACTTGCGTCAATCATACACCACCTTTCAGTTCCCATAACCATTCTAGTAGCTGCTCTCTGATTACAGTCCTGTCTCCCAGTACACTGACTGCTGACTGCTAGTAGGCTCTTCTCTAGAACCCACTGACTTCTCCTGAGTCGTGTGTGAGACAGCTGTCTGTCCCCATTCTGTTTCTGCCAGTTATATTGGCCATTTTTATTATATAATTTAATAAAATATTACATAAGTTAATGAAACGAGTGGAAAAGGACATTATTTATATGAAAATTAAATTGAGTCATTGGAGAAAATTGTTGTAGATAAGTCTTAAAATATTGTTGTTGAAATAAATAAGAACAAGGACATTGTAAAAGAAAAAAAACTAAAAATTCTAGAAAGATTTGGATTGGTTGGAAAATATTTTCATGTTCTTGCTCCATTAAAAAAAAGAAGCTAGAAATCTTAGATGACTCATTAAAGATGGGGTTTATTTAAATAAGAAATGAAAAACTCCAGTCAGGGGACCCATAATCTGAGTAAATCATATTCTGAGTATTATTGTAACCAATCAGAACACACACCTAACCAATGAGAATGGAGGCAGTCACAACCACAGATATGGCCATACCAGTGTGTTCTGACCGAAGGTCAGCTCCGGCCTCAGAGAAAAAGGCTTGATTCTCACCAAAAAATTAGTGAGCAAATGAGCATTCATAATTCAAGTTAAAGAAGTATAATGTACTATTGGGAGTGATTTGTATACTAAATCACTCCCAAAGAGATTCTACCCCATCATGAGCGGGAGATGCGATCTGAAAAACAGTCATCTAAACCCAGAGGGCATTTGCTTGACGTCTATCTGGGGATATTGTCTGCAAATGCTTTATGCTATCATTTTTCTTTTATTAAACACCATAGTCGACTAATACCATCTGGGGTTCCATACGCATTCTGGACAGCTTATGCACATTTGGAAAGCTTTCACCATGTTGGTGACTCACAACTTTAGTTTATTGCCACTAAAATTTTTCCATACCTGATAACCATACATCCTTTATCCTCTGGTGGCAGTGTTCTTTTTGTATCCAAGTTCCAGACCTTAAAAATATCCCTTTTAACTTTCTTCCTTGTGGATTTGGCCTATCATCCTGGCCTGCTGAGACCTTTTTGAATGCTATCAGGCAACATATCCCCCCTCTCTCTCTGAGCTTCATGTCATCGGCTAATTTAATAAGGCTTGTGTCTGCCTTTTTAAAATGTGACCTTGTCAGAAGGCTCCCTGGGCAGCCAAACTGATTACTGTACATACTTTCTCCATTTCTTCTTCACTGGAATGATTTGTGATTGCAGTCACAGCTCTGGCTGTCCCAGGATGCCCGGCTGTCTTCTGGCAGGGCCTCATGCATGGCGCTGTGCCTGTCTCGTCCACAATTGCATTTAGCCTAATACACAGGGCATTTATTAAATGTGTCTAAATTGGAGAATTTCATTCTTTTTTTCCGGCATAGGATGACAAGAGAAAAACAAACTAAATAAAAACAGCCGCTCTTTTCCCCGGTCATCCTCATGCACACAAGTTTGCAACTATCACCAGAACCATGAATCCAAACTGGGGAGAAGAATGAGCACTGAAGAATTAAGATGTATTAGAAAGTATTTCCATGTATAGTTGAACTAGCACTATTCCTTACACCAGAATTTGAGTGTTGCAAAAGACTGTATTGATTGCCTAAATCTAAAAATAATTTCATTAATGGAGGCAGATGTAATGCAATTTAATATGCAAATTAATGCTACATTCACTGAAAAAATGTTAAATTACCCCTTTAATAATTTGACTGGAAATTACTAACAAAATTTGAGACAATTTTTTCCTCTTCACAAACTTATTGAAAATTCTTGAAAGACACTAAATGTCTTTTAGTTATGAATATTCTACACAGCACTCTAGAAATAAGTCCAAACTAAGGTGAGGTGTAGTGCTTATTATTCTTTGAATGTGGCTCTAAATAAAGGAGACAAGTTGTAGAAAAGTTAACTGCTGTGAACTGGAAAACATGCATTTAAGAAGTGGGACTCCAACATTTCCTTGACTCAAAGGCTGGAGAACATTTATCAAATCAAGACTGAAAACAAGGTCTGGTTTAGGTAACAGAAAACTCTGATTCATTCTCTCCATGTTGGCAAAATATACCCTCTGCCCACAAACCTAGGCCGTGTCCACGCACACAAACCAATTTGAAACAAAAACAAGAGCGTTTAAATTTAGAACAATTATGTCAGCAAAAGCTGTGTTCTCTGGCATTCTACCAAACCAAAAGCTGCAGAAAGCAGAACCCCTGATATTCTGACGGTCCCACGTGTATTCTAGCAGCAGGGACTGCCAGTGGAGCTAATCCCAATTGCTGATGAAGCTGTTTAGACCCCACAGGACTGACTGGGAGTCTCTGGGGGCTGTTGGGATGTGGGCTGGCGGTTCCAGTTGTGGCGGATGTGGTCGCACAGCAGCCCCACCCACCCTCTCAGGGCTATAGGAGCAGCTCTGGGGCCCAGCACAGCTGAGGAGAGAGGGAGGACAGGACTCTCAGGAACTCACAGGCTCCAACTGCATTTTATCTCTTACTCCTAACTTTCTAAGTAGTATTTGCAGCATCTCTTTCTTAAAAATATTTTAAAATTGTGGTGAAATATAAGTAACACAAAATTTACTATTTTAACAATTTTTAAGTGTACCATTCAACAGCATTAAGTATGTTCATGTTGTGAAAACATCACCACCATCTTTTTCCAAAACTCTTTCATTACCCCAGAGGAAAACTCTGTAACCATTAAGCAGTAACTCCCCACTCACCCCAAGGCCCCAGTAACCTACTTCCTGGCTCTGTGAATTTTATATACAGAGTGGGGCAAAAGTAATCTACAGTTGTATGCGAAACACAGCCTTTACTCTTGTGTTATTATTTATTAATTATTGTATTATTTCCCATATAAACAACTATAAACCTGCTTTTGCCCCACCCTATATTTTATAAATAAAATAAACAAATATTTTATAGAAGTAGGCAAGATGTTTTATTTAAGTGTGGTCATACAATATTTGTCCATTTGTTCCTGGCCTATTTTACTTAGCATAATGTTTTCAAGATCCATTCCTTTTTATGGCTGAATAACATTCAGTTGTAAGTATGTACCGTGTTTGGTTTATCCGTTCATCTATTGATGGACAGCTGGGTTATTTACACCTTTGTGTGTTGTGAATATATTCTTCATGAATATTAGTGTACAAGCTTGTTTGAATCCTTATTTTCAATTCTTTTCCATTTTCTTGTGTTTCCATACCTAGAAGTGGAATTGCTGGATCATATGTTTACCTTTCTGAGAAACCACCAAACTTTTCCACGGCAAATGCATCATTTCTACATTCCCACCAGCAGTATACAAGAGTTCCAAATGTGCAGCTTATCTTAACACCAAAGCAGCGTGGTTAGTCCTACTGAGGGTTACTGTGAAGTTACCTGCATCCTAACTCCACCAGATTATGAGACAAATTTCACTGTAATCGATTATAGTTTACCAGCTCCAGACCTACGTTCCTCACTGGAGTTCCCCTTACTAAGACCTCTTAGGCATCAAGCTGATTACTCTCACTAACATGTAGCTTCATTCACTCACTCTCTGTCTCCCCCTTGGTTGAAGCAGTCTAATCCACCTCTGACTCTAACTCATCTAAACCACACAGCAAGCAGCATGTCCATAGCTGCAGCGCCAAACGCCAACTGGGAGAGTGCCAGAGAGACTCTACCTCCCAAAAGGATCAGGTGCTGCACTTGGGTCGGGCAAAGGCTGGCCACAGCTGTGACCATGAGAGACTTTTGGCTTTTTGTAGAGGTAATGTGCACAGAAAACTGGACAGTGACTTGGTCCTGCAGTGGGTGTGCCACAATGTGACTTCTTAATAGGCAAGCTGAAGCATTCTGGGCAGGGGCTCCATGCACAGCTGCCCTGCCAGCAATGGAGCAGGTTTGAAAATGTGGTTTGCTACCGCTCAATACAGCTGGGTAGAGAGATCAGAAAGTTGCACAGTAAGGGGATTTCTGGACCCTGGCCTGCGGTAGCTAGCAGACTAGGGGCTGTGCAGAGCAGAGAGTTTGGAATGTGTCTGCTGCGAGGGCAGTGTGTTGGGAACTGGACGGGCAAGAGTTGAGCACCTGAGATTATTTATTGCCAGGCAGAACCCTCTTCCTTGGCAGAGTCCAACCTCTGGGAAGAGAAGGATGTGCTCAGTCCCCACCTCCTGCAGAACTGTAAGCACTGCATCCACATCCAATGGGGAAGCTCTGCAAAACAGGCAGGACAGGCTCAAGAACCCCCTGCAGGGTGCATATGCACAGGAGAAAGGCAGGAAGAGAAACTCCAAAAGGGTCCATTTTGTACTTCCATTTTGTATTTTCAGGGAGAAAAATACACTGGTTCCTGTGCCCTATTCCACTGAGGCCAGCAAGGCAGGAAGATCGTAATTGGTGCAGCAAGGGGGAATCAGGGCCCTGCCCATCCTTGGCTCGTAGACAGAGCTACCATCAGCACCAAGCATGAAAGAGCTGACCCTCTTCCATAGATTGGCCACTCCCTTGAAATGGACAGCTAGGTTGTCAGAAACTATACGTTATTGGAAATAAGCTGTAACAGATAATGATGGGTAGTGCAGGGACATAAGGAACACCCCACAATTTTCCCAGAAGACCTCCCAGGGGAGACCCAGGAGCCCCACTCTCCCAATGTCAATAGAACCCCCTCTAAAGGCAGATGAAGGTGATACATGCAGTGCTGCCAGAAGTTGGATGACCCATGCCTGAACCTTGAGCTGATATAAAGCCAGAGGCAGATCCAGAAGGAGAAGACAGAAGGAAAACACCAAACTCTGCTGAGATGAATTCCACCACGTTCTTCAGAATTTGCATTATTTTTTACTTTTGCATAACCTTTTAACATTTCCTCTTTTTCTTCACTTGTATTCCAACTAATTCACTATTTTTTGCCTTTTATTTTTTAGCTTATAGTTTTATATATTTTTATTTTTTAGTTTTATTTTTATTTCAAATCTCACATTGTACCCTTCCCTTATCCTACTCCATTTTGCCTTCTTCCTGTCCTTTCTTATTTTCATTTGAAATTTTATTTTCCCCCTTTCTATGCTTTGTTCCAAATCCTTACTCTTACCATTTCTCTTCCCTCTGTCCTCTCAAAATCATTTTATTTCCTTTGATAGCTCACATTTTCCCCTTTCTTATAATATTCTTATTTTCTTTCCACCTTTGTTAATCAGTGCTTGTTTGGTGTGGATATTGTGGTTGTTGCTGTATTCTTCATTTTTATTCCTATTTGTTCACTTTTTTTAAAAATTTCAAATCTCATAGGTTACTGTCACCCTGTCTTACTACATTTTGTCTTCATCCTCCCCTTACTTATTTGAGTTTGGAATTTTGTTTTCTCCTTTTCTTAGCCTAGATTCTGTTCCTTACTCTTATTATTTCTATTCCTCTATCATCTCAAAATAATTTTTTACTGTAGATATCTTATATTCTGTTTTCTCTTTCTTATAATATTCTTATTCTCTTTCTACCTTTATTAATCTTTGTTCATCTTTTGTTGTTATTGACCCTGTTTAAGTTTTTCTTCAATTTTGTTATTGGTTCACTGTTTTTTAATTTTATTTCAAACCTCATGTTACACTCTTCCTTTTCTTACCCCATTTTGCCATTACCCTTGCCTTTTTTTACTTATGTTTTATTTTTTTCTCCCTTTATTCACCTTGTTTCTATTCCCCACTCTTATTATTTCCTCTCCCTCTTCCCTCTCAAAATCATTTTTCTCTCATTTAGTCTTCTCATATTCTTTTTTTCTATCTTACCATATTCTTAATCTCTTTCCACCTTTATTAGTCTTTGCTCATTTGCTATTGTTATTGCCAATGTGGTGGTGGGGTGGGTATTTTTGCAAGCATGAGTTTGGTTTTCTCGGTAGTTTTGCTTTGTTCTGCCAGCACCTGTACAACAGCATACAGGACATGGAGGGGGCTATGATTCTTAGTCAGCCAGCCAAACGGGAGAACCCACCAACAAATGAGCCGTCAAAATCAAAGCCTAAGCACAACAAACGAGCCCACGGAAACTAAGGAAAGGGCATCCTTAGAGCATAGAGCTCATGAGATCAAAGAGACTGCACACTTAGTCCCACAGAACTCCTTTCAGAAGACCACCCAATGAAGACAAGGACAAAAAGAGTCACCTAAAATGGAGAGACAAAGAAACAAACCTCAATCAAAAGGAAAGGAGGAATCCCCAAACAAAGAGCTAGATGAAATTGAGGCAAGCAATCTATCAGATATAGGGTTAAAAGTAATGGTTATAAGGATGCTCAAAGAATTTAATGAGAACTACAAGGAACTTTATTGGAGCTACAAAGAACATAGTGGAAACTACAGCAGCATGAAAAAGGACATAGAAACTATGAATAAGAACCAGGAGGAAATGAAGAATACACTAGAAGGAATTAAAAGAAGGCTAGATGAAGCAGAAAACCAATTATCAAGCTGGAAGACAATGTAGAAAAAAACACCCAGTCAGAGCAACAAAATGAAAAAAGATTCAAAAAGAACAAGGATAGTTTAAGAGATTTTCAGGATAACACAATATGTAACAACATCTGCATGATAAGATTACCAGAGGAGAAGAAAAGAAGCAAGGTATAGAAAATCTGTTTGAAAAAGTAATGACAGAAAACTTCCCTAACTTGGTGAGGGGGAAAAGCCATGCAAGTTCAGAAAGCACAGAGGGTCCCAATCATGATGAAACCAAAGAGGTTCACTCCAAGATGCATCATAATTAAAAGGACAAAATTTAAAGACAAAGAGAGAATCTTAAAGGCAGTAAGAGAGAAACAGCTAGTAATATAAAAGGGAGCTCTGATAAGGTTATCAGCTGATTTCTAAACAGAAACACTACAAGCCAGAATGACTGGCATAAAATATTTCAGGTAATGAAAAGCAAGGACTTGCAACCCAGACTACTCTATCCAGCAAGGCTCTCATTTAAAATGGATGGTGAAATAAAGAGCTTTGCAGACAAAAGAAAGGCTAAAAGAGACATCTTCACCAAGCCAGAACTGTAAGAATGCTAAAGGAACTGCTTTAACAAGAAATTGAGAGAGAGAGGAACACAGGTTCAAGGGGGAAAAAGGGCAACAAACAAGTATCTATCAATAATAACCTTAAATATAAATGGATTAAATGTGCCAATCAAAAGGCATAGGGTAGCTGAGTGGATAAGAAAACACAATCCACTACATCAGAGGTGGCAAAAACAAGGCCTGTGGGCCAAATCCAGCCCTCCACCTTGTTTTATCAGGCCTGGCACCTTGTTTCTATCTGGCGACAGCTCCGAACTCCTTGCCCCTAGCTAAGGAGTAGTTACACTTATACAACCCTAAAATTACATTTGGCCCTTTGAGGCAACTGTGAGGTTGATGTGGCCCCTGGTGAAAATGAATTTGACACCCTTGCATTATATGTTGTCTATGAAAGATCTACCTCAGAACAAAAGATCAACAGACTGAAAGTGAAGGGATGAAAAAACTATTCCAAGCAAATGGACATGAAAAAAAAGCTGGGGTAGCAATACTTATATCAGGCAAAATAAACTTCAAAACAAAGGCCATTACAAGAGACAAAGAAGGTTACTACATAATACTATATAAGGGAGAGATCCAACAAGAGGATATAACCCTGTGAACATATATGTACCCAACAGAGGAGCACCTAAACACATAAGGAAAACCTTGGAGGACCTTAAGAAGATTGACAGCAACACAGTCATCGTAAGGGATTTTAACATCCCAGTGTCAACAATAGATTGACCTTCCAAACAAAGAATTCCAAAAAATATTCTTTGTGTGTTGCTCTCAAACAAAGAATATTGTGGATATTCTTTGTTTGTTGCTCTCAAACAAAGAATATTGTGGCATTGAACACAACCTTAGATCAAATAGACTTAACTGATATTTGTAGAACATTTCACCCCAAAGAAGCAAAGTATACATTCTTTTCAAGACACATGGAACATTTTCAAAGATAGACCACCTGGTAGGACACAAAACAAGCCTCAACAAATTCAAGAAAATTGAAATCATGTCAAGCATTTTCTTGGATCACAATGGCTTGAAACTAAAACCAACTTAAAGGAAAAAACAAAAACAAAAAACCATTCAAAGACATGGAGACTGAATAACATGCTTTTAAAAAACGAATGGGTTAACAAAGAGATCAAGGAAGAAATCAAAAAAGTATCTGGAAACAAATGAAAATGAACACACAACAACCCCAAACCTATGGAGCACAGCAAAGGCAATCCTGAGAGGGAAGTTCATAGCAATACAAGTCCACCTAAATGAGAGAAATTTCTCAAGTGTACAACCTAACGCTACATCTAAAAGAACTACAGGAATAACAACAGACAAAGCCTGGAGCGAGTGGAAGGAAGGAAATAATCAAGATCAAAGCAGAAATAAGTGACATAGATACTAAAAAAACAATTCAGAGAATCAAAGAATCCAGCAGCTGGTTCTTTGAAAAGATGAACAAAATAGACAAACCTTTAATGAGACTCATCAGGAAAAAAAAAAGAGAGGACTCAAAAAAAAAAATAAAATCAGAAATGAAAGAGGAAAAGTAACAACTGATAACACAGAAATACAAAGGATTGTAAGAAATTACTATGAACAACTATATGCCAAGAAACTGGACATCTAGGTGAACTGGACAAATATCTGGAAACATACAATCTCCCAAAACTGAATCAAGAAGGAGTAGAAAGCAGTAACAGATAAATAACAACTAGTGAAATTGAAGCAGTACTCAAAAAACTCCCAGCACACAAAAGCCCTGGATTGAATGGCTTCATGGGTGAAATTTACCAAACATTCAGAGACGAACTAACACTTACCTTCTCAAACTATTCCACAAAATTCAAGAAGGAAGACTCCCAAACTTTTTTTTACAAGGCCAGTATTATACTAATTCCAAAACCAGGGAAAGACACAAAAAAGAAAGAAAATTACAGGCCAATATCTCTGATAAACATAGATGATAAACATAGATGATAAACTTCTCAAAAATATTGGCAGTCTGAACCCAGCAATACATTAAACAGATCATATACCATGATCAAGTGGGATTTATCCCAGGGATGCAAGGATGGTATAACATTAACAAATCAATAAACATAATATATCACATAAACAAAATGAGAGACAAAAATAACATGATCATATCAATAGATGTTTAAAAACATTTGACAAAATTCAGTACCCATTTATGATAAAGTCACTCAGCAAAGTGGGAACAGAGGAAGCATACCTCAACATAATAAAGGCCATGTAACAAAAACCTACCGTGAACATCATACTCAATGGGCAAAAACTAAACATGTTTCCCTTATTTTTAGGAACAAGACAAGGATGCCCACTTTCACCAGGGTACTATTCAACATGGTACTGGGAGTTCTAGCCATAGCAATTAGACAAAAAAAAGAGAGAAATAAAAGACGTCCAAATTGGTAAGAAGGAAGTACAACCCCCATTATTCACAGATGACAACATAGTGTACATACAAAACCCTGTAGTCTCCACCAAATAAATACTTGACCTAATAAATGAATTTGGCAAAGTAGCAGGATACAAAGTCAATATTCAGAAATCAATGGCATTCCTATACAACAACAATAAAATATCGGAAAGAGAAACTAAGAAAAAAAAATCCCATTTACTATAGCAAAAAGAAAATAAAGTACCTAGGAATAAATTTAACCAAGGGTATGAAAGACCAGTACTCAGAAAACTATAGAACACTGAAGAAAGAGATTGAGATAGATACAAATAGGTGGAAGTATATACTGTGTTCATGAATTGGAAGAATTAACATCATTAAAATGTCCATACTACCTAAAGCAATATATAGATTCAACTCAATTCCTATCAAAATATCAATGGCATATTTCACAGATCTAGAACAAATATTCCAAAAATTTATATGGAACCAAAAGACCTGAATAGCCTCAGCAATCCTGAGAAGGAAGAACAAAGTTGGAATGATCACAATATCTGATATTAAACTATACTACAAGGCCACTGTAATCAGGACAGTCTGGTACTGCCATAAGAAAAGACACAGAGATCAATGGAACAGAGTACAGAGCCCAGAAATAAACCCATGTGTCTATGGTAAATTTATATTCAACAGAGGGGGCAAGAGCATAAAATGGAGCAAAAACAGTCTCTTCAATAAATGGTGTTGGCAGAACTGGACTGGTATCTGCATAAAAATGAAACTAGACCACCAGCTTACATTGTACACCAGAATAAACTCAAAATGGATAGAGGACTTAATATAAGTCATGAGACCATAAAAGTCTTAGTAGAATACATAGGCAGTAAAATTTCAGACATGCCACATAGCAACATTTTTGCTGATATATCTCCCAGGGCAAGGGAAATAAAGAAAAAAGTAAATAAATGGGACTACATCAAATTAAAAAGCTTCTGCACAGCTAAAGAAACCATCATCAAAATGAAAAGGGAACTGACTGTATGGGAGAACGTATTTGCCAATGACACATCAGACAAGGGTTCAATCTCCAAAATACATAAAGAACTCATAGGACACAACACCAGGAAGAAAAACAATCCAATTAAAAAATGTGCAGCCCTGGCTGGTGTGGCTCAGTGGGTTGAGTGCTGGCCTGCAAATCAAACGGTCACTGGTTCAATTCCCAGTGAGGGCATATGCCTGGGTTGCAGGCCAAGTCCCCAGTAGGGGTTGTTTCTCTCCCTCTCTCCTCCATTCCCCTCTTTCTTAAAGTAAATAAATAAAATCTTAAAAGAAATGGGCAAAGGGCCTGAATAGACACTTCTCCAAGGAGGAGGACAAACAGATGGCCCATAGACATATGAAAAAATGCTCAACACCGCTAGCCATCTGAGAGATGCAAGTTAAAATCACAATGAGATACCACTTCACACTGGTCAGAATGGCCATCAAAAACAAATCAACAAACAACAAGTGCTGGCCAGGTTGTGGAGAAAAGGGAACCCTAGGGCACTGTTGGTGGGAATGCAGATTGGTGCAGCCACTGTGCAAAACAGTATGGAATTTCCTCAGAAAATTGAAAATGGAACTGCTTTATGACCCAGCAATTCCACTTTTGGGAACATACTCTAAGAATCCTGAAACACTAACTCAAAGGAACTCATGCACCCCAACATTCATAGCAGTGTTATTTACCATAGCCAAGTGTTGGAATCAGCCTAAGTGACCATCAGTGGATGAGTGGATGAAAAAACTTTGGTACATTTACACAGCAGAATACTACACAGTAGAAAGAAAGAAGCCCTAACTTTTGCAACAGCATGGATGGAACTGGAGACTATTATGCTAAGTGATATAAGCCATTCGGTGAAAACCAAATACTATATGATCTTGCTTATAAGTGGAATCTAATGAACAAAATAAGCTAAGAAAAATAGGACCAGAGACATGGGAGCAGACTGATAGCTGTAAGAGGCGGGAGATGAGGAGAATGGTGGAAGGAAGGGGAAGGACCTAGTCAAAAAACATGTATGAATGACTTGTGGACATGGACAGTGGAGAGGAAATTGACTGTGGGAGTGGGTTGGGCTGGGAGGAAGGAGGGGAACGAAAAAAGAAATTGGGACAACTGTAATAGAAAAAAATATTAAAAATTGAATAAATAAATAAATAAGTTCTATTGTTTATTACCTATGCAAAACAAACAAACCACCACCAGGCCCAGCTTTTATCCAAGTTGGTATCTCTCAACGCCCACTCCTCAGTCTTTGCCTGACCTCCCTTGGGCTACTCGGCATTTCTTATCCCTGCTACTCAGCTAACATTCATCTTGCTGCCATCTTCCTAGAGCTAGTTCCTCACTTATCAAGATGGGGTTAAGATGCTCCTTTTCACTGATACTGCACAATGCTGCCCTATGACTGGGCATAATTGTACTTAAAAATCTTAGCCAGAGAAAGGGGCTGACTAATTAATGGACACTTCAGTAGTAATTTCCTTCACCCTTTTTCTAGCACTTACACTTACCTTTTCAGTCATCCATCCATCCACCTCCACCCTACTTGAGGCCATTGTTATCTCATCACAACAGCTTCCAAACCTGTCCAAACACATCTATTTGCCTCTCAACTGCACGTCAATAGAATCCATCTTGTCAACTACAATCATAGGATAGCTCTTCCAGTACAAATTGTTTTAGTGAAACCCTTCAACTGTCCATAGTCCCTACTCAATATGATCCAAAGACCTGATTTGAGCAGTTCAGGCCTCCAATGATGGCCCAAAACACCTTTCCCACACTACCTCCCACTGTTCCTAGTAGCTCCTGCCTGCCCAGGCTGTGCATGGTCTTCTGCATCTGGCTTATAACTTGGCCTTTGGGTTTCCATTCACCAAGGCCCTTTGCTTAATGAACCTCAACACTTTGTTCAAGGATAGAGTTTCCTTGATTACTCCAGCTAGAAGTGAAATGTATATCCTCTGCTGGTCTCATGTGGTTTGTAGCACTTGGTTTATGTTTTAGCTTGACTTGAAAAGCATTTAGTGAGCTTGTGGTGTCACTAGAAGAGGGCAGATGGCTGGCTGCTAATGATCTCAATTAGGTTGCCTTGAGGCGCGGCTCATGTCAGGCTCCAATCCACAGGTTGGTAGGTGGGAGCCTGGCTTTGAACAATGTATGCTGGGCAGAACTGTTTCCTAGGAATGGCTCCATTTCACATGAGCTCATAGAACGAATGTATGTGTGCATGCATTTGTGTGCACGCACGCATTGCAAATGTCATTACATTAATTAATTTACAATGACAGCCAATCTACATGGATATAAGCATGTATGTCACACGAGTAGAAGAGTATTTCCTTAATGGATAGACTTAAACTAGAAGCCAATTTATAATCAGAATATTAAGTGAGTGTAGAATCAAAACAAGTTGGTGGCTCGATGTGCCAAACTGGGGGTTTCTGTCATAGGATCTGAACTGCTCATGTTCTTCAGGTAATGGGCACTGGATTTTGGAGTTCCCTCCTCTTTGGGCAGACAACCTTCTATCAATTCAGCTTTACTTTATGAAGCCTAAGATTAATTCACCACAATTTTATGCCTCCCTCCTCACTCTCACCAACATACTTCTTGAGACATTCAGTCACCGTAGCATATAGTTTTACTTTGCTCCAGATCTACAGAAGCATCCTGTCTTTGGTTTATCCTCAGGCCAAGTTCAATCCTTGCAGATGTGTCTAAGTGTATATTCCAACTTTAACTCCCAGAGGCAAAGCCTTCTCCCTTTCTCTATGTTCTTAGCAGTTACTTTACTGTTCTGTTACGCACTCATTACTCTGTGCTACTGAGCACAAACTCCACTGCTCTGTAAGTACTTGGGCTCAGCCCTTATTTCCATGTGTGAACAAAAATTTCCTTGAGGACTAGGTCAATGTCTTGTATGTCTGTCCACAGCCTGCATGGTCTACCAACACAGCAGGTATTCTGCCAATATTGAAAAGGGAAGAACCAGAGACTATCCTCATAAGTATTCTGTGATAAATTCCCTCCAATTCTTCCTTTTCTTGGACAAGTCTACCATTAATGATTGCCTTGAGACAATTTTAAATGTTGGTTGTTTACGAAAATGCTCTGAATGAAAATAAATTATCCAAATGTTTCCAGGCTTTAAATAGGTGATTGGTGAGAAATAGTCCCAGAGGGCTTCCTACTGGGAGGAAACTGGGTTGGGAGGACATTAGGGATCTCCTTTCATGGCCAGGTGGCTCTGACTCAGAGCTGTGGCTGGGCCCTTGAATGCTGCCCAGATGATTGGGGTCCTCCTTTAACTGGAGGCCTCAGAGTTACAGGGGGCATCCCAAATTTTCCCGACTGTGTTGCTGACCCAAACAAGTCTAAAGAGGAATGCTTATACACTGGGAGTTAATGGTTTATTTTCTTCCTCAGCCATCTTTAGAAGCCTTCAAAGGAAGGGAGACAAAATAAAAACCGAGTGTACTTCCCTCACAGCTTTGAGCATGGTGCTGGGTTATCTGGTGTGCTCAGTATGTACCTCCTGATTTCAATGAGGAAAACAAAATGAAGAGGAAAGGAAAATACGAGAATAGAAAACCCTTTTTCACTTTCTATAAAGACTGGCTTTAACTGCACTTAAAGTCAATTATAGAAACCTTTTTAAAAAATATTGCAAACTGGTGCAAGCAAAATCTGCATTTGTCCAGGATCCCAAGATAAATGCTATCGCAATGTGCGTCGTGATGAAGTGCGGGCCCAGACAATAGGACTGAGAAAGAACAGTAGGCACAGGGGATCCTTCCAGCCTTTTGTTTCACACAGACTCCAATGTAGCCGCCAGGGAAATCCAATGTGTTTCTTATCGAACCTTTCTGTTTTCAGTATAAATTACCAAACAATCCCCCAGATACTGATTTTTATCTCCATTCATGCTGCTTGGGGTGTGCACTGACTCTTTATCAGCTCATGCAAAACAAATGTTGAACACTATTTTCGATTTTCGTCTTTTTTTTTAATTGGAAATCTTCTTTGGATTTCTTTTAGTTAGTGAAAACAGGTACTAATGTAGGTCTTTTGTAAAGGCGAACTGACATAAAATGAACTTTGAAAAAGCAGGGATTATCTTTTGCTATAAAGCTCTAATAAAGGAGGGAGCTTTTCATACACTGATAAGAAAAAAATCTACAGAGTGTATTATTAAAGAACACGGCGAAAAAGCATGTGCATAATCACACACCTGCCTTTTATTCAGCAGAGACACCCCCGGGTCTATACCCCACATGCAATTCACCTGAAGAACTTTTAGCAATACCGCTGGCAGGGCACCTTAGGTCAACCTATACAATTTACGAACATGGACAGGCAGCAGCAGATTAACAGGAACATAAGGAAAGTACAGTGGATCCAAATGATGCCAAAAATTGTAAATATTATCCTTAGAGAAAAAAGGCCATTGCAGTTACCAAACTAAAAAGAATTTTTAGAAATTAAAATATGATTGAGAAAATAAAATATTCAGTGGACCACCGCTTGTTACGCTAGAGTTAAAAGCCAAGTTATTGGTTGGGAAACTGAAGCACAGAAATTTCTGAGAACTCAAAACAACAAACAAAATAGACACAGGAAAAAAAGAGAAAGTTTAAAAATATGGAGAATGGGCCTAAGAGTTTCAGTAGTTGACTAAAAGGTTGCAAGAGAAGATGATATGAAAGAGGGGGATAACAAAAGAAATAGAATAAAAATGTTCCGGACTGAAGACACAGAAGATCCCCTCATGTTGAAGATCTCCCCGAGGCTAGGTGAGGAAGATGGAGGAAGATCCACACTTCAACATGCACTGTTGTAGGTTCTGGCAAGACGTTATGAAAAATTTGTAGAGAGAAAAAAAAAAGTGAGGTTATTTATAAAGGAAGGATATCCAGATTAACTGCAGATTTTCCAGCAGCTACACTGGATACTAAAACTCAAAAGAACAAAGATTGTCAAAAAACTCTCTGGGATAATGACTATGAATTTAGAAGTCCATATTTAAACTTTTTTTATGTAACACCGTCATGATACAACATCACATGAAGTTTATCACTCTCACAAATTCTCCAAAAACATTACTCTCCAGCGTATCAAATGAAAAAGATAATTTAAAAAGGGATGAACCGTAAGAGAAGCAGCTAAACTGACTTAAGAAAACTCAAAATTGATGAAAAGAAAACCACTGGACCTGCTTAGAGCATCATTGTTGGAGCAGCTGGAGATGAGTGTTAACATATTTCTTTGTCTCTGAATCCGACAGCATAACTTGGTTCTATAGTAAATATTTGTAACAGCATGACCTCATCGATGCCTTTTAAATTTGGGTTAAAAGCTTTGCATAACCTATAGACTAAACATGGAATACATAAGCATAGTCACAGAACAGCAGACATAGGGAAATAGGGGAGATGGGAGACATGGTATAAGCTCATTAGATTACATAGTTTCCATATCAGAAAGCCAGTAACTACTCTCTAAAGTCGAAACACATGCGCAGATACAGACATACACAAGAGCACAAAAGAGGAAAATGCAATTGAAATTGTAATGGTGACCCCAGAAGAACTACATCACAAAAACTTTTATGCATTTATCCCTGGAGAGAAATACTGGAAATATCATAAGAGATAGCCTGACTTTTCATTCTGGACCCTTCTCAATGATTTGACTTTTAAAAAATATATTAAGACATCCCTTATGGATGAAGAATTACTTAAATGAATTGAAGTAGAGGCATATTATGGAACGCTGTTTAGCCTTTGTAAGAATGAGATTTGTCAATATATATTTTTGTGGAAGGTTGTTCACAATCACATGTTTAATGTAAAGAAAATGCAGAGGAATTTGCAAAATAATATCACATCATTCCCATTAAGGTAAAAACCATATATATAATTGTGTGTGTGTGTGCAAATTCCTCTGCATTTTCTTTACATTTATGTGTATATATATATAAAGTATCTGTGTACATATGTATATATAAGTGCACATAAAATTACCAAAGAAGAGAAACTATAAACTGAGGGTACAGGGGAAAGAAAGGAAGGAGTCTTTCAGTATCCACTTTTAAAACACCTGAATTGTTTTAATTTTAGGAATAGTAATACATAATATGTAAACATTACTTTTAAAATAAATTCTTTACTTTTAAACTACAAAGGTAATGTGTTGTAACATGTCAAAATGTAAATTTATAAATATAGTGTTATCACTTCCTTACTTGCTTCATTTAAAACACTGAATGCTTAAGTATATTATTCAAAGTAGTTCTTTGTTTTGATAGTCAAATAATGCCCGTATTATTTATTAAGTAAACTCTCTTTCTCAATTTATTCTAGTTCACTGTTCTATTTGCTTTTTCTTGTGCAAATAGCATTTTTTATTACATTAGCTTTAATATAAATTGAATATCTGGTACTACCTGTATGACCTCATCATTCTTTCTCCCTTTTATATGCTTGAGAATTCTTGCATTTATTTTTCCATATGAACTTTCAAATCATCCAGTCCAGTAAGAAAAAATAAGTCTATTGAATTTGGGGGGATTACATGAAACATGTATTCTTACTATGATAAAAATTTTTAAATAAAGAAGGCAGAATGGCTAGATCACCTGAGGTCACTTCCACCTTGGAAGGACAATGCAAAGCGGGTCTCCTATTGATTGTATGAAGAGCACAGCAATGAGTGTCAGGGAACCCACCTCCACACACAAAACAAAACCCTCACTGACAGAACGTAAGTGTGCCTGCGAACTGCCTCACAGGCAGACCGTAACAAAACATGAGTGTTTATGAACTGCAGTGTCCACAGACCCATGGTTATAAACTGAACGAACAGACTTCAGTGGTGGGCATTTCTTCGACAGCTTTGTATGGGCAGAGAGGGACAAGCCACAGGGTCTAGAGTGGAGCTGCCTGCTCAAGATCGTGGGTGTGAAGATGTAATTCCCAGTCATGGCTTTTTTCACAATTAATCCTATTTATATAACTGCCACATTGATGACCCAGGTCACTGAGTCACTGTAGCTACAAAGGAAAACAAAATGCTCTGCCAGGGGGGGCTTGCAGCTCTTGGGAGAAGGTATAATCGTGCAGCATAATCAGGGCCAGACGTGTGTTGCCCGGCACAGTGGGAGAGCTAGATGCACTGGCACTGTGGCAAGAAATGTGGCTCAGATCCCTGCACTCTTACTGTCTGGTCATGAGATCTTGGGTTCTCTTTGCTTCAATCCCTCTATCTGTAAAATGTGGATAAAAATGCTGATGAGCAGGGCTGTTGTGAGCACTAAACAATGCAGAAAGCACCTCCAACAACACTCCACACAGGGGCTGTCAGTAGATGCTAGATATTAATGACAGTCGGAAGTATGCAGCAGACAGAAATAGGGCAGAGAAGGTAGTATTTTAATGTCTGGAGTAGAAAACAGTATTTAAATGTAAAAGTGAATGACATATGGCAGACATTGTTAACTACTTTGGAATTGTGATATTAAAGGTTGCCAAAGGAAGGCTGAGCAGAAGGTTTGGAGGTACACAGGAAATCCAATTAGAAAGGGCCTCCAAAGGCTAGTATGCTGGGTCAAGGAATCATGATTATGTTAAAGCAGTTTTTCTTTTAAAAATTGATTAAAAAATAAGATTTATGTTTTACAAAGATCCTCCTGGCAACAGTAGAGAGCATGGACTAGAGAATTTGGAGGTAGTATTTTGCAGTAATACTGCAGGCAGGGAGGTCATTTTATTTCAAAGGAAGCATTACACCACTTTTTTAAAGCTATAATGGGAGGGCTATGATGTATGCAGAAAAAGAGCTAATAAAAAAGAGTATGTTGAATAGCTAGAGAAATGACACAAATTCTACATATTAAGGAATCCCTTGTTAGGTTCAGTCTTGCTGTCTTATCTTTCTTCTCTCTCCAGCGAGTTTAAGACTAACAAAGGCTTCAACTTCCCCAGGCTGAGTAAACTTGTCAGTTAGTAGATAACACCTGTAAGTTTGCAGGATTTAGACGCAGCAGGTAGATATGAAAGTGCACTGTGCTTTGAACATTCTGTCTTCATTGAGTGTGCAGACTCAACATTCAATGGATGAAGCATGGCTATTTTTGCTTCAAAATCAGCTGCTTGATTTAGCAGAGAGAGCACAGGCTGCAGAGACAACCAGACAGACAAGGGTGCAGTCTAGCCGCTGACTTACATTATGGGCAAGTAAATTTCTGCCAGAGACTCAGTCTCATCTGTTGGTGCATCACTCATCTATATACTAGTGGAAGCAGATGACACACCGATAAACAAATATATTCCGGAGACAGTAAGTGTGGTAAAGCAGACAGCTGCGCAGGGAGAATAACAACTGCTTTTCTATACGAGATGGTCAACGAAGGCATCCATGATAAAATCTCATTTGAGCACACACTTTCAGGAGGTGAGGAAGTAAGTTTTAAAGATATTTGAGAAAAGGAGAATTATAGGCCTAGAAAATGTCAAGTACAAAGGCCCTGAGGCCGAACATCAGGGAGGCATGTGTGGTCAGTGTAGAAAATTGGTGCAGATGAGAGCAGGACTTGATGCAGGCCAGGCCACTGTAGATTCACAGGCGATGTGGGGACTCCCCCAGGGCAGCACGGGAGGCATCCAGGCCAGCCAGCATCTCCTCTGAGCGATCAGAGAGATGGGAAGCCATTGTGAGCAGAGCAAAGGCATCATCTGTCTTGGCTTGTGTGAGGATCATGAGGGCTGCAGTGGAGAGCAGATGCAAGGGGAATTGGGAGGAGAAATCACTCCAATAGTGAAGAGATTCTGTAATGGGCCATCGGGCAATGAAGAAGGCCTAGACTAGACTGGACGTGGAGGTGGTGCTGACAGGATTTGACGATGGATGGCCAAGATGTGATCTTTGGCTTAAGGAATTTTGGCTGGACTTGTGAAAATAAAGCAAAGTAAGTAAAATGCCTAAAATTTGATTGCTGCTCAAAAATATGAGTTCCTACCACTGTCCTTTGAGGCTCATTAGCCTCTGCAGCGCCAGGCTTCCTCAGCGTCTCAGCATAGGCAGAGTACAGTCAAGAGTGGTATGGGGGAAAAAAAGACAAAAATACAGTATGAAACCCCACATCAATCAGATCTGGGTTTAGATTTTTCACCAGAAATTCTCTTTATCAGTTAGATGCCCAAATCATAAATGACATGGGGGAGAGAGAATAAAATAAAATAAAGCTATTATCTATTGCCTTCTGTATCCTTGATTACATATTTTTCAGGGTGAATAAAAATGAAAAGGTTAAGCCTACATTATTTTGTATCTATCAGTAGGACAAGCAGAGGCAAGAATTGCTTGCGATGAGGTACTATCTTTCTTAGAATAGCACTGATGAAATTCACCGTAGGTTTTCACATTGAAGCACAGCCAAGCAACATAAACAGTGTTTCTCAAGGCTCATAGCTTTAATCTGAGTAGATTTAATGAAACCTTGAAAAGTAACAATCATCAATGGCAGAAGATTTAGTTCCAGAAGGAACTAAAGAATGAAAAAAGAAATGCACTGGACATGATAAATACTGAAAAATGGGTGGGAAAACCACGGTTAAATGTATTTAGCAGAATATCTAGCTTTTGAGAGGAAACCAAGTCATTTGGTTCAAATCTGTCCCTGAAATCTAGTTTTCAATGATTAGCTGTAAGGCCACCCTTCTCCATGTGAGTGTTAAGCCAACTGTTTGGGTGCAGCCTTGATTTTTCTTAGTACTCTGTCTTCCTAGATGTATCTTCACGGAAAACATTGAACCTGGTCTGTTCCTAGAATAAGGCATCCAAAGGTCCCTTAGGTCTTAAAAGTAAGCTAAGATTTAATCTGCCTCCTGCCAGGTCCTTGGCACTCAGTTTAATTCTCACAGAACTGCTCTCTGTTGACTACCATTATCTTCAATTTTCAGAGGCCACACTTAAGACTAAGAAGCCTCAAAACTGCTACACCCTAAGGCTGGAATATTACTGAGCTGAGACAGATTCTCAGCTCTTCATCCTGAGCTTTGCTGTCCTTCCTTTCAGTACATTCTCTATCATTGGCTTATATTTACACTCTCTGAGCCCCTATATGATTCATTACTCATAAACCATTTACTTCATGGTTTCCTGATATTTTATCAGGAACAACTTTAGGTAGACAGAAAATTTGATCAACTCGAGGGAGTACTGCCTGTTTACACTTAGCCTGTTTTCCATCAATCGCAGCCATACATCAGAGTTTGTAGTATGTGACAGGCTAGAGCAAGAAGTGAACTCATGTCAAACCTAACTTCACCAAACCACTGCTGCTGAACGGGCCGATGTGTGTGTGTGAGTGTGTATATTTGCAAACAGTGTATATGACATCTCCATGGCTCTGTGGGGTGGAGCTCAGCAGATCATTGCTCACTGTTGGAAACCGATTCTTTTAATCCTAGTCATTTCCCCCCTTATATTGTTTATTATTATTTCTACCTTTAAGAAGAGCATAGCCTCACCAGGGGAAACATTGAGTAGTACATAATATATGACTCCTTCAGTGCTAATGTAATTTAGGGAACTGGCAGAACCTCACCACTGATAATTGTTTGTGTGTGTGTATGTGTGTTTATGGTCCAAATTAGTTTGTGGTTCAAAAACAGGAATATTATAATTAATTAAGCAAATGGCAACAGAGTGTTTAATATGCAACAGGCACCATGCGACACGTTCTCTTTGGAACCAGGCTCTTATAGCAATAGGATTACGCATGGTTCACAATCAAACTATGATGGAAGAGGCTACACCAGTGAGGGGACGGCAGTTGCTGGGATTGCCACCGATACTTTATTGAGCCTTTCCTTTTTCTGGTGTTCTGAATTATGGAAAACACATTGATTTTGTGTTAACAAATGGGAGCAGGGCAACAGATGAGCTAAAACATAGCATGAGTAAAGTACAATTTGTATTTGCTTTGAAAAGGTAGTCTGAAACATAAACATGGATTATGTCTATTCCATAATAAAGGAGTTGAGACGCTAGCTAATTAGTAGAATATGTTATCTGACTGTTTTAAACTTCTGCAAGTTTTTAAATGTGCACCTATTTGAAGTCATGAACTACAAATATTTACTAAGTGGCAGATTTTTAAACTTTTATCTGATGCTTTGTGTTTAATGGACTCTGCATCCCCAAATAGGTAAGACAAATTCACACACATACCTATCTTCTGAACTCAGATTTCACCATATTTCACTAGTGTCTTAATCTGGGATAGATATGGGGTCCTTTGGGGAGGAAAAAGAAGGGCAACGAATCCTCAAAGTCATGATATCTTATATGATATAAGTACCTGACTCAGTTAATGTTTGTTGACTTAGAGGCAAGTAATTCATTTATATACGCTAAATTGTGACTGTTGTAGGTAAAGTTCATGAATGCAAATTATTTTTGACAGTTTTAATTTAATTAAAAATTGGGGCAAAAAGATGTTAGTTATGCTGATGTCACACGATATGTGAGTTTATCCCACACTTGTCCCAACAACCTATGTATATAATTGTTCTTTGTATTTCAGAATAGTCTCTGACAATGAATTCTATTTTCCAGCTTCAATCATCAGGTACTTTCTCTGACAGCATCTCTGTGCTTTTTATTTTCCTGCACTAAAAACCAATTTACTGTGTGTAAAGAATTTTCAAATGCACGGGTAAGAAGTATTATCATTATTCCAATATGCTTACGTCTAGCATTTACTGTCATTCACATTATCTCCATTTATAGTCTTCTCTCATGAATGTATGAGCTTGTCTCAGCTGTGCTACAATCCCCTGACTGTATTTTGATACTGTAATTATTTGCATATTGACTTTTTCTTCTTAGCACCATTCATAACATCTCCCAAGGTATGGCCAACATAGAATTTAATTAACTTAACGTTGATATATTTCCCCCAAGTATTAACCAAGATACAGAAATTGTGTTATTAAATTGGACTATTATTATACTGCTATATTCTCCTTAGGATTTCTAGATATTAAATATATTAAATCCATATTGAACTAAATTGCTTAATTTGTACCAATTTTTTAAAAAGGAACACATACACACACATACACAGACACACCACACACCTCTAACACAGCACCAAAACCCAAATTTTATTGGTTGAATGTATATTTTCATATTATTTGACCTAAATAAATTATACACTTCTGCTCTCCTACTATATTTACTTCTAATTTTTGTGTAACTTGCCCAGGTTTTTGGAAGACAGAGACAAATGTTAATACGGAAAGTTAAGTGAGTGAAAATATACAATAGTAGTTGGAAGCTCAAAGTTCTAGAGCCAGGCTGCCTGGGTTCCAAACCTGGCTCCTGTACTTTCTGGGTACGTGATCCGGGGTAAGTTTCTTAATACCTCCATCATGAACTATATGTGTTCCCCCTAATTCATATGTTGAAGCTTCACCTCCAATGTGGCTGCATTTGAGAGAGGGCCTTTACACAATGGAATACTACTCAGCAGTAAAAAAGGAGAAAATTTTACCCTTTGTAACAGTATGGATGGACCTGGGGAACATTATGCTAAGTGAAATAAGCCAGTCAGAGAAAGACAAATACTATATGATTTTAGTCATATGTGGAATCTAATGAACAAACAACTAACAAGCAAAACAGAGACAGACTCATTACTGGGGGGTGGGTATAAGGGGATTAACTATAATGGGAAAAACACAATAAAGATTAAATAAATAAAAAGAGAAGTAGTTAAGGTTAGTTGAGGTCATAAGGATGGGGCTCTAATCCTATAGAACTGTAATGTCCTTATAAGAGGCAGACATCAAGCTGCTCTCTGTGGGCACTGAAGCAAGGCCATGTGAGGACCTAGTGAGAAGGTGGCCATCTGTGACCCTCTGGCACCTTAATCTTGGACTTTCAGCCCCAGAACTGTGAAAAAGTAGTTCTCTGTTGTTGTCACCCAGCCTGTGGTGTTTTGTGCAGCAGCCCTAGCAGACCAATACAATCTCTAAAATAGATTTCAATTTTCTGGTGTAAAAATAACACATATCCAATAAGGAAAATTAGATTGAAAAGTCATTTCTATGACTTAGTATACACCTGACATATAGAAAGATTTTAATAAAAATTATCTATTATTAATTTTCATAAGAGGGTGTTTAACCTATCAGAAGCCAAACAGATGGCTTTAATCTGAAATACATTCTCCCTTGAGGCATAAATAATGCTTTTAAACAAAGAGTGAAGAAAAACTCCCTATATGAAAATACTGCCAGAACAACGTGATTAATTTATTCTCTGATAAAAACGTTTGCCATTATTTAGATATCAAGCTATGCATAATAAAGTCAAAACTATAAATTAAAATGGAAAATAATAGTAAAAAATGACATATGGCTTTCTAAAACTTTTTAATAGCTTCTTTCATTTTGCAGTCTAAATGTTTGGAATCATGCAGACACAAAGTTTTGCCACAGGATTTAAGCCATTTTCTGGTAGCTTTAAAGGTATCTTATAAATTTAATTAATTTTCTAGGGTTAAGTAGATCAGAATTTCCTTCTATTTCTTTTTATATATATCAGCCCAATTTATCAATAAGATTGGATGCTTTTCAAGAAAGCCACAGGTTACTGGGAATGGATGGGCCCATTCTTCTGAGGTTCAGAATTCTCTTCAGGTTTTGCCAAATATTTCATCAAAGAAGAGGTTATACCTGTTGTTCTTAAAAATATGTTACTTACTCTTAAAAAATGGGTTGATACCAAATTCTACTTAGAGTTCTCTCCTTCTCTAGATGTATACAGAGTTGTAATTATTTTGGGGGGACAAATTGGATTTATTTGTTCCATAAAAGAAGTGATATTTCTCCTTTTATAAAATGAAACTGATACTCAATCAGGTCTAGTATTATATTATTATTATTTTTAATTGAAAGCACAGTTTCAGCACATACTTGCATACTTGGAGCCCACCCTGAAAGTTTGAGGTGACCTTTTTGACATTTGTCTTCGATAGTTTCAGATGTTTTCTTTTTATTCTCCTTGTACTATATGAGAAAAATGTGAACAACAATTAGGGACACTTTTCACTTCTGGATTACTGTTTGAGGGCTGATTTGCTCAACTCCATTGGAGGAATTTCAAAAGATGCTTTAAGTAGTCAATGTAAAGCTTTTAATTTGCATTCCTCTTCTTGTCCCAATCTGTATTTCCTCATTTCTCCCAGCGCAGTAAAAAACACCATTACTTTCTGAAAGCAGAAACCTGGTAGTGATCTTTCATACCTTCAGTTCTATCTGCACTCACATTCAGTATTCAAGTCTTGTCAATGTTGCCTTCAAACCCTATTTTATACCCATCCATTGGTCTCTTATCTTTAGGACCACTACCCTTCAAACCAACGTTCACCTGAATTGCTCAGTTAACATCACAATCACTGTATCCTGTGGTTTTATTCGGGTATCTTAACCAACAGAAATTTATTCTCTCACAGTTCTGAAGGCTGGAAGAATGAGGTGAAGCAATCGGCAGGGTTAGTTTCTTCTGAGGCACATCTCCGTGCTAGCAGACAGCTGCCTTTTGTGTCCTTACATGTCCCTTTGTCTTTATTGTCTCTGCCCTAATTTCTTCTTATAAGGACATCAGTTACATTGAAAGGGCCTGCACATTTGACCTCATTTTACCTTAATTACCTCTTTAAAAGCCCTATCTCCAAATACAGTCATATTTCAAGGTACTGAAGGATAGAACTTCAACATATGAATTTTTGGGGTGACATAATTCAGTCCATAACACTTCTGATGTCAGGTTCTAAAAGGCTAGGCATCACCTGTTGTTCACTTTTGAGGCCCTGAGCTGCTATGTATTTCTACTCTGAGGCACCATGCTAAGAAGAAGACTATTAGGCCATGTGTAGTCACTCAGGTTCATGACCCCAGCTGAGCCCAGCCTCTGAGTCATGCTGGCACAAAAAACAGACATGGGAGTAAAGTCCTAATAATTCCAGCTGACTTCAGCCCCGACCCATCTGAGTTACCCAGACATTTTGAGTCTTTCCAGATGAGGCCCCATACTTCATGGAGCAGAGATAAGCCATCCCGCCTGCAGCCAATGCAAATTCCTGCCCCACAGGACACATGAGCACAATAAATTGTCTGTTTTATGCCACTATAGGTGCCATGCTTTGTTACAAAGCAACAGATAACTGACATACCATCTCAGGGTCTTCACATTTGCTCATTTCTGCCCCCTGGAATGCTCTTCTCTCTGCTCTTTATCATCATCCTTCAAGTGTTACCTTAAACATCACCTCCTGGGAGAGGTCTTCTCTGGCGGCCAATGCAAAGTGTTCCCTTTCATTTGTGTTAGGGTTCCACATCCTTCTCAGGGCTTCCATAAATATTTAAGAGTGTTTATTTACTTATTTTTATGATTATTGCCTACCTCCTCCATGTTATTACTACTTTTTAAGAGCAGAAACCACTTTTCATTTGTTCACCTTGCATAGAATATGTCCATTTTGCTCACAGTAGGAGACTGTGAAATATTTGTTTCAGTATTGCTCTGTTCTTGTGGAAAAAATAATAATTGAAAGTAAACTGATCAAATTTAAAAAGAGGCTTGGTTAAATTTAAGCAGTACACTTTTACTGAGTACCTGCTCTTGCTAGCTCTAATCTAGGAGCTGATGGAGTGTGACAGGGTGCAGCCAAGGTGGGGGGCCCAAGTAGGGATTTGTAATGGGGTTCAAAACTCAGGGTGTCCAGAAAATATTAGAAAAAAAAATATAGCATGTCCTCACCCCCACAAGTCTGAGCTGGAGGATGGGACACATTGAGTCAGGCCATTGAGAGTTGTTTTGAATACCAACAGTTTTGCAGATAACCTCTGGCATGGTCATTTAACATATCTATAACCTTTAACTGGTTTCACAGATATGTTAAATAGCTGTGGCCATGCCTGCCCCGACTTACTATGGCAGCAAAGTACAGTTGGAAGAATACAGGAATGCTTGCAGGTGTAACTGATTGTGGAAGGAGTCGGAAATGGGGCTGCAAAGGAAGATTGGTGCTGGGATTTAAACCCAGGTGCGGCAGCCATGCTGGGGGCTTTTTGGGACCGTGCAGCTTTATGGTGCACTCTTTTTGCCATGTGGGTTAGGAAGCAGGAGAGACTTTGCCTGGAAGGAAAGAGGTGAAAGGACTCTTGCTGGTGGGCCATGAGAAGGTGCCACATGGTTTTGGATTAACTGGAGATCATGGTGACGACACAGCTGATGGCGCCAGAACTGAGGGGCTGCCTGAATCACAGACTTCTACTTCTTTTCCTGAGATGTGGTACCCCAGACTGGGTAAAGGGGAGAAGGAAGGACTGTGCGTTTGTGGGTATTATCAAGGACTTTAGTATTTTAATGAAAACATTAAGTCATTACTTTAAGTCTGTATAACTTTTAAAATAAATAATCCCTTTCCTTTTCACCAATCTCTGGCATCGAGAGACGTCTTTCCCTGGCAGCAGGTGAGGCGAACCTAGTATGGGAGGGCAGAACCCACGGAGCACAAGGGTGGGTCCATTCGGTAATAGTATATCATTCGCACCTGCCCCTACCCCAGGTCTGTTCTGTAACAAGAGCAATGACGACCAAGAAAACCCAAATGTTAAACAGTCCTCTACAGGAGAGAACAGTGGCAACTCAAAAATTGTCTATTTTCAGGAACAGTCTCTGGGAACTTAAGGTTGAAATCAAAGTGATGAAATGACTGGGCTAAAAATGCTCATCACTGTCTGAACTTGGGTGGTGAGGTTGTTTCCAAGTTCTTCTATAAATACCAGGGTAAGCCTTAAGATGTCTATGGACACTGCAGATTAAAGATTTAAGCACACTTGCAGTTTATCTGTTAGAAACCAGGGAGGTCATCCCAAGGAGAGGTCTGCAGGCTTTGGGCCCAAGGACCAGACTGGAGACTCAGGTCTCCAAATCAGCATTCTGACCAACAGTGAACAGAGCCATCAAACCATCAAAAGGAGGAGGTGGTAGCATGGCCTTGACAAGTCTAGCTTCCCCATTCCTCAGCCACTTCTTTTTGAAATAGTACTTCCCCCCCCAATATTTTACAGTTATCTCTCTCAGTTCTCATGAGTTATACATCGCCTCAACCCATAATCTGCGTGTTTGCACCTCTTCCAAAATCTGAAAATTATGTTTGTGTAGGCTGCTACAAGTGGGCTGGTGTGGATGGATATGTGCATTAAGAGGAAACAGAAATAAGAAAAATGTGACAAATGTGACAAAGTAGGTTAAGGAACTGGCTGATTGTTCTCAGTCATCTTTGTTGAAATTCAGAGTACGTCAACTTGAAAATAAGAAACCATGGACTACTACACCGCTTTCCAAGTTTGCCGATCTCACAAGCACTCTGTGAGTAGGAATATAATCATCTTGGCCAATCAAAAATGGTCTTTGAATACTATAGGAAAATTTGGCCCATGAAAAGTCATAGAGAGGAGGGGAAGTTTGGGAAGATCCTCAGGTGGCCTGTCATATAGACAGCAATGGAAGAGACCTTGAAAAAGCACTTGCATCATTAGGTAAGGAGAAAAAGTAGAAACAGTGAATGAATTAAACCATGAAGGTCAAGACCCTTTTCAGGTGAAGGTCTCCTTAAAATTCAGTCCATGTCAGACTTGAGGCTGTGGGTCTTTCTAAATGAGAGGAGATCCTTAGGCTCACTCAGGCATGCTGACCTAGCCTTCCGATCCCTGCATCTCAAAGCCTCACTCTCTGGGTCCTGCCCTTCTCCTGCTTTGTCACTTTGGCTTTATGAGCCTGTGCTGTGGTCTCTCTGACATCTTTTCTCAGCCTAGGGTCTTTTAAATGCTCCTTCTGCTGGTACTGTGATTCTAGCTGTGGCCTTGAGCATTTATTTGAAGTCCTAACAACTGGCTCTTCTCAATTCTGAATAATAGGGCTCATCCTGGTTTCATTGCTTATTCTTTTTATTCCACTTTTAGAGGTTTGCACGCTGCTATTGATTATACACGTCCTAGCACATTTGATTTACAGATAAAGCCTCCAGGTTAAATAAAAAACTTCTGAGGTAAATCACAAAATTTGGTATTTTTCAAAATAAACTTCTAAGCAATTGATTACATTTGCCCCTTTTCATGCAGTTTCTGTGACTGCTTGCTCTTAAGTCAACTCTTGTCTTGGTCAACGTGCAAATACTTTACACAGCTTTTTTTTTCTTTCTGAGAACTAGAGAAAAGTTAATTTATTGAAGTAAATTGTATTTCCTGTTCTAAGAATTCTTTTTCATTCCATATATCTACATGGTTTATAATGAAGTGATTTGGGGAAGTTCCCTTAACGATAATTTAAATGTTGACTGAAAAATTTCTATGAGATTCTTTAGCATGAATAGTCCTGTGATAAGTGTATTTAAGGAAATCAGAATAAACAGAAGACCATTTTTGTTAACTGGGGGTAACTTAGAGAGAAAGAATAAAAAGTTACCATAATTTAGAAAGAACATCTGACTTAAATGAATATTAAATTTCATTTTTTATTTTTCCATTATAGTTGATGTAAAATATTTTGTTAGTTTCAGGTATAAAACACAGTGGTTAAACATTTATGTACCTTATAAAGTGATGGCTGCAATATGTCTACAACCCATCTGGCACCATAAACAGCAACATTATTTAGAATAGCCAAGAATTTCTGACTTTAAACAGGGGTTGAATAAATATCTAGGTATTTTATTTGTTTAAATCAAGAAGGAAACCACTTATTAAATCTGCAGATGACTCAAAACTGAGACATTATTATTATTTTAAATGTTTATTAATTGATTTGAGAAAGAGAGGAAAAGGGATGAGGGGAAGGGAGAGAGAAAGAGAAAAAAAACCATTCATTTGTTGCTCCACCAATCCATGCCTTCATTGGTTGTTTCCTGTGTGTACCCTCATGAGGGATGGAACCACAATCTGGGCATATTGGGGCAATATTCTAACCAACTGAGCTACCCAGCCAGGGAAAACTGGGAGGCATTTTTAATGTCATATCAAAGGACTAAGAATGAAAAAGATCTTGAAAGGCAAGAAGGAAAGAGTTGAAATTAATAGAGAGAAATGTGAAGTTCTCAAATTTGGAAAAAAATCTCCACAGAAAGTGTTATTTCATATAAAAACAATCTGTTTAATTGTCCTCTAGCTACAATTAAGCCAACAAGGAAATATGACAACTAAGCAAGCTCTCACATCTTTTGGCTGCATTAGAAGAGCAGAACATATCGGACCATCAAAGGAGATAACTGTTCCCACATAGCTCAGATCACACCTTGACATTCATACTTGGTTCTAAAAGGGACATTGCATAATGAGTTGTCTCAGGAAGATGGTGACAGGATCTAGAAATGTCCTAAACATACAGTCAGAAATAGTGGAAGGACTTGCAGTTATATATCAAGAAGAGAAAGACTCTGAAGAAAATAGGAGTGCTGTTTTGTAAATATCCAAAGAAACGTCAAGTAGAAGAATGAGACATTTTGGGTTGTTGTACAGGTTAAGTCTGGAATGCATGGAAGTTACTAAGAAGCAGGACTCAGCTTGAAGATATTCAATTCAACAAAAGCTTAATGACCTACCATGTTCTGAGCATTGGCAATAAAAAGATAATTGGGGTTCAATCTCTGCTCCCCAGGTTATATTTTAGAAGGGGAATAAAAGCTCTGAGCATTCAGTTTCAATGTGTATGGGTTGTTTCCCCCGCACTAACAGGCAATGCAATACTCTGGCACCAGCTGGGCGTCCTGTAATTCAACACCATCCTGATACTATCTACCCAGACATATATCCACAGGCTAAGGGGTCAGTCCTAAAAGACTGCACTGCCCATGACTGCAGGGGCCAGTCGTAAGTCCAGGTCCTCCCCCGTGCTTTTGGTGTGGTGATGAGGATTTCACCAAGTAACAAGGCGGCCAAGAACAAAATCTTGGTGAAGTCAGCAATTTAAAGTCAGAAAGGAAAAGGAGTTGTGTCAGGTAAAAACTATGTTTCAACACAGACACGGTGCCATCCTGGAAAATCCATGATAATGGATGCCAGAACTTGGAGATGTTGGTTTATGACTTAGAAGCTCATTAGTCCCCAGTGATTTTCTGAATATGAAAAGAGCTGAAGCTTGAGGCTGATTTTTGTAGGAAGAGCTAGGTCCTATTTGGTGTCCTTGTTTCTCGCTTTCCTGTCTCCAATTCCCTCACATTTTCATGTATGTATGTCAGAGTCAATCTGTCTCTGGAGTGTCTCAGTCTCTCTAAGATATTCTTTCATGTCTAACGCAGCCTATTTGGGTTAGTGCTCGCTCCAGCCCTTGGAATTGTTGGTATCCTAATCATCATCTGTAAAATACTTACATGACTTTCAGGCAACTGACAAGCAGGTCACTTCTTTGAGTCATTACAAAGTGTGTCACCCTTTGAAAGACATTGCCAGCCTAAGCTGTGGTGAACAACTCAATAATCCACACAAAAGAGTTGCTCTATTGTCTTGTTGAGCAGAACATCTTCATTCTCATACGCAGATACAGTCTGGTGTAGTGGCAAGGAGCAGAGTCTGGATTAGGTTTTGGGTTCCAAGTGTGACTTTATTACTTTTTAAAACTTATTTTCTTAATCTGTAAAATGGGAATGATATGTAAGCAACGCAGCTCTTCTTGTAATTAAATAAAATAATGAAGAAAAACACTTGGAATAATATATTACCCTTCATGGACTTACCCCAAATGGTAATTACTACTTCAAATTTTATTTTGGAAAACATTTTCACATCCCCTCAATGTATACAAAAATCTTAAATCTAGTCTTTAGAGATATACCTTTCACCTAGGCCCACCAGGATAAAAGACTAAGAGGAGAAAAGCACTGTGTTATTCACAGGATGTCATGGGACTGATAAATGGGTCTTTTGCCCAATACAGATTTCCTCGGTAACTTCAGTGTTCATTATAGAAGCACCTCTGTTCTAGTTTCCATTTTCAATTTTGTTCTTACAACAAAGGAAATCAAAGCTCCCACGTTCAATGCCACGCAGTGCAACTCCGATCTAACTACACTGAAACAAAGAGTCACAACAGAGGGGACTGTCTGAATTCGCTCCCCTAGCTTGGCTGTTTAGTACGGCTTCCAGGAAATATATTATTGCTCATGCCACATCTACTGCAGCATCAAAGGGGGAAGAATCAGGTGAACTGGGAATTTTGTCTCTCATCAGGTTTTTTGGGGGACTGGGAGACCTATAACAACATCCTCAGAGACCTCATGTCCTCATAACTCACAGATTCACTAGACAGTACAATGAAGTCAGTAAACCCTGAAAGACATCTTGGCACTAATAATTAACGAACTCCTGGGAAACAGTGTCTACTTTTTCTAAAATAGAAACTTCTTAAAACAATGGGTTATAGTCCACATTGGATACAGGATGGTGAATAAAATTGCAACAATTGTTTCCATGGGCAATGTTTTATTGCCTCAGGGGCAGAAACTTGTAGCACTGTATCAATGATTAAAATAACAATGATAATAATCACAACCATAATAATAATAATAATGTGCTTTCATGTTAGGCTGCTGTACTAGGAGGCACTGCAGAGGGAAGGAGGGCTACAGACCCTCTACAAATGTCACCAAAATTTTACAGACGTACATTCAGAAGAAGAAATGATTATTGGTTGTGATATTGAGAAAAGGCTTTGGCAATGAAATGTGGTGAGGAACTATTTGGAAATAGAATATGGGCTGAGCAAATATATGGTGGGCACAAAGAAGGAGAAAGGGAATAGAATAGCAAGGGAGGAAATGACAAGAAGTCCCAAGTGCCTGCCACGCAGGTCTCCACAGTGGGATTGTGCTTGGCAAGGCCAGGGGAGTACAGAGGAGGCATGTAACAGAGGACTTGGACGCCAGGGTGAGGAAGTGGGATTTTGCTCTGCAGTTTAGTGGATGGAAAGTCATCTGCTCTCTGGTAGGAAAATGACTTATGATCAAAGGCGTGGTGCAAGATGAACCTAGCAGAAGTGTGGCTGCCTCAGGTCCTTTTACGGAATGAGGCAGGATCTGTATGTATGTATAAAATAACAAAATAAACCAAAATATATATTATATTGGCACAGTACAAAGTGAATAAAAATGAGGAGAGAAAAAAAGAAACAAGGAGAATGGATCGGAAGCCGATGGGAAGATGCAGTTCTTGATCCTAGAATTATTGGACACACAGACTTTGGGATGTTTGCAATCGCTGTGGTAATTTTGCCCTCGCCCACCTATATTTGTTCACTATAATCTTCTTGTGTGAAATGGTGCCATTTTGCAGTGGTGTTCTATACCCACAGAAAAGAATCGTGCAAACTGGCCCATGCCGAGCTCAGGCTCACTCTCAGGTCTTCACGGCAGGGCCCTGGTAGCACGAATGACCTGGCCACCCGGAGATCGCGACTGCAGCCCTGAAAAGGGTGAGGCAAGTCGGGAAACTCCAGGAGAATTCAGCAACTGTGTCCGTGTTCCCTTAGGAAGAGAGGGTCCTAGAACTGTGAAAGTCTTAGACAAAGTCTGTCTTTGAAAAACAGGTGAAGAGCATGATGTAAAGTATTATTTTTCAACTTTTTGGTTGGAGGTGCTCTGGTTTTTGTTTCCTCTCTTAATGTGTCACAAAGATGTCCAATTGTTCAGGAACTTTGCTTGTTTGCTTGCTCACCTTTTCAGAAGATTATCAAAGTGTGATAGCGTGCTCTAGTCATCCTGAAATGAATCTGCTAATTAAATTAATTTTATCTCGGGCATATTACATAGCCCAATTAAGTTCCTAAGCCAGTCACATCAGAATAAATCAACCATATTGTTACATAATTCCTTCTAATAAACAGAGTTATAATTATATGAAGGCAATTCTGAGGATACCATATGCTACAAAGCAGGGAACCTAATTTATTTCCTTGATTTGGAGAGACAAACTCACTCATGTATAATAACTTTTATCATCCAAATTTTAATTCTTATTACATTATAAAGTTTAAAGTCTTCTGCTTGCTTTATAGATCACAGTAAGAATTAGCTCACAATGGGGCTTGAGGGGGAAAGGGAGACCGCGTAATAGATGCGCCATGATGTACGTGAAGTCGTGCTGGAAATTCTGCTAACGCGGTGTTGGAAACAGGCTGATTCCCCTGTTCTTTCAGTCAGTACAAGTAAAGCTGTGAGTAGGGGGTTGGGTGGGAAGTAATACACCTTGAAATGGATCCTTAAAGGGGAGAACCATGTTGGGACAATCCCCTTACTTCCCATCTTCCCCTCCACATTTTCTTGGCAAGTAATACGTGCTGTGTCAACTTCTGGAGAAAATGACTTACCTTAAAATAGAACAGGACTCCACAGATCTGAGAGAGACAATGAAAACACTTTTGTCTGACAATTTGGCCTGATTCTCCGTGAATGCTGCTGATGTTTCAACCTTGCTGTGGATGGGAACAGGAGACGCTGGCAGGGGGAGTCGGCCCATGGAGTGGGATGTTCAGAAGCAGTTATCATCTCCGGCCAACACAGCATTGGCAGAGGCATGGATGCCCTTGGCTCGAGAGCGGGATGATCTGCACAACCTTGCACACACGCATTCCTTCAGCCACTCAGACCGTGATGAACACTGGAGAGTTCAGAGGTGGTCGTGGAGGAATGTTTGGCCAGAGTCCTGGTAGCTACTTTGTTTACCTTGTTTTTGAAGCAACTTTTTCAGAATGCTAGAAAAATAGGAAATCATCTACCCCCACACACTTTTGTTTTCATATTTCTAATAAATGAAATTCTAAAATTGTATGATCCAAATCCCAGTAATTTCTGGAAGAGATAAACAACCTGATTTCTCAACTGGGGACGGCACCTCTTGTCATTTAACTCATTTCCCTGTCTCTAGAAGTAATACCACTCATGCCTTTGACTGCTAAAATGAGGTAACCCAGACACAGATGTCCTAATTTAACTAGAAAAAAATGTACATTAAGGCAACAAAAGTAGCAAAACTTGACTTGAAAGGAAGGTATTGAGTGTATTGTGTATTTTCCATAGTGGTTATATTTAATCCCCTCTCAGTTGCTGCTAGAAATAACCAGATATCAAATACATTTATTTCTATTTCCTTCCTGCCCTTATATAATTAACTAGATGCAGGAGAGAGGTAGAGGATCCCCAAAGCAGAGAAAGCCCTTTATTGCACTCAGTCTGGGCATTAATGGGGAGAATGTTACTGTGGTGAAATGTACTGCTGCTTATTCATGTCACCTTCCGCAGAAACCAGCATATTGCTCAGTCCTTAGCGGGCTTGCAAAATCAATCCCGTGCCATCATTCGCCCATAGTTCTGGCCAACTATCAGCATTCCAAATGAAAGATCAACACAACACAAATTGAACAGTTGCTTATCGAGGTATTAATCCCAATAGTGGCCATTGAACCTTAGCTCAGTGTCATCGTTTATACCCTCTACAGGTCGGCATTGCGATGAGGCAGACCATTGCTCGACTACACCACTTTCTGGGCCATTAAATAGCAAAAACATCTGTAAAAATATGGTACTAGCTAGAAGGATTTCATACTGAAATGGATAGAAATGATCCAGAATTGAAAAGTGCTAGTATTTGAGGTTTAAACACACACACACACAATATACTGTGGAAAATGATTTATTATGACAGGAAGAAGAAATTGCCATATCTTAATAGTGGAAATAGAAAATTTTACTTCCTGAGTATTAGATTTGCTTTTAGAAATTAAAAATGGAATGTTACTAAAAACCTAAGAATTTAGAGGAATCAATATACAAAGCAGAACACTTAAAGTAAGACTGAGAATGGCATTTAAAAAAATAAAATAAAATTATGTGTTGTAATCAGCAAGATTAAGGGCCACTCTGTGATTACATATTAAATTGGAATAAAATAAAAGTAGTTTTGCATTCTCACTTCCACTTCCATTTCTTTTACCAAAAGGCTACAATTTCCTATTTTTATTGGACTTGCAATTTCTTATTGGACTTAGTTCATCCAGTGCTAAATTTTCAGATTTGATTAGTAATTATTAAGGATAATACCTTTATATTCCTTTCTGTTTATAAAAATTACTTTCATCTACTTTTCCTAACATCATCAATGTATTTTTAAATTATCTAATGATGAATACTGAACATATAAAATATTCAAAGAATAATTTCTTATTTAAAGAAAAGCACAAAATTTAAGAAAAGTTCAAGAATTAGATGTTTCCCTACATTTTATCTTTCATCTGCCCGTTTATCCCAAGCAGAGTTGTTAGTTTAAAAAACAGAACAGTAAAAATGCAAGGGTTTGAGGGCAACTGCTTGAACTGCAGACAGAAAAAAAGGTGATGATTTTAAATCACAAACAGTTAAGAGTACAGTTTATAATGTCAGAATAAAATAATAAATTCACTGACATGAAATATTTCTCTTATGAAAACACCACAGTCTAAGTTATGTTCCTCATAAGGGATGAATTTAAATGAGCAAACATTCTTCTACCAACTTAATTTAAAAGCAGTGCAAGCGGTTTCTGGTATCTAAATCAAACGAAGAGCAGAGAATGTGCTGCTTACATAAAAGACTTCCATTGTTTTTCATGTCAAAAGATGCTTCCTTAGAGGTTAGGCTGACACCAGGAGCCTGAGGCGTGAGTGTACATTACCTGTGGATCTCAGGGAAGATAGGGGAATAGTAGGGATTTCACTGCTTAGGAAGCGTTTTAGTTTAAACATTTTTTCTCTTGGTCTTAAACAGAAAACACACAAGTAATACACACACAATGATGTTCAGGGTGACGTGAGGCTCCTACAGGAGGAAAATAAAAAATGCAATCTTTTGTTGTGTTCAAAATACATGTTTTCTCATTTTTTTTCTTTTCCATGGTGAAGGCTGAAAAGATGTTTCTTTTTATAGTTCACCATTTACTATGTTCAAAAGAAGCATTTTGTGAGTGTGAAAGCCCTTGAGTGTTCTGCTTTTAGTGTCTCTTGTGGAGTAAATAAAACATCTTGAAACATATGCAGATAATTTAATTCTAAACTTTAATGTATAGTCCAAATACAGCCAGTGAAGAATGAAATAATTTATCGTTTTTAGATATAAAAGAAGCTCATGAAATAAGAAAAAACGGCTAGATATTCTACACATCATACACTTCATGAACCTAGCCCAGAGAGCAGCAGAAGTGTGGGGCCTCATTCATCTGTCTGGTCATTCATTCATTCAGCCAGCATTTACTGAGAGCTGCTACAAGGTCACAAACTAAATAGTTTTAGGGACACAGAGGTAAATAAGGCACAGTCCTTACCTTTGAAGACCTTACAGACAAGGAGATGATGACAAATCCACTAGACAGTTAACTTCAAAGATTAAGTTAAAAGAAAAAGGAGATGTAGGCAGAGCCCCAGCAACTTCAGACAGTTTTTAGAAATCTAAGTATTCTAGGCTGTAGTAAAGCAGAAGTGTTGAGGCCTCCTTGCAAATTATAAATAATAGTGGTGGTTTCTGCTGCCATAGACTGTTTTGTGGCTTCTCACACAGTGAGGCAGCAGGACAGACCTTTTGGCTGAAGGACCTGGCAAGTCTGACTGAGTAAGAATATTTTGTGGCCAAACAAATGCATTCTCTGAGGTTGATAACAATAATTAGAAAGGAAAAACCATTTTTTAGGTTAAGAAGCATACAGAAGAACCTGATCGAGAGGTAGTTGATCGCACAGAATTAACTTAAACGATGAGTTTATTTCATTAAATATTTTCTAGCAATTGCTTTTGTACTTTAAAAAAGAATAAAATAAACCACATCAGAAGTACTAGTTTGAACTCGTAGAACTGTGGTAAGTTTGGGAATATATTAAGTGGTGAATGGAGTGTGACATAACCTTAGAGTGATACCGAAAAGCATTCCAGTTCTAGGAAACATGCGTCAATACCCATGGTCCGACTAAACCTCTTGCCAGGTAAGGTGAGAAGACCTCCTTACATACTTCTCTCTGCTAACATGGGACCCCTGCCACTGGCCATTTACAGATGATTTTACTCATTAATTCAAAGATGGTAGATAAATTAAAAACATGATAAAATTAGCATACATTTTAGTTTTTACAACGGTAGACTCACTGATTTACTAGGTTCTTTCAATGCTGCATTTAATATTATTCTTAGCTTTAAAATTTTTAGTATACAGTATATTTAGGTCTCTAAATCTATTTTATTGGCAGAAGCAGACCTGTTCCCTTTCTCATCTAATAAAATTTAATCCAAGAAAAATGTAACTCATTTCACATCTTTCAAGGTCACACAGTCTCCTGTTTTATTAAACTATTCTTTCAAAAGCTGCGTTGTAATACCATCACCATAGTCACGGAAGGCAAAAGGGCTTCTTCCTGCACCAGATAATGTTAAATGGGGTAACACAGGATGGACCTTGGCATCCTTCCTTTAAAATTTGTATCTTATTATTGAAACATTGTTATTGAACGTATTGACACCTAAAACAGGAAATAAATGGGCATCACTGCATTATTCTCTCTACCTGGGCACAGATTGTCTTTCCTCAATTTTTCCCATGTCTGGTTTCTTCATTTCACTCTGGTCTCAGCTGCAATGTCACACCAGGTAGGCCTTTTGTTACCACTGTCTGTAAAACTTTGTCCCTCTGCTCAGCCCACACCCCCTCACTCTAACCTCTCTCTTCCTCATTACCCTGGATTTTTTCCTGCATAGCACCTCCTACCGTCTAGGTCTCCTGATGGTCTGTATTCTCGTTGACTTGTCTCTCTCATGGAACATATGCTCATGAGAGCAGGTATCTCTTTGTCAAATGAATCAGGATATCTTGGGACATAGAAGGTACATGAAAAGAAATCTATGATGTAAGCAGCATACATCACCTAGTAGGTATGTGCTCTCCCTGAGGCCCAGCTATTCACAGAAACCCTGAGGAGAATAATAATGTTTAGAAAAGATAATTTCAGGAGCAAGCTATCTACATGCTGCTCTTGGTTCTTTCTAACACATCTCAAACTGAATTAGAATTTGGAGTACACTACAGTATGAATGGACTTACATTAAAATATCACTAATTGCATTGAATTGTAAATGCATTGAATTGCCTTTTATTATTATGAATTTAATATTTTATCTAGATTTTATGAATCATATAAATTTTATTTCCATATGGGCTGTGAAATCATATAAAATTTATTTATATAACAATCATGTAATTTTATTTCCATATTGCAAACAATTATTTTATTTTATCACCTTAAAATACCCTAAATAATAAATTACTTCAGGATCTGGAACATGGGAAAGGTTGCCTGAGAAGTTGGTATACTCCCTCCTCAACCAAGACATAATTTAATCACATTTCCTTTCTTTTTCTTTTTTTGATATAATCTTCATTGTATTTTTTTTCCATTACCATTAGTCCCTTTATACTCCTGCCTCCAGCAATCCCCACAATGTTGTCCCTGCCTATCAGTCCTTTTTACTTTTAGCTCAATCCCTCCACCCTGTCAACTCTCTCCCCGCAGCCACTAGCTGTCATCCTGCTCTCCCTCTATGAGTCTGTCTCTGTTTTGCTTGTTAGTTCAGTTTGTTCATTAGATTCCATATATGAGTGAAATCATATGGTATTTGTCTTTCTCTGATTGGCTAATTTAACTTAGCATAATGTTCCCCAGTCCATCCATACTGTTGCAAAGGGTAAAATTTTCTTAGCTTCCATATCTTGGTGATTGTAAATAACACTGCAATAAATACAGGAGTGCTTGTGTTCTTTCAAATTAGTGTTTTGGTTTCCTTTGGATATATTCCAGGAAGTGGGATCTCTGGGTTGAAAGACATTTTTAATTTTTGAAGTGAAGTATCTCCATACTGCTTTCCACCATGGCTGCACCAGTCTGCATTCCCACCAACAGTACAAAAGGGTTCCCCTTTCTCCACATCCTCGCAGGCACTTGTTGTTAGTTGAGTTGTTGATGACAGCCATTCTGACAGGTGTGAAATGATATCTCCTTGTGGTTTTAATTTGCACTTCTTTGATGATTACAGACATTGACCATTTTTTCATACATCTATTGGCCAGCTGTATGTCCTATTTGGAGAAGTGTCTATTCAGGTCCTTTGTCCATTTTTTAATTGGGTTGTTTGCCTTTTTGTTGTTGAGTTTTGTAAGTTCTTTATAAATTTTTGATATTAACTCCTTGCCAGATGTATCAGCAAATATGTTCTCCAATTCTGTGTGTTGTCTTTTGATTTTGCTGATGACTTACTTCCTTTGCCATGCAAAAACTCATTCATTTATCTTTTTCTTTCGTTTCCCTTGCCTGGGGAGATATATCTGATAAAAAATTGCTACAAGCAATGCCTGAGATTTTGCTGCCTATATTTTCTTCTAGGATTTTTATGGTTTTAGGTCTATCATCTAAGTCTTTGATCCATTTTGAATTTATTCTTGTGTGTGGCATAGGAAGCTGGTCTAGTTTCACTTTTCTGCATGGATCTGTCCAATTTTCCCAACACCACTTATTGAATAAACTATATTTAGCCCACTGTATGTGCTTGCTTCCTTTGTCAAGTGTTAATTGACTATAAAGGTGTGGCTTCATTTCTGGGCTGTGTATTACATTCCATTGACCTCTGTGTCTGTTTTTATAACAGTATCATGCTGCTTTAATTACTATGGCCTTGCAGTATAGTTTGATATTAGGTAGTGTGATTCCTCTAGCTTTGTTCTTCTTTTTCATGATCACTGTTGTTATGTGGGGCTTTTTGTGGTTCCCTATAAATTTTTGAAATATTTATTCTAATTCTGAGAAATACATCATTGGAATCTTGATAGGAGTTGTGTAGAATCTATAGATTGCTTGGAGTGATATGGACATGTTAATGATACTAATTCTTCCTATCCATGAACATGGTATGTGCTTCCATTTATTTGGATCTTCTTCAATGTCTTATAAACTTCCAACTACAGGTGTTTTACATCCTTGGTTAGGTTTATTCCTAGGTATTGTATTCTCTTTGGAGCAACTGTGAATGGGATTGTATTCTTAATTTTCCCTTCTGTTAGTTCATTATTGGCAGATAAAAATGCTACTGATTTCTGGATATTAATTTTGTGTACTGCTATTGCTGAATTTATCAGTTCTAGTAGTTTCTTGGTGGAATCTTTGGGATTCTCTAAGTACAGTATAATGTCATCTGCAAATAATGATAGTTTTACTTCTTTCCAATCTGGATGCCTTTTATTCCTTCTTCTTGCTTGTTTGCTTTGGCTAGGACTTCCACTTCTAATTTGAACAAGAGAGGTGAAAGCAGACGTCCCTGTCTTGTTTTCAATCTTAAGGGGAATGCCTGTAGCTTTTATCCCTTGAGTATGATGCTGGCAGTGGGTTTGCCATACATGGCCTTTATTATGTTTAGGCATGCTCCCACTAATTATGCTTTGCTGAGAGTTTTGATCATAAATGGGTGTTGGATTTTATCAGGTACTTTTTCTGCATTTATTGATATGATTATGTTATTTTTATCCTTCATTTTGTTTATATGGTCTATCATATTTATTGATTTGCAAATGCTGTACCAACCTTGCATTCCTGGAATAAAACCCACTTGATCATGGTGTATGATGCTTTTGATGCATTTCAGTATTTGGATTGCTAATATTTTGTTGAGGATTTTAGCATCTTTGTTCATCAGGGATATTGGCCTATAATTTCTTTTTTTTGTAGTGTCTTTATCTGGTTTTGGAATTAGGATAATACTGGCCTCATAAAATGAGTTTGTGGGCCTTCTTTCCTCTTGAATTTTATGAAATAGCTTGAGAAGCATAGGTGTTAGTTCTTCTTGGAATGTTTGGTAAGATTCCCCTGTGAAGCCATCTGGTCTAGGGCTTTTGTTTGTTGGGAGTTTTTTTTTTTTTTATTACTGCTTCAATTTCACTATGTGTAATCTATCTATTCAGATTCCCTGATTCTTCCAGATTTAGTTTGGAAGATTGTATGTTTCTAGGAATTTATCCATTTCTTCCAGGTTGCCCAGTTTGTTGGCATATAGTTTGTTCATAATATTTTCTTACAATACTTTGTATTTCTTTGGTGTCAGTTGTTACTTCTCCTGTTTCATTTCTGATTTTATTTATTTGAGTCCTTTCTCTTTTTTTTCTTGATGGGTCTGATTAAAGGTCTATCGATCTTATTTATCTTTTCAAAGAACCAGTTCTTGCATTTATAATCTTTTGTATCATTTTTTAAGACTCTATTTCATTTATGGATTGCTTTTCCAGTGTCCCACAGATTTTGTATTGTTGTATCCTCATTTTCATTTGTTTTAAGGTACCTTTGATTTCTCCCTTGATGCCATTGTTGACCCATTCATTGTTTAATAACATGTTATTTAACTTCCATGTCTTTGCATGTTTTTCAGTGTTCTTCCGGGACTGATTTCTAGTTTCATAGCATTGTGGTCAGAGAAGATGCTTGATATGATTTCAATCTTCTTAAATTATTTGAGACATATTGTGTGTCCTAAAATGTGACCTATCTGAGAAAATGTTCCATGAGCACTTTAAAAGTATGTATATTCTGCTGCTTCGGGGTGCAATGCTCTGAAGATACCAATTTAATCCATTTGATCTAGTGTGTCATTTCAGACTGCTATCTCCTTGTTGATTTTCTGTCTGGAAGACCTACCCATTGAGTCAATGGGGTGTTACAATCCCTCACTATGTATTTCTGTCAATATCTCCCTTTATGACTATCAAGATTTGCTTTACATTATTAGGTGCTTCTAAATTGGGTGTGTAAATGTTTACTAGCTTTATATCTTCTTGTTGGATTTTTCCCTTTATCATTATGTAGTTTCCTTCTTTGATTTTGTATCTTTGATTTTAAAGTCTATTTTGTCAGATAAGTACAGCTACCCCAGCTTTTTTTCTTTTCCATTTGCACAAAATACTTTTTTTCCCGTCCCTTTACTTTTAGTCTTTGTGTATCTTTTGATCTGAGATGTGTCTCTTGGGGGTAGTATATATATTGGTCTTGTTTTCTTATTCATTCAGCTAGCCTTAGTATTTTGGTTGGGGCATTTAAGCCAGTTACATTTAAGGTAGATACATATGTAGTGCCATTTTATTGTTAGACTATTTTCCTCTTTTTTTCTCTCTCTCTTTTTCTTCTTCTTCTTAAAACAAGTCCTTTGACATTTGTTGCAGTACTGTTTTGGTGTTAACAAACTCCTTTAGCTTTTTATTGTCTGGGAACCTCCTTATTTCTCTTCTGATTTTAAATGATATTCTTGCTGCCTTGGATGTAAGTCCTTGCTTTTCATCACTTTGAATATTTCTTACCATTTCCTTCCGTCTTGAAATGTTTTTGTTGAGAAATCAAATGACAGTCTGATTTGGACTCCCTTATATGTATTATCTGCTTTTCTCTTGCAGCTTTTAGTATTCTTTCCTTGTCTAGCCTTGTCATTTTAATTATGATATGTCTTGGTGTAGGCCTCTTTGGGCCCAAATTTTTTGTGACTCTCCGAGCTTCCTGGACTTGTGTGTCTTTTTTCTTCACCATTAGGGAAGTTTTCAGTCATCATTTCTTCAGTTAGGTTCTCGGTCCCTTGCACTCTCTTCTCCTCTTACTCCCATGATGTGGATGTTGTTTAGCTTCATTTGACCAAAATGTTTCATAAGCTCTCCTCATTAAAATTTTTTTTTCTTTTTGCTATCTGTCTGTCTGTTTAGTTTTCTACCTTGTCTTCCAAATCAGTGATCCTCTGCTTCATCTAACCTACTGTTCATTCCTTCCAGTGTATTATTTATTTCAGATATTCTATTATTTCTGACTGGTCCATTTTTTAGGGTCATGTGTCTTTTTTTATGCTCTTGAGTATCCTTATAATCATTACTCTAAACTGTCTATCTGATAAATGGCTTGTCTCCATTTCATCTACCTCTACTTCCAGAGAATTCTCTTGTTCTTTTATTTAGAGTCTGTTTCTTTGTCTTATTTTGGCTGCTTCTTTGTATTTGTTTCTATGTATTATATTTGTAAAGACTCTGGTTTCGGCCTTTTGAAGACGCTGCTTGTGACTGGCCTTGGTCAACCTGTTTGGAGCTATTAGTGATCCACAGTGTGTGGCTCCTTCTGCTCGGCCTGTTTCTGTGCAGAAAGAACCAGGCTGCAAACCAAGGCTGGTTCTTATCAGCACCAGGCCCTGGGGAAGGTCAGGTGAAGTCTCATTGAGCTCCCAGAGATCTCCTTAGTTGTTAAACTAATCAGTGATAGAGCCTCAAGCTATAATCAGCAGCCCAGATTAAGCTCCACAGGGTGGGGCAGAGTGATTCCAGCAGGTGGGGTTATTGCTTCCTCCCAGGCAGACGCTACTAGGACGGTAGTGCTCGGCCTAAGAAAGATGGACTCTGTACTATGGGGAATGACTCAGCACAGGGATCCTGGTGGCTGTTCCTTCAGTTCTCTCCCTAGAGCCACCAAACCCAGACTCTCCTCAGCCATCTCTACTCCACTCTGCCCAAGTCTGGGGTAAGTGGCTGCAAATGAAATTTTGTGTGTTGGCCCTTTAAGAGGCTCTCTGAGTCTCCAGCCATCTCTCCCTGGCAGACAGAAACCCCAGTGGTTTTCACAGCTGGATGTTATCTCGGTTCTTTTCTGGCTCTGATGCTGTTGGCTTGAGAGCCCAGCTTGGGGTTTAGACCCCACATTTCTCAGGGCAAACCCCCTGGATGCAGAAATATCCCTTCGGAACTTCAGCTGACACCCATGGGAGCCCCGTCAGCCATCTCGTGCCTCCTTCACACTCCCTACCAGTCATGTTGTGGTGAAGCGGTTTCTTTTGTCTGTCCTTGGTTATAAGGCTTCTCTCCAGCTAGTGTCCAGTTGGTTATGCAGGATGATTTCTCTGCAATTTAGCTGTAATTTCCAGATTGGTCCTGGGAGGAGGTTAGTGTAGCTTCTACTTACTCCCCTGCCACCTTAGATCTCTAGCCTCCTTGTTTTTCTTAGCTACCAGATACTGGCAATTTTCATGATGAATTTTAACAACTATATTAACTTTTATGGTTAAAGTATTTGTTTATCTTCTAATAATTGTGTTTAGATATTTCAAATTAATTTTACTACATTTTTCTTTCTAGGGTATCTTCATTTCTTTTTTTAAAGGCTGTGAAGGATACTGATTTTAAACTCTAACACTAAATATTAAATTCCATACTCAACACTAAGTTTGAACTACCAAATTGAGTAATAGGCATCATTGAGATTGTGGGAAGATAACTTTAGGAATATCTAAGATGCCTAAATTACTATGAGTTTAGTTTCAAAGATACATTGTTATGAAATGGAGGCCTGAAGGGATTAAAAAATAAATTTTGAGAACACAGCAATAAAGAATGATTTAATTCTAGAGAACAACATGGTTTTAAAGGCATCCTGTATCAAACAATGTGAAAAAATATGTAAGGAGAAAAAGTCTATTGAAATCACTTCTACTCAGATCTTGTTTACTAAGATACAGAATACTGACAAGCCCCTTTTTTCTGAGCATCAGCTCCTTATTCACAGATCTGAAGATAAACAGTATCCCTGTGAAGTTGTGATGGGGACTGGATGTGAGAATAAGCCATCTAGTGAATTCCTTGTCTGAATTAATGGCAGAGGTTTCAGGAAAAGGCTTCTTATCTGATGAGATCAGACCTGACACCTGACCACTTCAAAAGAAATATCTCTATCCAAGACATGTACATTATATATCACACCTACCTTACATGTTTTTTAAATATACTTTTTACTTTATGACAGCTTTAAATTTACAGAAAACTGTGAAGATAGTACAGAGTTCCCACTTATCCCACAAGTGATTTCCCTGTTACTAATATCTTACATCAATATGGTATATTTGTTGTCATTAATAAACCAACATTGAGATGTTATTATTAACTAAAGCTCATATTTTTTCAGATTCCCTTAGTTGTTCCTTACTGTCCTCTTTTTGTTCCAGGATCTCATCCAGGATGCCCAGTACATTTAATTGTGTTTCCTCGGGCTCCTCTTGGTGGTGACAATTTCTCAGACTTTGTTTCTGATGACCTTAGCAGTTCTGAGGAGTACTGGGCAGAGATTTTGTGGACTGTTCGTCCACTGGGATTTGTCTGATGTTTTTCTCATGAGCAGACCGTGTTTTTAGGAAGAAAATTACAGAGGTAAAGTGACATTTTCATTCCATTATATTAAGGAAATATACTATCAATATGATATCACCATTGATTTTAACTGATCATCTGCCTTAGATAGTACTTGTCAGGTTTTTCCACTACAAACTGATGTTTTACCATTTCCACACAGTTCCGTTTGGATAGAAACTACCATGTGCAGCCCAAGTTTAAGGAACAGATGCTCACTGCCTCCTTGCAGATACACCATCTACATAAATCTGAGGTGGAATTCTCTGGCACGGGGGTTTGTTTATTCTCTCTATTCTTCATTCAGTACCTTGGTAAGGACTAACAGATACTTATTTTAAACATGGCATTATAATACTAATTTAATACTTTTATAATACTAATTTAATACTAATATAATACTTTTTTGCTCATATCGTTCAGCTTTGGCCTTACTATATTCACTGATCAGTTCCAAGAGTTTTTGCTATTGCTGTTAATTCTTTGGGGCTTTTTAGTTATACAATCGCGCCATCTGTGAATGAGGATAGTTTTATTCATTCTTTTGTAATATGAACACCATTTATTTATTTTTCTTATTTTAATGCACTAGCTAGGACTTCTCATACAAACACTTTTTCTTTTCTTTCTTTCTTTTTTTAATTCCTCACCTGAGGACATGCTTATTGATTTTAGAAAGAGGGGAGAAGAAAAAAAAGGAAGGGGAGGAGAAGAGGAGGAGGAAGAAGAAACAGGAGGAGGAGGACAAAGGAAAAGAGAGAGTGTGCGAGAGAGCAAAACATCTATGTGAAAGAGAAACACTGATTGCTTGCCTCTTGCACGCGCACCCCAACCAAGGATCAAACCCATAACCTAGGCACGTGCCCTGACGGTGGGTCAAACCTGCACCTTTTTCGTGTGCAGGATGACACTGAATAACTGAGCCATCCAGCCAGGGCTAAACATTTTTTATTTTGATCAAGACATAAAAATATGCAAGTCTTTCATTGTAAGGCCAAGACCTTTTCCCTGAGAATGGGTTCACTGATGCAAGTGATGTGTCATATTTCTTACAAAAACCACTTTTTCTAAGATTTCCAGTGCCAGTTCCTTTAAGCAATCCCCCAAATGAACATACGTAGAAAGTAATCTGCGTGCAGAATTTGCCTAGATGTTTAGGAACTTTTTTTGCCAGTTGCTGTGCCTATACCTAATTTTCCATCAATTTTAAGAAAAATAATTAGCCTTTATTTAATCTCTCAAAGAGATTTAACTGAATTTTTATAAATGAAAATGTCTTTATCTCCTGAATCAATTTTTTATTCATAGTAATAATTAATTAAATTAGAGAATCACAATAACAAGTAAAAGTAAACTGACTTGATAACAACAGTCTTGTACTCAGAAAGGTATGTAATGGCCTCAAACTCTCAGTGTTTCATAGGATTACTCAGTGTGCTTGACAGAGTCAAAGCCACTAGTTAGGCTGGCTGGGTTAAAGGCAATTTATTGTATTATTAACTAATAGCCTTAAAGTTGGATCGATGAACAAATGAGGCAACACTTAGCAGGTATGTGACCCACTCATTTAATAACTAAAGTCTCACACTAAGCAATGCGATGTACCACAGTCTTCTATTTTATTCTGTGGAAGTGTGACCATCTATAAGTAGTATGACTTTAATTGAAAAAAAATGGATATGAGTTTAAATCTACCATAATACAAGGCTACCTGGGAAAGAGAACTACAGTTTACCAGAATTATGCTGAGTACTTGATACAACGTTGATGAGATGCCATAGAAACCTAACTCTTAATTAAAGCAGTTAGCCTATGGTAAAATTGGTTTCATTATACATTGTTTCAAGAACCTATGGACACACTGGTGAAGTCTTACTCTGTGTGTGTGTGTGTGTGTGTATAATGTATATGTTTATGTTTGTCTATCTACTATCTATCAGCTATCTGTCTATCTGTCTGTCTGTCTATCATCTAATCTCCCAGTGGTTCTGCTTGTCTAGTTGAACCCTGACCAGCACACACACCAATGAACTCTCCCCCAGAGTTATGCCTGAGTAACAGAAATGGTAGCCCAAGGAATACCATTGTTACAATGTGCTTTCAACAAGCTGTGTGATGAGAGAAGGGAAAGTAATTCTGTTAGACTCTCAAACAGATTCAAGTTGTAGGGAAATTTCTTCTATCATCTCCTAAATCCACAGACTAAATCTTATGAGAGAGGTCAAAACCCTTAAACAGAGAAGTCCAGAAAAATGAAAAATTATAATTGAATAAGACTGCAGCTCTCTTGATGAAGCTTGTCACTGATTTTAAATATTATCATCTGGGTTCTACCTATAATAACATTAAATAATATTATTGAGGAGCTATCCAGGAGACTAGGAGGCCTCTGCTTAAAAACTGCTGTGACTCAAAGGACCATATTCCTCTATCCTTGCGAAGTTACTAGAGAAGTACAGAATTTAAATCTGAGCATAACTTAAAGTTGACATAACGTTTACAGGAAAGAACACTGAGGTTCCTTTACAGGGAAGAACAATGAGGTTTCCTGATATTGTGACTTGCTCAGAGTCGCACAGCTAGTAAACAAGAAGAATTCAATTTCTGAGTTCTGTTTCCTGCCCCAAGTCCATAATTTCCTGCACAATACTTTTTCTGTGCCTGACTCACGTCTTTGCCTGAATAGACCCTATGAACTCCTCAGGAGCCTTCTGGCTGAAACATGCCCCGCCTCACTGTCGAACAACCTAAGTTTGTTAAGTCAAACGTGTACATTGGAAAATTTCAGTTCTCAATTTTTAAAGACTGCTGCCTTCTAGAACCTTTTTCCCTGTCTTACCACGTCTAGAGAATTCTGAAATCGTCAGACTAAACTTACACCAATTGTGTCTCACCAAGAACACCTTAAAAAGTTCACCTGGAAGTGGTTCCAAACATTTCATTCTCCTCTCCCATTCTGAGGGAATGAAAACCAGTTATTACATCACAATATACTTATTTCCATTAAAGCATTAATTCTGGTGACCTTGATAGATGCAAAGCTCACCCCCTTAGGTCCTGAGGCATTTTGTGACTAACATTTGAAGTTGCAAAGGAATTTATGGCCATGTGTGCTGGGGTAGGAACAGACTGCCATTCGAAACTTCTTACAACTCCTTCTGAACCCCATTTGACTCTCACACATGGTTTTAAAGGACACTTTTCTCTCTTTTCCTTTCCTTCATTTTTAAAAAACAAACACATCCCATTTATAATGATTCACAACTATTTTTTTGATAGTGAGTGTTTTTATTACGGTGATTCACTTCACAAAATGTTTCAGTATCCTGCATCAATTAGGACAGTATGTGGTTTCAAATAACAAAAGTTAATTACCACAGTGGCTCACACAGGCAGAGACTCAAGAAGCCCTGAGACAGGCAGGCAAGGGCTGGAGCAGAGGCATTGCATCATCCTCTCTGCTGTCCTCAAGGTGCAGCTTTCCACCTGTGCTTGCTGCCTCAAGTTTATGGGGTGGCTGCTGCACCCCTAGCTGGGTGTCTATAACCCAGGTGGAAAGGGGCAAAGTGCCTAAGGGCAAAAGGCATTCCAGCCACAAATATTCCATTTTAAAGGGAAAAAAAGGTTTCCGGGAAGTAGAACTCAGGGAATTACTACTCACATGCCATTGACAATACCTCTGTCTCGCAAGCCACCCTATGCTTGCCAGAGTTTTAGGAAGGACAAGATGTCATAGACGGTGATAGTGAAAGCTAAACAGCAGCCTTTGCCACTGACCCTGATGCTACTATTCTTTTTTGTAATACATATTGATATAGTTAATAAAATTGTTAGGACTATATCTTTTTCATTCCTGTATCTCAGTATTAAGTTCAGTGCTGACAGTGGGCTGGGTTCTCAGTGCTTGAATGAATTACAACAAGAGCCAAGACCAGTGTTTTACTGGGTGGGCTTGACAGAATTTCTGTACTTGCCGGGGTCACCATGAAACCCACGGTCTTTAGCCTTGCACTTGCAGCCACGCAGCTTTACCAACGTATCTCTGGGTGAGTAGTGAGACCCTTTGGAGCTGATTTGTGGCACGGTGGCCTGGTGGCCTTGTGCTGTGTCACTTGGACTAGTCTGTGTTTCCCAGGACTCCCTTCCCCAGGGGCTTTGGTTAGATGGGTCACTATTCTTACACAAGGTTTTTAAATTAATCATCATTCTGAAAAATGCTTCAAAATTTATAACCTATCCCAAGACATTTTTTATCCCAAATGAAAAAGTTAAAACTCATCTACAATTTATTCATTCTCAAAGGTAACTGGGGAAGTTAAGAAACTTGACCTACATTGGACAAATACCCATTTATTTAGGTGACACAGCAGTGAGATAAATGGGCTACCCACTCCTAGCTAGTAGTGGGCAATAATAAACTCACCCCAAAAACATTCTCCTTTTTTCCCTGATGTATATTCTTAGTCTGTCCGCTTACTCAATGGCTGGTTAGGTTTTAAGATCACTCAGCTTGACCCTTTGAAACAGAAAGAACTGTCTGTCAGAAACACAGTGACCAACGGTGTCACCCTGGCAAGTTATTTGTGTAGCACATGGAAACCACATCTCATCCACTGCACAAGGGTCACAGCTTTGGAGGAGACATGCCACCAGGATCCGTAAGCAATGCCTGTCTGTCATTAAAACCTATAATGTTCTTAGAGGAATATTTTACAAAACAAAGTAGAACCAGCTCCCTATAAGCTAGTGCTTCTTAAAAGTGTCTCTAACATCTGCATTGGAAGGCCTTTAGATTCTGCTTAAAACATGGACTCCTGGGCCCCACCTCAAACACCTGGAATCTATCTCATGGACAGCAGCCCAAGAATATGCATTTTAAACATTTTTAACAATCTTCCCAAGTTGCTGCATGCTAAAAGGTAAAAACTACTTTCTTAGATTAGTATACCAGACTCACAGCCTGAGTGGACAGGGCGGCAGAGTTTCCGGTCAGAGCAGATGTGGACCATCTTTTGAAAATCAAATGCTGGTAGGAGAAGAATAATTTCAGTTCTTTATGGGAACTAAGCTCAGAAAAAGGCCAGAGCTCCTCTCGACAAGCAAATATCTAAGACGGGAGCAGCCACCTGACGAAACCAGACCCTGCACATGCAAGTCTCTAACTAATTAATACTACTGCCCGTTAACATCCATCCTGAGGGAATTTAAGGTGCTGGACCTAGTTCTACCTGAAGCTCAGATATCCATAAAGTTCCAAAGCTTTTCTCCTCACACCTGACCTACTGTCACGATTCACCCCAACCTTCCCCTCCATTTGAATCTATCCAGGGCATTCCATTCTTCCCAGTCTGTGCCCTCCCTAACCTCAGCTAACCCGTTCGCCAGAGCGGCCTCTAAAATGTTCTCCGGCTGCCCATGGCTAACCCCTACGCCAAACGTTTTTCCTCTGATCTGTATTACCTTACCTCACTGATCACCTGTGGCTGTCAACTTCTCCAGCAATGGGGCAACCTTGCATCCTAGTTTCTTGGCCAGGTCCCTAGTAATCAGGGGTCATGGCACACTCCAGCCACATTTGTGCATTACAGTCTTTCAATGGCATTAGCTGTACTTCTTTGTGGTCTTGAAATTTCTGTGATTTACTAATACATCTGCTGTGCCTTCTGTTCATTTTCAGCAAGAAGCTAAAGCATGTTCTGTGGCACAGAGACGAGTGCTATTCTGAGAGAGTATGTTGAAAATCCAAGGAGGTTTCCTGTGTCATTTGAAGCTGAGAAAGGAGGCCTGGGCTTAGTACTCAAGTGCATCTTCCTCCCCCCACAAAGTTCACTAAAATAAAGTTGGGGAGTGGTTTTCTGGCCACTTGGAGATACAAGAATATTAACCTTTCAAAGATTCTGACTGAAGTACATATCTACAGCAAAATGTACTTTATCTGAAGATTAAAAAAAAAAAAGGTTTGCAGATTCAGCTAAAGAGAAACCTAGTAGCTCTGAGACTCAGAAAATTAAAAGCAGGCATCCGAAGCGCACCATTTAAAGTACTTGTAGGTGTTCAAAGAGAGTGGCAAGGGAGTGGAAGTAAACATACATAACACTGTCACATTTCAGGGTACGGGGTGACAAAGGAGGAAAGCCTAGATCAGGCTTGTTAAAACCCAGAGAAGCATAAGGGTCAGACACAACTGACACTTAGAGAATTTCCTTCCTGGATCAAGAACTGTGGTATGTAGAGAACTGGGAAGTAGCCAGGACAACATGGGACCCCAGAGAAAGAGCCGAGCTGGCGTTTCTGTTAGAAAGTATATTAAGCAGATTTGGCGCTAAGTGTGTGTGGTGGTGAAGGCAGCAGATGTGAGTGCTTCTTTTCTACCACTGTAGCTTATTCCTGACACATCGGGAGTGAGAGCCTGGAACTACACTATTATATCATCAAGGTCACATTGAGATAATAGGAGCCCACGAGCCATTTCGTTTTACCACCAAAGGAACCAGATTTCACTCCAATACTGGCATCTCTCCATGATACACACTTTACCCAGAGGCCTCTAGCATCTCAGAATCCTTAATAAAAGTCTTCAAATCTCTCATTAATTACATTCAATGATGACAAAGATGACAGCTTTTGCCCGCTTCAGGCCTTAATAGAATGCTCTTCTTTCAGTGCAGGCATCTCACTTAATAACAACTTGAATACCACTGTATTGCTTCGGTTCCACATCTCTCCAACATAAATCCAAAGACAAACAAACCAAAAGCAAATATTATAGAAGAAATTTGCTTAATTAGTTGGTCAAAATTAACCACGTCAATTTTTGTCTTTTAATTTAAATGTTGTACAACATATAAGAAGGGTTTGTTACACCCTAAAATTTCTGTTGCTCAAAATCCAGAAGAAAAGTTGTTCCTGGATGAAAATCCAAGTACCTTCCCCTGACAGCCTATGTGGGGATACCAGGGGTAAAGACAGGACGTCTTTATCACACGGGGTGGGGGGCACGTGCACTGTGTTCCACTTGTACCATAATGGTTGCTGCTAATCCTCTTCAGCTGAAAGGAGGACCGCCCCCCATTGGCTGGAAATGTGCTTGAGTAGTGTAATGAGAAGAGGAACCATTCCTTACAGAGCCCTGCGTGGCTCCTCAGGTCAGGACACACCTCCCTATGTGCACCGTTATGTTACATTACATTTTCTGACACATGAGGTGGGAGAGTTTGGGGATATTCACTGCTGCAAAAAAGTTGCAGTGCTTATTGGTAGGTAGAGTGACGACAGTTAAAACCATATAAGGCCTTTTAAGTTTTAAAAAATCTCAATCATGAAGTAATCAACTTACAGAGGAAGCAAGCACATACAATGGGCTAAAGATAGTTCATTCAATAAATGGTGTGGGGAAAATTGGACAGATCCATGCAGAAAAGTGAAACTAGACCATCTTCCTATGCCACACACAACAATAAATTCAAAATGGATCAAAGACTTAAATGTTTGGCCCAAAATCATAAAAATACTAGAAGAAAACATAGGCAGCAAAATCTTGGACATTGCTCATAGCAATTTTTTATCAGATATATCTCCCCAGGCAAGGGAAACAAAAGAAAAACTGACCAAATGGGACTACATCAAACTAAAAAGTATTTGCACAGCAAAGGCAATCATCAACAAAATAAAAAGACAACCCACAGAATGGGTGAATATATTCACCAATACATCTGATAAGTGGTTAATATCCAAAATTTATGAAGTACTTACAAAACTTAACACCAAACCCCCCCCACAAAACAAAAAAACCCAATTAAAAAATGGACCAAGGACCTGAATAGACAATTCTCCAAACAGGACATAGAAATGTCCAATAGACATGAAAAAACCGCTCAATTTCACTAATCACCAGAGAAATGCAAGTTAAAACCACAATGAGATATCACTTCATACCTGTCAGAATGGCTACCATCAATAAACAAACACAAAACAAGTGTCAGCAATGATGTAGAGAAAGGGGAACCCTTTTGTACTGTTGGTGGGAATGCAGACTTGTGAAGCCACTGGTGGAAAGCAGTATGGAGATACTTCAAAAAAATTAAAAATGTATCTGCCTTTTATCCAGTGATCCCACTTCTGAGAATATATCTGAAGTAACCCAAAACACTGAACACTTATTTGAAGGAACATAAACACTCCTATGCTCATTGTAGCATTATTTACAATCGCTAAGATACAGATGCAGCCCAAGTGTCCCTCAGTAGGTAAGTGGATAAAACAACTGTGGGGCATTTACACATTGGAATTCTACTCGGCCATAAAAAAAGAAGAAAATTTTACCATTTGCAGCAGTATGGATGGACCTGGAGAGCATTATGCTAAGGAAAATAAACCAATCAGAGAAAGACAAATACCATATGATTTCACTCACTTGTGGAATCTAATGGACAAACTGAACTAACAAGAAAATGAGGACAGACTCATAGATGGAGAGCAGGCTGACAGCTGGGGTGGGGAGAGGTTAGGGGGTGGGGGGTTTGAGCAAAAAGGAAAAAGGACTCCTGGACATGGACAACAGTGTGGTGATTGCTTTGGGGAGGGGGATATATAAGGACTAAATGGCAATAGAAAAAATTACAATAAAATTAAATTAAAAAGGAAATAATTTCTTAATTTTCACTAAATAAAAATCTGGTACATGGTGATTATAATTTGAAAAGAGAGTAAATTAGGCTATACTAAAAAAATGCCTTTAGTGTATGAATAACAGCAAATTAAACAGCCTGTTACCTTCCAAAAATAAATTAATGAAATAAGGAGATTAATGTAGAAAAGCATTAAAATATCAAGATTAAAAACCAGATAATAAATCTTGATCATAAATTTGAAATTGTTAAATGTCTAAATCCTTATTTTCATGGTATTTTTCATTCAAACAATTGAGTCTATACTTTAGAAATACATTTTTTCTCTATTAATTATTTCTATGATTATATAAATATCAATATATTAAAAAGAACAACAGTATGGCATATTGCTCTAGAAATACATAAGTCAATAACAATGATAGGAAGAGATTATAAAACCTTATAAGCTGGATGTTTGTGAATGAATGAGGAATTTTATTTTGGCTACCTCTATTTATTTCTGAAGGGCAAACAACCAGTTCCTTGGCTATGGCAAGTATCTTTCCTTTATCCTAATAGAAGAAAACAGACTTAGTCTTGAGAGAATCAGACAGAGCAAACTATGTGTTTCAGTGTGGCTCTTTCACATAGGTGTAGAAATCTTCTCCAAAGGATCACTGTGATGATACTGTCAAGAAAAAGAAACATTAAGCGCCTTTACCTATATAAATCTGTATATCCAAAACAAAAGGGCTTCACCTGGCTGGTGTGGCTCAGTGGATTGAGTGCCACCAGCCTGCAAACCAAAAGGTCACTGGTTGGATTCCCAGTCAGGGTACATGCCTGGGTTGCTGGCCACATCACCAGTAGGGAGCGCGCAAGAAGCAATCACACATCGATGTTTCTCTCCTCTTTCTCCTTCCCTTCCCCTCTCTCTAAAAATAAATAAATAGAATCTTATGAAAAAAAAAACCAAAGGGGCTTCAAGCACACTTTGAAGGAGGCCAGTGACACTAAATTAGCAGGCAAAGGGCTTACCTTACGTTAAATATAAACATCTTCCCTGTAATGTCACAGGTAGTTTTCCATTGGCTTTGAAGCATAGCCTACTGGGGGATTACTGAGTGGTTTCTTTCAATAGTTCCTTCATTCATTTGTTCATTCGAGTGTTTATTAAGTGCCTACTGTGTGGTTGGCTGTGGTGTTGCAGACATTGACATCAACATTTTCAGTGTTCATAGATTTCACCTGAGTTAAATGGACTATACAAAAGATGTACACCCCCAGCTACAATGCCATGAGACGAATGCTACCGTGAAGATGTGCCTGAGTGTGCAGGAGCCCAGAGAGAAGCACTTAGCACACCTTTGGAGGGAAGTCTGCAAAAGCTGGGAAAACCCCTGGTGACCTGAGGTGTTCTCTCTCCTTCCTGTGTCATTGGTAGTGTGGTCAGTATAGCTGCAGCTCTTTCCCTAGGGACTGGCTCATATTCCACCCACAAGAGGCCAAGGCTCTGACAGCATCATAAATTCATAAAGCCAAAGGACATCTAAGAGACCATCTGGTCTAGGGTTTCCCAAACCTGGCCAGGCCCCAGCATCACCTGGTGCATTGGCCCCAGCCCAGACTCACTGATGTAACCTGCCTGAAGGCTCTGAAAACACTCTCACTATGGCTGTATGTAGCCCATGGGCCAGCATTTGGAAATCACTGAATCCAACCCAACCACCTCAATTTTCAGAAGGAAAATTTTAGAGGAAATTCATATCCACAGAATGGAAATGACTCCATCAAATTTCAGGCATGTCAAATTTCAGGGCAGCAATGGCGAAACATCTGGCAAAGAATTTTAAGCCCATATACTTTTTAAAAGTATTTCCAAGGTACATGATATTGTATAATCCATACATAATAGAATCATCTGTAAAAGAATATACAAGTTCAAGAACTATATGATGGGGGAAAATGCCAAAAAATTGGGCTTAGTACAGGGTTTTGTTGGAGCTGAGCTATAAATTAGTTCTGTTCTTCCTAGGAGAGTAAAAAAGAAACATTGAGTCGAGACTCTCATTCTTTAAATAAGGTTATTTGCTCTATCAGGAAAAACGAAAACATTTTTGTTCCCTAGGAGCACATTCTAAGGAAAAGCTTAGCACAGCCTACAGCAGACATTTAACTGCCGAAGAAACGAATGAAAATGGAAGTGTTACCAAAAAGTTTTTCTATGGCCATTTTCTACATTGGTCTTTGATAAAAGCTAAGAGTCTATCAACATACTGGCTTGTTTAGGCATTTGTACTGAGAGAGACAGTAGCACAATGTAGGTCTGTAACTTTCAAAGGTAGACAAGACATCCTCCTGCCAATGAAAAGACACCTCTTTTGCCGTGGTGGGAAAAGGTCAGAAGGAAAGTGTTATTTGCGTGCATGTGTGTGTGTGTGCCCAAAGGAAGAAGCAAGAATGTGCTGCCTGCCCACGGTGTCCGTCACACTCACTCAGAAAGCTCGTGAAGCCTCCAGTGAGGCTCACCTTCCGTGATGTAAAGGGACGGAGTGACAGCCCAAGTGCAGTTCTCTGTGGCTCTCACTGTGTCCCAATAAGTAAGGTCATTACTTATCATAGCTATCATTTCATGAAAATATATTTTAAATTTTGACAGGAGGAAACATTCCATCTACTTTTTTATTACCATATTTATCTCTGGGGGAGAAGATGAAACACTGTATACTTTCATAGACACATTTTTTAAAAAATGAGAATTGCCTTAAAGGAGAAACTTAATTAAAAATGCATTCCAATGTAGAAGTGATGCATACATACCAATTATAAAAAATGAGTAACTCAGAATTTACATATCAGTAAACTTGAACAACCCCAATTTTTCAATAAAAAGGAAGTGCATTCTAGTTCCTAAGAATGAACGTAAAGATTTTAAGCTACTTTTGATTTAGCTCACATTTTTGTTAACCAACTATTACTTGTAATTGTCATTTTTCTGGGTTTTTTTTTTGCTGTCTTCTACAATGTATTTTCTCATTACTGCATTTTAAAATATGTAAATTGAAAAGCTTTACTGAAACTCTCCAAACCAGCCCTAACAACTGGTAAGGTGTGTACCTGAGGCAAAAAGAAGTGTGTGAAGATCTATTAGAGAGGGAATCTCCACCAGGGAGGAATAGCAGGCGCATCACTCATCATTCACTTACCCTAAAAAGGAACATTTGTCAAATAGACACGTGCACACTGGGCACAGTGCCTGACAGAGTTGGCACTCACTATATTGGTTGCATTGAACTGAACCAAAGGAAACTTGCCTAAGATTTAAAAAAAAAAAGGTATTAAGAAAGAAACTAGGTTTCTGCAAACTGCTGACCCCTCCCCAACAACTCGAAGACAAAGCACATTTATTTGGGAGAGACCAAAGAGGTCACTTGGTTCAGCTTCTTACAGCCAAGAACCCTCTACAGCTGTGGTTCTCAACTGGGGTGTGTTTGCTCCCCAGGAGCCATTTGTCAATGTCTTGAGACATTTTTGGTTGACACAGTTAGGACAGTGTGTACTGGCATCTGTGGGTAGAAGCCAAGAATGCTGCTGAAATCCTACATTGCACAGGTCACTTCCCCCCTCCTGTGTCCCACACACAGCAGGTAATTATTTGGCCCAAAATTCAATAGTGCTGATGCTGAGAAACCCTGCCTTACAGCATGACCCAACAGATCTCCTCCGCTTACCCATTTTTAAACCACTTTATTGAAGCACAATTGGCATACAAAAAGCTGAAAATTTTTAATGTACACAACTTGATGAGTTTAAAGTATACACCCATAACACTGCCACCGCAATCTGCGCCACGAGCACGTCCAGAGCTTCCTAGTGAAGGGGATCTCACGGCCTTTACCACTGCTGGGCAGCTCTCCCTGCTATAAGAACTTCTTTATTTTCAAATTCACATAGAAATAATACTTGTCAAAAGCACACAGAGAAAGAAGTGCACAAATATGAAATCCCATTTTAAGGTTAAAATGCCTTTTGCAGATGTTAATTTTACATTTATTTTTCTAATTTATTTAAATAATAGAAGAAATGAAAAAATGTAGTAAGTAATTAAATTTACATACTGAATTTTTGTTGGTTGTTATTTTTAGTTCTTCTATTAGTGCATAGCTTTTAAGCCTTTAAATCTATTTCTTAATTTATTAACATCAGACAACTCCTCTTAAGTCCTAACTATGAAAAATAATTAGTATGTTCAACTATCCTCATCTTTTGTATTCCCTTTACCTCCAAGTTTTATATTGTTTTATTTTAGTCTGTAAATATTTATTATAGTTACATTCCATTCTTAAACTATATATAAATCATTCATGCTTTGTGTAGAAATGCATTCAAACACAGCAAACTAATAAACGGCATTTATAAAACTGAAATGACTTACGGAATTCCCTCTAGAGCAACAACGAGATTGGACCAGAGGAGGAAGTGAAATCTGGCATCTTCCCAGGGTCAGCAGCTAAGGAATCCTTCTCTAGCTCCTGCCACTTCTGAGTCACACTCGGATACCACTTTATCCCACAGCAGCCCCTTGTTCTATTTCTTTTTTGCTTTGCTGATGTATCTCTCTGAGGATTTTTCCGTATCAAATAAGTAATAAGTTCCCTAAGATCCTTGTATGCTCCAATGCCATTTTATTATTTTCTGATTTCTCTTCCTCTTCTTCTTCCTCCTCTTTCCTTCATACTTGATTGATAATTTGGCTGTCAATATCACTTTCCCCTCAGAACTTGAAGGCATTATTCCATTGCTTCTAACATCCAGCGTGGTTAATGAAATGTGTGTTTGTTTTGTCAGTAATCTATTTTGTTTCTCTGAAAACTCTTACTATTTCCTTTTTTTTCTGAGGTCAGAAATTTCACCAGAATTTTGTTTGTTTGTTAATCAGCCCATTCAATACTGTTTCCTTGATTATGTTCCTTCCCCTCAGAACATATTCTGTTTCTGGGGCTCCTCACTGGATTTTTTTGATTAATCATCTGGGTCTCTTCACACTGTTCTCTCATATTTCTCCTTTTGGTCTTTGGGCTCTGTTATGGCAGATTTTCTTGACTTCACCTCACAGTTCATCAGCATGGGCTTTAGTCTGGTTTTTTTTTCCATCTTCTCCCTGACTTTTTAATTCTGTCAGTTATATGTTTCATTTCCAAGAATTGTCGCTCATTACCCAATTGCTCTCTCTTCAGGATGCAGCCTGCTCTGACTTTCAGGATGCAATATCCTCTTGACTCCCTGAGGATACTAATTAGGAACCTTTAAAATTGAAATATGCCCCCTGTATTACTTGTTCTCTCCAGGGTACATTCTCCTTGTCCTTCGTTTTTGCTAATGAGTTCTCCTAAATGTCTGATGATCTTTGGTGGTCTATGTCTACTTATGAGTAAAAGACCATGCTAATTAAATAAAGACCTAGAACAGGTGTTCTCTGTAGGTGTTTGGGTCTCTTTCTCTAACAGAGGTCTCTCTTTACCGAGAGCTTTGATCACTTTTTCTCTATTTGGAACATACAGTGCTGATCCCTCAGGATGTGTGGAACTGTTCATCAAAGTGCCCCATCCTTCTCAAGCCAAGACATATGACCCACGTCAACCACGCTCTCTCAACCAGAGCATGACATCTTAAGTGAAATGACACAAGGCCTACATTTAAAAAATAAATAAATAAAAAACAGGTTGGTATTTATTCATCATCTTGGCTGATTGATACTTTCCTGATAGTTAGCCTCTTGATTCTGCTCTAAATATGCCTGGTTCTCCAACCTTTCTTGTAAGCTTTCCTGTTTTCATAAATTTCTGTCTGGCCTAAGTTCATCAGAGTCAGTTTCCGTTGCTTGCACACAAAGAACCTAAGCTGTTGCAGGTGGAAATAAAAACTGACTTTTGAAATTAAGCTAATGCTAGGCACTAGGCATTTTACATTTTTATATATAATCATTACAACTCTATGAGATAGTTATAATTAGTTATTGTGTATGAGGAAAGAAACGGAAATTGAGTAGATTTATTGGCTTGACCGAGATGCTAGAGATAAACACACTGGGTCAGTCTGACATCAAAACCTATGCCTTCCCCGGACTCTGAAGTATTCGTGGAGTACTAAGAATAAAGACCTGGCTGCAGTTAAGAATACGTGATGAATACTGGAGGAGAGATTCAAGGTTGGACAGCCAGGAAGAGAAATTTAGACTCAATGTGTCAAGAAAAAAGGAGTCACAATCTCATTCTTGATAGTGGAGTGGCATAGTAAATCAAACAAGAATTTAAGAAACATAATTCTGTGACGTGACATGAATTTAGTCAGCTCATGTTGGAATAAAGTAGACCAGCTAGGAGGCTACTGTTGTGATGGAATGCAGCAGGTACAGGGAAGAGACAATTTACAAGGGGAATTTGGAAGGAAATTTCAGAGGATTTGGTGACTGAATGAATATTGTAGAGGGTAAAGAAAGATGAGCCAAAAACGACTAAAAGATTTCCAGTTGCAACGAGGAAAGCTGAGTGAATATATTTACCTTGCCTCCTTCCCAAATTTCCAATGACATAAACTCCTAATGTGAAAACCGGAATGAATGCATAGTGATGCTAGAAGAAGGAAAGGATGCCAAAAGTTGACAAAATTTGAGAACCTCTAAAAGATATAAAAAATAGTGAATCAGGTGATGGACAAACCAAGTGCGCTGAGCAGCCTGAAATCAAACAAAGGCAAAGGAGAACAGCACCTAAGCAGTAAGCTGCGGTATACCCCTCTCCCCCAACATAGCACCTTCCTCCCACCAACAAGCTTAACACAGAGGAGCTGGATGTGCCTGCCCACAGACACTAGCGAGGGCAGCTAACAGGAGGCAGCACGGTCCTTGGCTGAGCAGAATGAGGGCTGAGGCTCACCCCTTACCTTGAGGCTTCATTCAGGGCAGGACTGCTGTTAGTGAATTAACAGCAGTTGTGTCACAGAAAGCTTCCATTTACATTGGCAGACCTAGAGAGAGAATGAAGGCAGTCTCCTAGCTACTGCTCTTCCAAAATAATGAACACAAACTTAGGGGAAATATGGCATCAATTCACAAGAACGAAGCAGATTTTTTAAAAATTAAGGTAATAGTATATAAAAAGTTATGCTAAATAAATTTGAAGATATACAAAAATGCATAATTTTCCTTTAAAATTAATAAAAGGGATTCAGTGAGGGTTGAAGAAAAATCTGAATAGATAAGCATCCATAAAGGAAATGAAGTATTTATAAAAAATCTCTTTGCCTAAAAGAAAAAAGATTCAAATGAATTAAAATGATTCCTGACAACCTTCCAAGGGAAAAACAATTCTTAATTATTTTAAGTTCTCCCAGAATTGAGGGGACAAATAGATTTTTTTCTAATTATCTGTTTCACTTGGCTCTATTTTACTTATGAATATAGAATCAGTGTTCCTAAATAAAAAAAAAACTAACAATATAAAAACACATACATGAATGTATTAAAATAGAGGGAGTTTAACTTTGTTTAAGTAGTTTAATTTTAAGAAACCTATTCAGAAATAAGAAACCTATTCGGAAATAAGAAACAAGTTGACATTTTTAAAATATAGGATCATTCTGAGGAATGATTAAAATGTATCTGAAATTAACCTCTATGATCGACATAAATTTATTCTGATATGGGAAAGTACATTCTTCACTTGATAGATTAGTTATTGGAAACCAAAAGCAAACACCATGTTTAGTAAAGTTTAGAGCTGAAACTATGAAAAAAATAGCCAATTTCACAGTGTTATTCAACAGCATTCTGAAGGTTCTACCCAGTACATGAGAAGAATAAATTTTAAGAGTTATAAAAGTTAAATACAAATAGCTAATATAAAATTATTTACAGATAATATGATTATCTGTACATAAAACCCAGAAGAATCCAATTAAAATTATTAAAACTAATAATCCAGTTCAAAAATAGAACTGATTCAAACATATATACACTAAAATAAATTGCTTTCTTCATATTCCAGCAAAAGTAATTTTTCAATTTCAGGAGGCATAGAAATGGTATCCACAACACCACCACAATAAAAGATATCCAGGAATAATAAAATAAGCAATTGTGCAACAGTAATATAAAAATGAAATTAAAAGTGTAAAGGCTGTAGAAAAAAAGGAACTGAAAAACAGGAAATTAGTTAAAAAGGAAATCACAAAACAAGAAATACAAATTGTTATTAAATTTGAAAACACACTTCACTTTCCTAATAAGTAATGTATCACACATTTTTAAAACAATAAGGTGTTTTCCTCTACTAGACTGGCAAAGTTAAAAAAATATGCTATCCAGGTAGGGATATTGGTATGCATATACACTGTAAGTGGTACTATATTTTGGTAGAGTCATTTAGGAGGAAATTAACATTTATCCAAACTTGTATTGTATATTCCCTGCACTGAATCAGTATTTTCAAATCTAGGAATTCATTTTAGAAATATAGTCATGATTGTATTAAAAAATACAAAACAATAAAAAAATCAATAGGGTCTGATTAAATACATTATGGCACACCAATGGCATGAAATACTAAGGATTCTCAAAGATATAAATTGTTCTATACTGTATTAAAATGGCAACAATATATTATTGCATTAAAAATCCATGTTATAGAACATTATGTTATGCTCATATAATTATGATAAAAGCATATAGAGTCATAATTTCTGGAAAGATACACATTCAATTGCTAATAGTAAATATCTCAATGTGAGATGGCAGAAAGCAGGCACGGGTGAGAATGGCTACTTAAAAAATTTCTGAATATCAGAAAAAATTTAAACAGGAAACTTTGGTTGGGTTCCTCAGTAGCAGATTCCCAGACAAGTGTTTGAGTGCAAGTGATTTATAATGAACCGCTTCCAGAGAAGTCTGCTACGGGAGTAAGGCAGTAGGTCCGAGAATGGGAGGAAGGCTTGGAAGTGTGTGGCCCAGGCAAAGTCCCCTGGAGGGTAGCGTCAGGCCCCTCCCACAGGCACACTCCAGAATATTAGTTAAACCTAAGAGCAAAGGAAGGGCTTTTCACGTCCTGGCCCCTGTCAGTCATTTGTCAAGAGCTGTCCTGGACGGAAGGAAACAGCAGTCTGGATTTGAGTGCTTTCTGGCCAGGTATGTCCAACGGCTGAAGACATACTCTGAAGGAAAGTTACAGGCACCTAGTGGCAAGATAAAAAACTGAAAAGGGGGCACGGAAATGCCAAAAAGAGATCCAAATGGATCTGAGTAGAGAGCCAATAACATCCACTACCATATACTATCTTTCTAATAAAATATATATTTTCAGAAAGCATAAGAAAGGGAGAGAGAGAGAGAGCAAGAACAAGGACACTACAGGCAAAGCAAAACTGTACATGGGTGCTCACAAGGTCTGCACAAGTATCAGCACCTGCAGTAATAGACGGCCTCCCCCAGCACAGCAGCTATGAGCTGCTTCTCATAGTCACACTGCCCATTAGAAAACTAGGATTAAGTGGCCCTTATTAGAAATCAGGGCCTTACTCTCTCTTCTTATTCATGTTTTTAATCTGAAGTGGTGCAGGTTGAGATGTTGAGAAATCAGAGGAACTCGCAAATCCTCTGCTGATCCTAAGTGGAACCACATTAGTTGGCCATCAACTTAACCCTCACGCTGCATAGAAGCTGGAATACCTTGGCTTCAAACTGTGAGACTAAATTCTAAGTAGAACTCCTAATTAAAAAATATGCTCCAAGAATCTGCTTGTTCTGTTTAACTTAAGTTTGACTTTATGACAGACTTGTTTAAAATGAATGAGCTGAGGTTCCAACCTCAGCATAGTCACTGAGCAGAATGATACATTTCCTAGAAATGTCCCTCAAGCCCATCATTCTGGAGGTCAGTACTGGAGCTCACAACCTTCTGCTACAAATGGTTGCTGTTGTGACCTAAGGGCTGGACTGGATGGGCAACTCAACTTTTACCATTTACGTGGTCTACAGTCCATCTCCGAAAACTTCAATGCTTCTGTTCCTTCATTTGTAAAACGAATGCAATATTTACTGTATCTTTTAGAGCTGATGTGAAATGAACCATAAGATTACATATGTGAAAGAATCTTGTAAACTATGTAGCACTTTAAGCCAAGTTACTTTTCCAAACACAAAGATACCAGGTTAAAAAGGAGGAGGTGGTAACTTCAAGATCTTAATCCATGAATGTTGGAAGCACTTGTTCAGTAAAGATGTGGGCGACTTTGGAGGTGTTGAGTGTGAGTAGGAAGTAAAACATCCAAGTAAAAATGAACAGTAAGTATGAGGATATGGCCCTGGTGCCTGAGCACCAGGGTAGAAACTGAAGTACACATTTGGGAGTCATCTACGTGGGAGCAAGAGGTAAATTCACTACTATGGGAAGCATGCCTTTGAAAAAACTTCACCTCCCTTTTCATTTCTGTAACCATATTCCTCATACCAACCTCAAATGTTTGGATTATCCAAATGCAAACTTTATTGATAAAAATTATCATTATTACAGAACATTAAAGGGTTCTTTGCAGTCCTATTCTCATGTATCTCTTAACCCTTCAAAATATCACGCAGATTATCATATTCAACTACTTTCACTGATTAAGTCACACACACAAATGCGAGACAGAATTCTGGAATGGGAATCACATGGGCTTTTAACAACCATGCAAATTACACGTCTCTCCCATATATATATATATATATATATATATACACACACACACACACACACGCTGTGTAACTTAAGGTAAAACTGGTGAGATTTGAAAATTGCCAGTATTTATGATACTGCTTGAAAACCACAATCTTACATATTCTTGCATGAAGAGATTTACACAAGTGTTTTCACGACATTAGTATCGCTTTATTTGGCCCAAAACAGCAATATCACGAAGTCAAGGTTCATTTTTAAAGATGTGGACATTGTTTAAAGATTAGCAGGACTGAACTCCAGGAGTGGTCAGGCTGTTTCATTGGCTTGTTTCTGCAGATTAAGACCAGAAACAACTTTCTCTATCTCTGATAGGTCTCACATGCCAGTTCTTTGTTGGTTTTCTTTTAAAATTTTTGTGCTGTTTATGTCTGGATTCCTGAAAGCTTTGGAGTTAGTTTATAAGTATTCCCGATTTAAATAGGCTGGATTCTCCTGAGGCACACAAAAGTCATGCGCTAGTCTTCTGGTTAAAGTACAGTATTAAACTGTAATGTTCCTTATTTTAATAATTAGAATTTAACTAAGAGTCAATCTCCTTTTTATTTAACTTAAAACAATGACTAAATGTTAGTAGTTTACAACTTAAAAGTCACATAGAGAAGAGTCCTGAATGCACCATTTTAATAAAATTTTATTCATTTTGTTAATTGTGTATTAAATTAGTATTTGTCAATTCCCTTGCCTAGTTTCACTAAATTTTCCTTTTACATAATCAGGAATAACATAAGCAGTTTTGCAGTGTTTTAAATCCACTTTTAAACATATGTATCATTTGGGATGTGATTAACAGCACATAAAATTTATATTTTAAACAATTATACTTGTATATAAGACATTAAATTGTACAGTAACTTAAGATGTAATTCATCTCTCTGATGGCTAGTGATGCTGAGCATCTGAGAAATGAATTACATCTTAAGTTACTGTACAATTTAATGTCTTATAAACAAGTGTAATTATTTAAAATATAAATTTTATAAAAATTTAAAAAATGCAAAAAAAGGTGTAATTCATAAAAAGAAAAACCCAGAAACACTTTTACTATATATTTTTTTTAAATATGAGAAGTTAAGAATAATTTTAATCCACTTTATTATTAATGACTTCATTTTAGAGATGAGGGGCCCGTGGCTGTTTACATGACCTGCCCAAGATGCGTACACACCCGTGTGCCCTCACCCGCATGCACACTCTTGGACCAGTTCTATTTTGTTTACTGCTATGTCCTCAATGTTTGCTATATGTTTGCTCAGTGTAAAGTCTGGGTCAGAACAGTCAGTAACCATTGGCTGAATTTGTAATTTATTTAGAAGTAGAACCCAAGCCTTTTGACACCATCGGCATTGTTCTTTCCCCACACACCTGGAAACATTTAAAATGACCTTCTCTATCTTACAGTTTTATTAGAGACCATAGTGTGATAGACTGTGTGAAAGAACTTGAGAACATCTAAGCATGTGCAAGTCTAAGACAGCATTATTATCATTGTAGTTTAACTTTATAAAATTTGCACTTCCTCTACCATAGGTCCATAAATCTAAGAAAGGCAAAATGTATAAGAATGGCAATTTTAAAGATAAGTATTTTAATTTCTTGAATAATCTGGCTAGGAAAAAGGGGAATATATCCTATAGCTTTTGGATTTGAATAACGAAACTTTCCTTTTTAATGGTAAAGAAATGGAGTTCCTTCTTATATACTAATCCTACAGCATAATAAGCCAGTTATTTGAAAACTTTTATCTAGCTTTTCATAAATTAAAAATAACATAAAATGGAAATTTTCAGTCAATCATATCTTAGAATACTTTCTATAATATGAAAATCCACACTATAAATTGCTTTAGATGCTTTTTATGGAGCAGGATGATGAACTGAGAACGCAGTTGTCATCAACACCATTGGCCATATCAGAAGAAATAAAAAGTTCAAATAGATTCTTAATAATACTCATAAAAACACTGACTAGGGCATCTGAGTTTGGCACAATTAAAAATATTCATGATGAAATAGTGTTACAAAATCTTAGAGTGGTGCAATAAAAATGGTTAATTGGAAAAGATTATTTAAAATAATTTAAACATATAACAATTTACATATAACCACTGTGCAAGAATAACATAGAAATTAATTCACTGAATTGTCATCCTATGTACTACAATAACATCTAGAGAGTAGTCTCATGTGGACGAGTGCTCCAAATCATTTGGACCAATTTTTTAAAGCAGCTTTAAAATAATTGATTCTCAAATCAAGATATTAAATGCCAACTTTTAACTGGCAGTAATGCTTATGGCTAAGATAGAAATGAGATTCTTTACAGAAACGCTGACACAGCCCTAACTGTAGGCACTTGACTGTGCAGCTGTAATTATTTTTTCAAATCTTACCCAGCAAAGCTTCAGGTAAAGAAGGCTGCAGAATATGTAAACAGTACGGCAGTCCTAGAGCTTTTACAAAATCACAAGCCTGTGACACATTTATACTCATCTTGGACTGCTACTACTAAATGACTAAATTATTAAAAGGACATTGATTAGCTCCTCAGTAGATAAAAGGTGGGCAACATATTATAAAAGTCAATATTTTTTAATTCATTCAATTTGTAAGAGCTACACATTTTAAGCTGACAACGTAAAACTCCAAAAGGTTTTTCAAAAATGCCTTCTGCCTTTAGCATTTTGACAACAAATCAGAAACTACCAAAAAAAAAAAAAAAAAAAGAAAAAGAAAAAGTACAGAACAAAGATTAAGGAAGTTTTTCTTTTCCATTCGGAAATTTAGTAAAGCTATAAAATAAGTTCCCATGAGGAGTCAGTGTCCGGTGTAGAGGTATTTAAAACTGAACCAGGTAACACAATCTCAGAGTAGGCCAAAGGAACATAATTTATACTGGGTGGTGAGTGGCTGGAATAGAAGACTTAATTGTCTAATCCAAATTTTCATTTTTAAAAATGTCTAGGATAATAATAAAAAATTATTCCTTAAATATATATTTAAAATATATTTCCTACTTAAGAGGGAGGAGTTAATTTTAAAGTGTAGCCAACTCTAAATTGTAACCATGATATGATGTTTCCTCTCCTCCAAATTGTCATCTTGCCAACAGATGACTATTGATCCTGCACTGGGGAATACTGATTTGATGTTTATTGATCAAAAGTGTATGAGAGAAAAATAACTGTATGCGGAAAATTGTGATTTTTGAATGAAAGACAGCGATTATCACTTCTTATACAGAACTGGCAATAAATATGTTAAAAATATCACCCTAAACAAATATGAAAATTATTAATTTGTTAAGATTAACAAAAATGTCCTTAAGTTCATGTGGGATAATACTATATAATGAGAATGAAATTATTCTTTTAATACCTTGCATAGGATTCTGATTTTATAGGATTCTAAAAATGTACTAACTTACATTACTTTTAATTTATATATTATTTTATAAACTCATCATTATACCACAGAAAAACAAGTGGAAATATATAAAAACTTATTTTTAAAATCATAGCTAAATTTTATCTTAAAGTCATGCTAATTATCCATTTAAATTCAAATTTAATCTTTTTACAATCTGCATTTTACTTAAAGGCAAAAATCATACTTATTAAGAATTATAAATTATCATGCAAATTTGTAAGAAGTTGTCATTGGCAAGTCATTACCTTGGATCATGTCATGAAATAATATTCAATTTATTATAATATTAATTTCAAATGCTACTTTTTTCTTAATTAGATGGCAGGAAATAAATAATGTGCTGTTAATATTTTTAAAAAGAATATGTTGCTGAATACAAATTTCAAAGAAAATAATACATTCAGGATTGATATTTAAATGGTGCAAGTGCCTAGCAATCCTATTAATTAGGTATAGCAACTTGTCTATTAAAACTTTGGACACAGGCCAGGAAAATTGGGCATACAAGTAACATACACACATATGTCATTTGCTACCTGAAATATTTATCAATTCAGTTTCTTATTTTCTTAAAATTTTCCAATATCACAAAATAAGTAAAAACACTGCAGTTATTGTATCAGTATTCTATGGGGTTAGTGACATATTTGGGCCAAATCCTAAATAAGGCTGCTTTCAGATAAAATGCAATTTTCTTAAAACTAAATTCAATATCCCCAAATGAATCACTTTTCATTAAAAATATTTAGCATTTTTTTAAAAGTGTATTCTTCAGTCTGGCAGTGCGGAATGAAAAGTAAAATCCAATTCCAACAATAACCCACTTCTGCCCCCACTCCCGCTCTGTGAGGGCAGATCTACTAGGTACATGTGGTTCCTTAGACAATTAAAAAGAAACCCCAAAAACCCCTAGTTTTAAAATCTAGAAAATATTTTATCAATTTGCTGTTAGGATTTAGCAAAAAAAAAAAATTCAATATGAGCTGAAAAAGGTAAAATAAAACCATAAGTCATACAGGCCAAAGTATAATCTGTCCTTTTTGAAACTTGCTGTGGTAAGGCACGCAGATGGATTGGGGGATATTTTAATTTAGACCTACCCTGCCTAGCCACTCATTTTCCTTTCAGATCTTAACCCCCTTGTGTTATAAGGCTGGAAACAGCTCTAATAATGTGGAGAATGTAAACAGCCTTTTATTGTCCAAAAGGATGGCAGCATAAGGAACGTGTGCTTATCACACAGCTGCAGCTCCCCACCTCACTTACCATGATAAAGTGCTTCAGGAAAAAAACATTACAACCCAAGCACAATCCAAAAAAAGGATTAGAATTTGACATAAGCTTCCTTAAAAAGTAATCAATCAACCCATGCTGTAATATTAGAATCCAGCTCTTAAGGAGGGTATGTAATACCTTCAAGATGTATTTCCTATTCCCTACTGACTATGGTCGTGTGAAAAAAAATTAACATTTATATATAATATCTGATAGAACTTCCCCCCAATGCCTGCCGAAATACATCTTCTCATCTTCGAGTCTAATATAGTGGAACAGATACATAGTTCATTATCATCAAATGCCAAAATAAATTAATGAACTAAGAGATTTATGGAGATATTCTGAAGATCCTACCTAAGTACCTGATTTCCTTAGGCTTTTAGAGTTTTATTTACACACGCCATACAAATACTGCTTTGTTATATCATCTTTTATTGGAATCAAGACTAAACTTTTTGAAAAGCAAGTGATACTAAAAACTAATGTGCATATATTTTGCTTGCATGCTGCCTCACTTCAATGTAAGATATATTTCAACATTTTAACCAGTATGTACTGGTTCATTCCAGGACACTTGAGAGCATTACTGCATTTTTTTTTCTGATGCTAAAGTAGAAGTTTTTAGTTAATGCTAAGCAGGTGAAGCTGACCTCCGTTGTAACAAGAGTGGACCAGCCCTTCCTTGCAGCAACCTCTCCCCTTCCCTAAGACCGTTTAGAGTTCCTTCTATCTTCAAAACTTGCAAAGTATCTCTGCCTCTATAATACCATTCATATCATAAAGAAACTCTCATAACTTATTTGATCTTTCCCTCTAGAGGAAAATAATAGGGAAAAAAGAGATAGAGAAGGAAGGGAGGAAAGAAGGAAGGGGAAAGGATAAGGGAGGAAGAAAAAAGGGAGAGATCATCCTTCCCGAAGTGCTCCAGATCCTTAATCTTGTTTTAACAGCCCAGAGCTAACTGGGTGGTCTTCCCCATGACAGCCAAAGAAACCACGGCATCTGAAGAAAGCTCTCTTAACAGCATCCTATCAAGATCTGTGCCAACCAAGCAGGAGAAATCCATTACAGATGCAGACTGAGCCAAAGTAGTCCCCTTCTATATCTTTACTTTAAAAGTTGTCTTCTTGAAAATCTTACTTGGGGATGTCCCTTAAGTGCAATCAACTAGCCATACATACAGTATCCAGGTATATTTCGGAAGGGGGAGGGCAGGGCGCCGCGCGGGAAAGGCGAGGAGAAATGAGGTACACACGGTGCCAACAGTCGCCTAGAGCCACGTTGGTGAACCCTGAATCACCTTCCAACACGCTGCCTATTCCCCAGAGGCCCCTGAGCCGCCAAACCAAGCGGAAGAAGTCTTCGGGATCACGCACACTGCTTAGAGATGCCCGAGAGCGGCTCCAGCGCGTGAAAGTTACATCCTGCGTCGCGGGCAGAAAACCCCATCCCAGACCCCAGCGCAGAGGAAGGAAGGAGAAGTCAAGTCGGCCCCCCAGGTCGGTATTTTACCCACGTTTTCCCCCAGCAAGCCTCCACTAACTGGCCCTGTGAACGAGGATGCACTACGCAATGTTTTGGAAGTGTCTTCAGGCATACGGGCAAAACACGTGAAAAATAAAAACCGCCAAGCCCTCAAACTGTGGGCTGGAGTCTGGTCTTTCAGTCCATCCTCACCATAATCCTCTCCTCTCAACCCCTCTTGGTCTCTACTCAACAAACCTCTTCTTCCTCTCACACGTCCCTGGCCACTTTCTGACTACTTTACCCCAGCCTTCAAGTCCCAACCCTTGCTAAGCTCCTCGTTTGCCCCAAGGTCTCCTCCACTGCAATCCTTGACTCTTCCCCTCCAACCCCCAAGGCAACCCCCGACTCCCTCCAAGGCTCTCTTCCCTAGTCCCAAGTCCCAAGCAACGCAAGGCTCCGCTTCCGAATCGGCCGCCGGCGCGGTTTTCCCGCCGAAACGCGTCCCCAGCGCGTGGGGCGCAAGGCTGGACCGGCACTCACCAGCTGCAACAAGCCTGGGACCACGACGAGGGGCAGCGGCCGTAGGTGCATGGTGCCGGCTGGCACGGCGTCTCAGGAGCTGCGCGCCCTCGCCTGCCTCTCGTACATCTCCACTTCGCGGGGGCAGGACTGAGGATGCCAGGGACTCACAGCGCGGCGCTTGCCTCCCGGAATCCAAGCGCAGCGCAGCGCTGCGCCGCGCGGGCCGTGTGGGCGGGCGGGAAGGGGGAGGGCGGGCACTCGCTATCCGTCCCCCACGTGCCCCTCCTTAGACGGGGTAGGGAAGGGGCGTGAGGGGCCCCTGGAGCTCCGGTACGGGGCGCGGGGCTCTAGCAGCGCCCGGGACTCCGGCGTCCCGGGGTCTGGGTGAGCGCTTGGGGCGTCTTCGGGCTGGAGGTGTACTGTCGAGCGCTTTGCTGCCGGCTTCCTGCAGGAGATTATTTAACGGCCTCTCCGAGCGGCTGCAGGTCGGAGCTGAGTGTGTCCGAAGCCCAGCGAGTCCCGGTGCCTCCTCCGCCCCCGCCCAGCAGAAGGCTGGTCTGGAAAGCTCGGCTGGGCCAGGCGCCCTGCGAGCTAACCCGCTCTCATTTTGCTGGGGAGGTGAAAGAGGGGAGGTCTTCTTGCGTGGTTGCGTGAAGTAGTGCACCCTGAAACCACCGAGGGAGTTTTGGGCGGCGGGGGGAGGCAACGTCTGGATTCTGGGCGGGGCGGGGTGTGGTGGGCTGCGAACCGAAAAGGCTAGGGCAGCGAGGTAGGGCTGGAGTCTGGGACGTCCCTGGAGAGCTCCCTGCTCCTGGGCAGTCGTGGTTCCCAGAGCTTCGACCAAGTGGTGCAAAGTGTTGTTGGCTCGGCTGGAGGGATCTCTGGAAGTGGAAATAGTGGGAATTAAGAGGGACCTTGAGGAGAGGTAGCGTCAGCGCTAAGAGAAATCGAGCTAGGTGCAGCGTCCAGGCTTACTCTGCAGTGAGGATTGTGTAGAGAGCTGGTGTCCCGGAGACCCACAGAGCTGCGCTGCGGAGACCTTGAGCCCAGCGAGGGAGAAGAGTAAAGAGAGGAGACCCAGCTGCAACCTCCCTCTTCGGAAATCTTGCAGAGGGCTATTGCAAGGCTACAAACCTGCTGCAGGTGATTCTCAGCGCTGTGTTAACGACTCTCCTTTGAAGAGAACCTTAACCTCTAACTATCTCTGTGCTGGACACTCGAGTGGAAAAGTCAGAGGGCAATGGGGCTCGCAGACTCCCACACGTTTGCGGTGGATGAGAATTTAGACATCAACCATCAACTCCTTTATTGAAAAGATGGGAAATCTAAGGCCCAGAGAGGTAAAGTCACTTCTCCTGGGGCGAGTCTCTGGGCAGCTGCTTCAATGGAAAAAGAAAGGCAAAGCTATTTTACTTCATCCTGAATCACAAAGCTTGTACAGAAGAAAAATATTTTGAGAAAAGGGGATGGAATTGCTATTGGTTTCCAGACCTTAAAAAAATAAAAAAATAAAACACGCCCTCACCGCCCACATGGGGAGCGCTGTCCTGCGAAGCAAAAGGTTGCTGGTTCAATTCCGGTGGGGGCACACACGCCTGGGTGGCCGGCCTTGTCCTCAGTTGCGGCCGGAGAGGCAACCTATGGATATTACTCTCACACATGGGTGTTCCTCTCCCTTTCTTTTTCTCTCCCTTCCCCTCTCTCTAAAAATACATGAATAAATATTGCTGGTGTGGCCCAGGGGATTTTGTGCTGGCCTGTGAACTGCAAGGCCACTGGTTCCATTCCCAGTAAGGGCACATTACTGAGTTGCAGGCCAGGTCCCCAGTTGGGGGTGGATGAGAGGCAGCCAATTGATTTATCTCTTGCACATTGATGTTTCTCTCCCTCTCTTTGTCCCTCACTTCCCCTCTCTCTAAAAGTAAAATAAATAAAGTCTTTTTAAAAAATAAAAATAAAACAACACAAAGCAAAGTTTGGGTTGGAATTTTCAGGAACCTCCACTTACTATCCCCCACCCCAACACAGAAATGAGAGGGGACTTTGTAAATGGTCAAGGATCACGTTTGAAGCAGAGCAGCCTCATGCCCTTGGTCCCAAAGGCAGGAGGGTTGACTTGGGTAGTACAAGGTCCCACACTTCCTCTCACTGACAGGGTGTGCCAAGATTGTGGATTTGGGGAGGGAAGTTATTCCAAGGTGTTCTGAAAGTGAGACTTTCAGAGGTTTTGTTTTTGAGGCTGCAGGTGGAATATTTCTCTGATATAATGCCATTCACTGTAAAGGGGGGAGGGCGGCAATCCAGGGCTATGTATCCTAACTAATCCCCTGCTGAGCCTGAGTAGGGGGTTCTGGAGCCCTGTTGCAAAGGATGCACTAGTTCTATTCCTCCTCCTATCATCAGACTCTTCTTATTCCTAGCAATAGACTCTACAACACACAAAAAATCACTATTTGCTATCAAATCTATAACACCTCTTATAGCTACCCCTCATGTCCACGAAACTTATCTCTTTACCAGTGTTTAGATCCCACTTCTGGGAAGTTACTCTATCCTAGAAGCATAAGGAAGATAATTTCAAAAATTGGAAGAGATCGTTATAGGTTGATCTTCTTGAGCAACTTTAGGTCCTTGGATAGGGCTGCATTTTATTTACAAAGAGTCCTAGGAAACAGAAGGACTTGATGGGGAAGGGTTTGGCAGACCGAGAGGATCCCTATTTTGGAGAGGAAGGAGGGCAAACAACTTTGCAAGGGGTGGTACTTCACTTGGACTCAAGGTCCTCTCTGCCTGAGCCTCAGGTGACTCATCCATGAAACCAAAACGTGTGCTCCTTTCTTGATTTATTAGTTTCCAATTCTAGTATCACTAAATCTCTGAATGAGAAGTGCCTGAGTTAACAGGCTGTTGAAATAAATAAGTGATATAATGACTGGAATACTTCATTCTTTTTTTAAAAAAAATCATATTTCTTAGAACATGTCTGTGCTTTGGGGAAACTTACACATAAAATTTTAAAGTGGAACCTACACTTAGTATTCCTAGGATACACATCCAAGTATGCTCACAAAGAAATGTACTCAAGGATGTTGAATCCCAAGCTAAGGGACATAGGAGAACTTGCAGGTCTCGTTGACCAGGCTGTGTAGGAGAGAAGCACCAAGAACATCATTGACTAAAGTCTGACATTACTGTATTTATCAGGTGACTACTGATGATTTATTGTATTTCCTAAGTTTTGGCATACATACTACAGGAAAGTGAAAAAAAGGGAGGAAGCAAAGGAGAAAGGAAAGGGGAAAGATAGGCAAAAGCACAGGTAGAGGCATTTAATACTTTGAATACATTGACTCTGTCCTTCAGAACACACAGTCCAACGAGGAAACATTCAACAAACACGTGGGAAAAAATGGAGAAAGCCACTCTGTGTGAGAGGAACAATGTAAGCAAAGATATAGTGGAGGGACTTCGTATGATACAATTGAGGGGTGGACAATAAGTGGACCAGACTGACGGGAGGAAATGTGATGAGGAAAAAGTGAGAGGAAAGCTAAGTTTTGGGCTAGACTGTAGAGATCTGGAAATGCCGCGCTAAACAGTTTAGCTTGATCTGTGGGAAATAAGGCGGCTTAAAATTTGGGGGAGTAGAAAAGTCACACATTAAGAGGCATGAAGATACGTGCAGTGGTAACATGTGGGATGGTCTTGAGGAGGGGAGTGCATGAGGAAACAGTCCTGGCAGTTGGAAAGAAAGAAATGGAGGGAGAGGCATGGGTGCAAGAGCTATTATAAAGGAACAGTGCGTTGAACTTGGGGTTGGACTATTTTAAATCATTCCTGGCATATTAGATTCTTTTAAACATCATCACTTTCTCTCTTTGAGGCAACTAACAACTAGAAAATCAGATTTTTGCCTTTTAATTTTGCAAAGGTGGTTTTTAATTTTGCAAAGGTGAGGTGAGTGAGAATGGTCATTTCATATAACAAGGAGTAGAAAGGGTAATCTACCAAGTTTACTACCATATAATTCCATTGTAGTCTTGTAAGAAGACAACGTATAGAGATATTGTTAATTTTTTGAGAGCAAATTTGTCAGCTTTTGTCAATGGCTTATCTGGACTGTCAGCTTTTTTCTTGTGCTTTTCTGTATTTATTTCCTCACCCTAACTGTTCATTACGTTATTACCAGAATAATGTAACATTTCAGAGTTTCCTTGGATATTAGACATTAACTAATTTCTCACTTTGCATTTAAGGACATGGAAGCTCAAAAGGTTAGTGACTTGCTTCAGGTCAACTGGAGAAGCATGGGCTAACCTGAAACTTGGTTCAAGACCTTGCATTTCTCAGTGCAGTGCTCTTTCCAATTCATCACCCTGCCTCTGGTATTTTTCCACTGGCCAGCAGTTATAAAAGTTTTGATGTAGTGAATGAATGAACCTTTTGCTAATAAGAGTTCTGGGAATGATCTATGGGTGCTAAAAGCCCCAGAGTCCATCTTTTTATCCGAAAAAGAGGCTTGATGGTACTGAGCCTGAAGCACTTATCTGGTCATAATTTTAGAAGGGTGAGAGATAAGGAAAATTACATGGCATAGGGCTACTGTGCAGCCTCAGACAAGTGGGATCTGGGACTCAAGGACATGGAAGTACTTACCCCAAGGATAGGGGGAATTCTCAGGAGGCCTTGGGACCTCTCATTCCTGTATAATGAGAAGTCGGTGGGCTTTTGGGGATCAACTCTTAGCTACTAAAAATCATCTGGAGTTGCCACACTGGTGAGTAATTCAATATCTTGAGTAACCATTTAATAAAACATAATGCTGCATAACATCACTCACAACCAAGATTGCATATAGAAACCACTGGGGATTTTAACTTCTCTAAACATGGACTTGGGCACTGGTGTTTTTCACCCAGGAGATTTCATTCTACAGTTATTGTTGAGGACAGCTGCTCTCCCAGAAACTTAATGTTTTCTTCCTCCTTCCTCCCTCCCTTCTTTCATTCCCCTGCAGAACTGTAGCCCCTACCTTTGCAATGCACTGAGGCTTCAACAGACTATCACTGGAACTATTTACCACATTTTTCAGACTACAAGACGCTCCAGACCTTAAGACACACCTAGTTTTAGTGGAGGAAAATAGGAAAAAAAAACAAACCCCACTCCACCACCCCCACCCCAGCGAGCCAGGTAAGCTACATTTGGACTATAAGATGCACTCCCATTTTCCTCCCAAATTTGGGGGGGGGGGCTGGGAAGTGAGTCTTACAGTCCGAAAAATACGGTACATTCTTAACTGTATAATACTTAACTCTAAATGTCCAGGAGAGAACTGGACATTTTCTTTGTAGATATAATTGAGGGATTTATAAATTTTATCACACTAAGTTATCAGTTGCTCCGAGTTCAAAGACAAATAGAAGGATTCCTTTGTAGTGAGATTGTTTCTTCTCCACCTTTGGTGGTCACACCATTATCTCTTCACCATCTCTTCACTTGGATGTCAGAGGTGCTACCAGGAATGTGCTGGTGGTTGATGCAACTGTTAACAGCCAAGAAGAGAAGCTGAAGGGAGGTAAAGAAAGGCAGCCTGGGGTTCGCGGTGAGTCCCAGATGAGAGGGTGACTGGGTAAAAAGAACATCCCTCAAGATCGACAAGGCAGGAGAGAGCTTCTCCTGTGTGATCATGTTATACAGCCCTACCAATCACATCAGACTGCCTTCTTTATAAGCCCGCCTTTATCTTTCCATGTGTTCCCATGCATTGTCCATATTTGACTGACTAATCACCTTTTCTACTTGTACGTAACATTTGAAGAGTGTCATTACTAGGAAATCACTTAACCTGCTTTAGACGTTGCCTCATATCTGGAGACAAGGCAGGAGAACAGAGCTATAGATGGTTGGAACTGGAATATCTTGCTTACTGCCTCAGTTTATAGGTGAAAGAACTGAGGCCCAGAGAAGGAAAGTGATGTTTCCAAGGTCATACAGCCCGGCACTGGAAGAAAAAGACTAGACTCCAGAGTCAGTGGCTCTTTTCACGTTGATGGGCTTCCTACTCTGGGTAGGTTAGAGCTGCAGAGTGCTAACTGTCTGATCCACAGTGATTAGTTAAGAAAGGGGCAAGAAAGGAAAAACACATTTACAGAATACTGTCTTAGAAAATCAAATGGAAATTTTCCAATCTGAAAATGCTTAGGGTTCCTAGAAGAAGGAAGACAGAAATCTGGGAGGAAAAGAGATTGGAATGGCCCCCACACCTCTCCTGCATATTAATAAGGCACTTCTGGTTGCAAATGCCCAAACACAGCCCAAGTGAGTCAAACAGCTACAACAGAAAGGCATTTAATGGCTCATATGAACAAGAAATTCAAAGGCTGAAAGTAGTTTCGGGCAATCTGAGGCTAAATAAGGACATTTTTTTAGCAGGATCCTGGGCCAGCCTTCCTGAGTATGTAAATCCATTCAAATGGCTTTGGGCAGCAGCTTCGAAAGCTTGAGGTTGGACCCTCCAGGGCAGGGAATGAAAACCTATCCTCATTCCCTTTTTAAACTTTTTAAAGAGGCTGACCACCAATTTTCTGCAGAAAAAACTTGAAGTTGTTTCTTTAGTTTTTTCACTGATTCTTTTTGAGATGGCATTTTCCCTTGACATGGTGTTTCCTCAACTCAGTTACCTCCAATTTCTCTTTAATAGGTATTTGAATGACTCTCATCTTCTAACTTCTCACACTCCGGCTTTCTGTATCTGCTTGGACAGCACCTTAGTACACATCACCTTACTGAACACAGGCCAATACTTGCTGTATCAGATGAACTGAGGCTGCGACATGTGGAAGATTGTTCAAAATCATGGGAGCTGCTCCCTTTACCCTTTCTACCTCTAAAGGAATGTGAGTTGCTCCTTTTGCACCAAAGAAGCCATCATTTATCAAAACACAGCTGCCGCTGCACATATTCATAGGTTTAGCCACTCCAAGGCATTGTCCACCAGCTTCAAGCAATTATGACTTTTTCTTTTTTTTTACAGCCAGGTTCTTAGTTGAACATTGCATCCTGAAATACAAGTGGCTTTTGAACCATGCTCTTCAGCAGGATGGATGAGTGCAAAAGGTGCATAACATTTCAAGGCTTTTTGTGAAATGCAACTGGCACGTTCCACTTTGTGGTCTCTCTGGATCTCACCATTATCAGTTAAGCGCTGCTTTCATGTTTATTTCAACTGTGTCAAATGAGCGGTACTTTCCTTGCTTTCAAAAAGAAATTGTTAGGAAACAAGTGGGCTAATTTTCCTTTCCTGATAAAGTACAAATTTACATGAGGAGACTGCTGAAGTTTGGCACAAAAAATCCCAATTTCTAAGCATTTGGGGGCATTTATTTTCCCCACCTAAAATGAACTTGTCTAGAATTTCCCAGGCAGAGTAAAATCACACCAAGATTTCCTATTGAAATATCGTGAGTGCTATCTACTGGCCAAATGGAGCATTGCATTGCCTCATAAAGGGTGAGCTTCAGGAAAATTGTCAGGGTTCTTCCAAGGGTAACTTTGTTTAGGGGCTAAATATATGCCACATGTATTAGCACATACTGACTGAGGACCTGCACTCTTGAGTTCTATCATTGCTAGGGATCACTCATTGCTTTCTGGATCAAAAGACCCCTCAATTAGGAGCCGTACAAATTGTAATACAAGTGAAAGGTAATGGGTGGGCAGGTGCCCGCTTGTCCCTCCTCGAAATGGATGACTATGAATAGCCTAAATGTGATTCTCATTTTGCTGAGTAATGTGAATAGATAAAAATAAATTATGAATTTAAAATGAGCTATGCAGCCCTGACTGGTGTGGCTCAGTGGATTGAGTGCTGGCCTATGAACCAAAGGGTCGCTGGTTTGATTCTCAGTCAGGGCACATGCCTGGGTTGCTAGCCGTGTCCCGGGTAGGGGGTGTGTGAGAGATAACCACACACTGATATTTTTCTCCTTCTCTTTCCCCTTCCCTTCCCCTCTCTCTAAATATAAATAAATAAAATCTTTAAAAAAATAAAATGAGCTATACAGAATCAATCAATAATCCTATGTCTTCATGTGTATAAAAAACAACACAAATCCTTTCCAGTTAATTTGTACTCAATGCCAGGGAAAAAGCACATGCCAATACTACTAGTATTGAAGAAAATACCTGAAAGGTAACAGAAAGCAAATATTCAGTATGAGATAAAATTCATCTAATTTGTGCTAACCAACTCATGTTTTTCTGCCCAGGGTCTTCCTTTTAAAGCGTCTCGTAAATTATCCAGAGAAGTACACTATGCTTTAATCAGGAGTGCAGGAAAGAGCAAACCAGGAGGGAGGACAAAACAGGGAACATGTGAGTCAATGCCAAGTGATTTGGGAGACAGAGTCAAAGAGCTGAGGGATCTTATTCATTGTAGCAAAACGAATGATTGTCCCACTTAAGGCAAATAGTTATAAAGGAAAAACCAAGGATAGGAGATCACTATTGATTATCAGGAAATAATGAGAAAGGGCTAATGTATTGACATTGACCTAAGCAAGGGTCCAGATTATGAAGCTGTAATTTCCAGGAACTTCATGCAGACATATAGAATTATCAAACACAGGGAAATAGAATTTCCTATCTTAATTTCTAAGATATTAAAATGCAATGTATGCTGCCTTTCACTCAATTATTTTAATTGTTTATTCAGTAATTGGGAGCTACACTTTTGCCAGTTTGTGCCTATGTATTCTATGTCAAATTATAATTTAAAATTAAATATTCTGATCTGGGATGATATGGTGTATGTAATATATTCAGTTATCTGTATGTTATTAAATAATTATAGCTATAAACATTTTGATTGATAATGAAAAAGAGAAGACATAAGTTAAAAATGCATAACTAGAATTTAAAACCACTTTATTTCAGCAACAGGAGACTTAATATTGTATTGATAGGCACAAGCAGGACTCACTAGTATTTGTTTTCAATCATTTCTAAATTGAGCTTTCTATTCATTTTTCACCCCAGGTGCTCTACATATGTTATTGCGACAGTCCTGTAAAGTGGGAATTTGCAACGACTAGCTGAGGAATAGAGAGGAATACAGGAATTAAGTATTTAGCCTGAGACACTTAGCGCTCAAGTGACAGGCCCCAGGTTTTGGACCCAGCAACCCTGGAGCTTCCGCCCCCAGCCATACAGAACATGGTCTCCAACTGTGTTGCTGTGTACACCTTGCCAGCAAAGTCCCAGATCTGCCCGAACTCTTCATTGTTCTTTCATTGTGACCAACAGAAATGGAAAAGTAGCATTTGGTGTGATGCTGCTAAAGAAGGGTGTGAGTGTGTGTGTACGTGTGTGTAAGTATCCGGCACGAAGTCTGAGGCTGAGTGAGAATTCCCCCAAAGCTTGTCGAACCTGAGTCAGTGAATGCTTTTTTCAACCAGAAAGGAGATAGTTTTATTTTTTGTATTTCACTAATCACCCTTGTGGAAGAATGCTCTGTGTAACCAAGCTGGAACCCATATTTCCCAGATTCCTTTTCCCTGAATAGTTCTGTGTTAGCATTGGACAGAGATCTGCATCTGTGCAAGACCTAGGAGGCCGAAGCTCCATGGCAGCCATTCCTCTCTAACTATCTTCGACTTTGACCAGGTGGACCACTTTGACCAGATGGACCAATTGGACCAGTAGTTCCCACCTCAGCTCGCTCTCCTCCATCTGCATCTGGGTCTTCTTCCCAAGAGCTATCCCTCCGGCTGACAGCAGCCCAGCCCACCATGAGATGTCTGGTTTGGGTCCACAGGAGAGCTGGGCACACAGGTGTCCTTCCTTAGATCCCCCATGGATCCCCCTGCAGGACCCCACTTGGCTTCTCAGAATATCCCCGCTGACATCATCTCTAAGTATTATTTTCTTTTTGTATTTACCTAGCTCAAAATTGGCCACCATGGTCACAATTGGTCAATAGGCACAGAGTCCTTGGGTTCCCCTAATGTTCATCTCCTGCTCACTTGGGGCTAAAATACCTTCCTCAGGGAGGACTATGCCCCCTTCTTGTGTATAATGGAATAAACACCATCACTATTTCCTGGCTTTTCTTTCCTCCCCTAACGAAGAGGGTTCTGCCTGAACCTGCTGACTGTTTCCCCTCTTCCCCTCCCTAAAGAAAGTCTACTTCACCAGACTTCTTGGATCTCAGCCTTGGCAATTCAAGAGTAAATGTGAACTGAAGCCAAACCAAAGGAGACGTGAAGTAGGGAGGGTTGGAGGAGCTTTCAGGAGTGGTTGAGACAGCAGAGGTGTCAGTAGTCTGTGTGTAAACACAGTGGAAAGGGACAAAGGAGGATTCTAAAACACACTGCAGGAACCATACACGTCTTTCATGGTATTGAAAATTTAGGTTAAGAACTTGAGTTATTTTGAAATGAGTTTCAGTTGCATGGATTGGGGTTTTTAAATTGTGAGGCCCCTCTGGGCCTGGACCATGTGGAATGTGGTTCTAAGAATATAATAAAGTTAATGAATATCACGTGGTCTCTAGATCAGCAGTGAAAATAATTCACCCAGATCTCTCAAATTTTTGAAGAACTCAACACTTTTACGAATCCAAAATTAGCCTTTTATGTATTATCCAAAAGTGCATTCCAACATTTATAAGTGTTTCTTAAGGTATATTTTGCTCAATTAATAGATATAAAATATAAAGTACATTTTACAAAATTTATAGGTATTTACATGAAGAAAAAGTTCTGAGTTTTGGAAAACATTAGATGAAATGACATTAAACAGGTTGACTTGTTGAAGGACTATTAAAAAATCCATAATTCTTTTTCTTGGAACTTTTTGAGTGCCTTTTTTGGGACTAGTGTGATAAAAATACACTGAGGAACACAAAGAGAACCACACAGGGGAGATTCAGTGGGATAATGGGCAAAGTCTGGATTTTTTCTCTGCATTGATCATGGGGAAGGAGAAGGCGAGAGCAGGAGTTGTGAGTCAGACTTGTGTATTTCACCAGCTTTCATTATTTTTGGTTTTATCTTTTAATTATAGTTAGCATGTTTCTGCTTTGAGGAAATAAAAATCCATTTGAAATAGAAGTTGGTGTTTATTTTTTGTTTATTTTTGTTGTCTTGGATTTATTTATGTATTTATTTATTTATTGCATACAAGAAAGCTCCCTCTTTGTTGTACCTAGCTTCATGGGCTTTAGCAAATGCTTACCGCTTTAGTTCCCTTACAACTTTCTTGTGCTATCCCTTTGTGGTCTTCCCACCCCCACAATCCCACATGCTGGTAACCACTGATTTAGTTTCCATTCCAATAGTTTTCCCTTTTACTTGGATATAAAAAAAAAAATGTGGCCTTTGGGCTCTGGTTTGTTTCACTTAGCAAAATGCCTGCCTGTTTCATCCACGTTGTTGCACAAATCAACGGGAGCTTCTGCATTGCCTTGTACAGGTGCTTTGGAGTTTGTTTATCCATCGCCTGTGAAGGACGTCTAGGTTCCTTCTAGTTTGGGGCAATTCACACAGCTGTGTGAACATTCATTTTTCAGTTCACTTGGCTAGATACCCAGTAGTGGGATTGCTGAGTCATTTGTTAAGTTTAACTTTATTTTTTTATTTTTTAAAAAGTATATTTTAGCCCTGGCTGCTGTGGCTCAGTGGATTGAGTGCTGCCCTGCAAACCGGAGGAATGCTGGTTCGATTCCCAGTCAGGGCACATGCCTGAGTTGCCAGCTGAGTCCCTGGTGGGGGGCACACAAGAGGCAACCACACATTGATGTTTCTCTCCCTCTCTTTCTCCCTCCCTTCCCTTCTCTCTAGAAATAAATAAATAAAATCTTTTTTAAAAGTATATTTTTTGATTATGCTATTACAGTTGTCCCATTTTTTTCTTCCCTTTATTCCCCTCTGTCCTGCACCCCACTTCTCAAGCATTCTGCCCCCTTAGTTCATGTCGATGGGTTGTACTGATATTTAACTTTAAAAGAAACCAATAAACTTTTTCCCAAAGTGCCTGTAACATTTTTAATTCTCACAAGATGTGTGTAATAGCTACAGTTACTCTATGTGCTCATCTGCATTTGATATTGTCAGATTTTTAAAATTTCGAACTGCCCTGGCTGGGTAGCTCAATTGGTTAGAGCGTCGCCCTGATACATCAATGTTGTGGGTTCAATCCCCTGTCAGAGCATATACAGGTGTCAACCAGTGAAAGCATAAATAAGTGGAACAACAGATCGATGTTTGTCTCTTTCACTTTTTCTCTCTCACCCCTTCCTACCTCTCTAAAGTCAATTAAATAAGTAAATAAATAAATTTTAAACCACTCTAATAGATGTATAGTGACATCTCATTGTGTTTTAAATTTGTACTTCCCTAAAAGCTAATGATAGTAAGCATACTTTCATGTGTTTATTTGCCATCCACATATCTTTTTTTGGTAAAATGTCTATTCAGATGTTTTGCCTGTTTTCTATTGTGGTATTTTATTTCTTGAATTATTGAGTTCCAGGAGTGTTTATGTGTTTTCCACACAAGTAATTTATCAGATATGTAATTTACAAATACAGTGTTCCGGATCAGTGGGCTGTTTTTTATTCTCTTAACAGTGTCTTTCACAGAGCAACAGTTTAAAATTTCAAGAGTCAAATTAATCAATACTTTTTCCTATGGAGTATGCTTTTAATGTTGTATCTAAAAGCTCTTTGACAAACCCAATGCAATGCTGATTTCTTCTAGCAGGATTTTTTTATACTTTCACCTGATACCTCTAGGTCTGCGACCATTTTAAGTTATTTTTTAAAATATAGGGTGAGGTATAGATCAAAGTTCTTTGTTTTTTCCCTGCAAGATGTCTCAGTATTCTGCCACTGTTTGTTGAAAAAGCTTTCTCCATTGAGTTGCCTCTGAACTAGCATCAAATCTCTGTTGGCTGTATTTACATCATCTATTCTGGGCCCTCTATTCTATTTTATTGATCTATGTATGTAAATTTTTTGCAATACAACCTGGCCTTGATTACTGTGGCTTTATAGTAAATCTTGCAAGTAATATGAGGTCCTGACTTTGTTCTTTTTCAGAATTTCAGAATTGGCCATGTTGGGTCCTTTGCCTTTCCATTTAAATTTTAAAATTAGCATGTCAACATCCCCCAAAAAATGTCTGGAATTTATGTTGATATTACATTTTGAATCTATAGGTCAAACTGGGGAAAAGAGATAAGGAATGAATTTTTACCATGTTTCTTGATTAACACAACAAACAAACCCAAACTTTCATGGCTGCTTCTTAGTAGAAAGTAAAACACTGTAGCCTGATACCTATGGTTCTCAAAAAAAATAAGATTCAGCAAAATCTTATTTTTTTCCAGGCTTATATTTTATAACTTTTTAGGTTTGGTTCTCATTTCCAGCCCAAGCAAATCACTGCCCCTCCAACATACAGTGGTGCCATCATGCCCATTAGTTCACTCCTTCCTTCCTCTCCTCCAAAATCCTGCTTCCCCCTTTATTTATTTGCAAGGTTTAACTCAAGTGAAATTTTCCCTGGCTTATCCAACTGACAGTCATAACTTGGTTTTGGAGTTCCTTCCATAGGCACTGTGAGCACCACTCATTAGATGCTTCCCCAATCTCGAACCTCGTGGCATGTCGTTACTGTCATTTTTATCCGGAATGTTTTATCAGAAGTACCACACGGTAAACTCCCTGAAAGTGAAGACTATTTTTGTTCTTCTTCCTCTCTATAGAACTTGAGAGTATGCAGTGTACTTGACTGATATCCCTAAGTATTAATTAATTAATTAGAATATACTAACTTTCAATGTTTGATACTCTAAACAAAATAGTAAGACTTCTAATATGACTCCAAATTTAAATATTTGTCCTGGGACGTGTTTGGATTTTAGTAGGGCTACTTATGTAGTTCATCTCCATAGTTCTAAATTGTCCCTTATTTTTCTCCTCATTGCTTTTCATTCCCCCTCCACTCTTGGCATCTGGGTGAGCTCACCTGGTACTCGGGGTCCCCTGCGCTAGATCCTCTATGTAGGGCCAAATTTTCTGGGGCTTTGCTGTTTTCATTCTTCTGATCAAACATTTTCTCTCAGCTGTACCGTGTTCTCAAAGGTCTTTTTCTTTCTAAGTGCCATGTGGAGATCAGAAAGAGAGAAGGGATTTTGATCTGAGGGATTAACATTTGATGATACACTAACAGAATTCAGGTTAGAAATTTTGGTGGAAAGTGCATGGTTTGTGAGGTCAGATAGTCCTATATTCAAATCTGAACTCTCCCAGGAACCATCTTCGTGACCTTGGTGGAATATAAAGTTTAAATAAAAGTACATGCAATATTTCTAGAACATGAAAAGCACAATACACATTGGTTTCTTTGACCCTGTTTTCTATAATCCTTCCTTGAGAATACAGTAATAGCTATTATTTATTTAACATTTTCTGTATGCCAGACATATTGCTAAGTGATTTATACAGATTTTCTCATAATCCTTAAAGCAGTCTAACATTTTGGTATTATGATACCATTTTCATAAAAACAAGCAAAGACTTAGTTTGAAAAAACATTTTGTAAGGTTATAAAATAAAGAAGTAGTGAAGTTGGTACTTCACTCTCTAAGACCTGAGCTCTAGAGACAGTTACAGAGCAACTTTGAAGACCTAATTGGCTTTAATAAGTGATTCATAAATCAGGTGGCATCCCCTTTAGCATTTAGAAGGGCCCTAGAAGAGGCTATAGGAGATGGAAGGTTTTTATAGGCAGAGAGTTGTGACAGGGGAGGTATTGGCAAAATGAAAGAAAGAATTGTTTTTAGGCCAGACTATCTTCTTTAGAGGGGAAGGGAATGGCAGGGATTTTATCATGCGGATCACCTTCCAAGTATTGAGCCAGAAATTCCAGACTGATTGGTTTAAAGTTCCACTCCTGGGAGAGGGTGAAACGGCAGTTAGGTTAGTTAATAAGTTTTGGTTTGGTGACATGGCTTAATAAGAGTGGCTCCATTTTTTTTCAACATTACTGTACAATGTCTCACTATTTATAGGCCCTGTGTCTCCTTAGAAATTTTATGTGTGAGGTCAACAATGGAGAACATTCAATACCTAGCAAACTTGTGGGAGATATATTATAAGCTATATGGATTTTTCATCTATTCTCTAGACCGTGCAACAAGAAGCTGTTACCTATAACATCCACTTCTGATTTTATTAAGTTTATTTTAGTTGAGCGAACTGTATATATATATTTACAGCACTCTGTTGAACTTTTCCTACTGTGGTTCCTTACATCCAGTTAATCAAGAAGCACTGTGAAGTCTTTCAGAAAACTATCACTGGTGTTATTTACATTGACACTTTCAATATGGCCCAGCTTGATTAACAAGGCCCATCTCCTAGTTATGGTGGAGTTGGAGGCGGTAGAAAAGAACTTGGCTATTCATAACTAGAGCTACTGCTTACACTTCTGCAGCTGTCCTTTTCTGGGTTCTGTCCCTTTTGGTGCTCATTGGGACTGTGGCCCCCACAGCCCTTTGCAGCTGCTAAGCTGCCAGCTGCTCTGAAGGGTCAGCCTCTAGGGCCTGGCTCCTTCTTAGAGGGAGAATTTTTGCTTTTTGTGACCAACCTGCACCCAAGATTTCAGAGAAGTGCAGCAAGGGACTCTAGTGACGTGGTTCTCTCCTTCTCTTTCTTTTCCACCTCCTACTTCCTTTTAAATTTAGTTTTATTTTCCTCAAAGATACACATACTTTAAAAAGCTTCCTTGTTATATAAGATCTATTATGAAGAATCGTAGTCTCATGCTACCTGCTGCTCTGTTGCATAACCAGATCCCCACAATCAAGCATTTCAATCTATTATATCTGGTCCATTGGGCCTTTATTTGTATTTTCTATTTTTATCTACTTCTAGTTTTCCCCATACCATTTTTTTCTAAAAACAATGATTATATTGCCATTCCTCATTTTTTTTCTTATGGTAGGCATTTTCTATTGATTTTCTAATATGGAAGATATAGCTATGCAGTCGTGCATGGGATAATGACCTTTATTTAGGTTAACAGGCACCCGGTACACACAGTAGTGCCCTGAGGCCTAGTGACATCATAAACATGGTGATACTGCAGCTGTGGTGATGGGTTTGGCGTGGTGTCATCAGAGCTGTGGTAACATTGCAGCTGTAGTGATGTCACAGCCATCACCACATTGTAGATGATTGTAGAGGCCAAAACTTCTTAGCTGTGCCAACGTCATAATGCGTCATAAAACTTTTGTAAAAAGTTTTACAAAGTAAGAATGTTGCAGTTAGCTAAGGTTAATTTATTAATAAAGAAAGAAAAAATTTAAATAAATGTAATGTACAGTGTCTATAAATTCTACAGTACAGTGTCCAAGGCCTTCACAGTCACCCAACACTCACTCACTGACTCACCCAGAGCAACTTCCAACCATGCAAGCTTCATTCATGGTAAGTTCCCTCTACAGGTGTGCCCTTTTTTATCTTTTATATTATATTTTTACTGTATCCTTTCTAGGTTTAGATATACAAATATTACCACATGTTACAATTGCCTGTAGTATTCAGTAAGTAACACGCTATACAGACTTAGGAGCAATTGGCTGTACCATACAGCCTAGGTGTGTAGTCGGTGGTACCCTCTAGGTTTGTGTAAGTACAGCACTCCATGATGTTCGCACAAAGACAAAATCACCTAAGGATGCATGTGCCCTTGTTGTTACAGCTTTCTTATGTTATTTCTCACCTCTTCACCCCTTTAATATCGTTATATCAAAGCCTTGGTTACACATTCCATTTTTGCACTATTATGGCTTTTACAAATGATATTCATGGATAAAGTATGTGGAAAACTGTAATTACTTTTTATTTCTTATGCATTTGCTTTCCACACTGGGATCTCCCTTCCTATCAGATTTCTCTCTCTCTTTTTTTTTTAAAGATTTTATTTATTTATTTATTTATTTTCAGAGAGTGGGGAAGGGAGGGAGAAAGAGAGGGAGAGAAACATCAATGTGTGGTTGCCTCTCACATGGTGCCCCCGCAACCCAGGCATATGCCCTGACTGGAAATCCAACTAGTGACCCTTTGGTTTTGCAGCCTGTGCTCAGTCCCCTGAGCCACACTAGCCAGGGCCCTATCAGACTTCTTATTTTGGTTTGTATATCCTGGATGCTTTACATTTTTCTATTTGTCCCCAGCATTTCATGATGATGGGCCTTTCATGTGGATTTACATTGGCCCACTATGCTGAGGACTCAGTAGACCTTAAAAACACACCCTTCAGGGCTGGAAGCTGTTCTTGAATTATTTGTTTTATTATCTTCTCCCATTATTTTTTACCCTATGAATTATTTATTTTATTATTTTCTTTTTCTGTTTCATTTTTTCCCCTTTCCCCATTCAGATGTTGGTCTTTTTAGACTCTCATTTTTCATCTTTTCAATTCCATCTACTTGTCTTCTTCCTTTTACACCTTGAAAAATTTTCTTAATTTCATCTCCCAAGGCTTCTATTGAGTTTTCAGTTTACATTAAGATGCTATATTACAAGAGCTCTCATCCTGTTCTGGTTTATGGACAAAATGCCTTCTCTCATCTTTCTAACAATATGGCTTCATTTTTGAAATGTTCTTTTCCCTGTAACACCTCTGCATTCTTTTCACATTGTCTTGGTCTATGTCTTTCACATTAAGGGCTCTCCCCATTGCAGAGTGGTCCTTGGCTGTCTCCTCATACTGAGGAAGGAATCACTAGAAAGCTGTTTGGAACCACTTTATGTATGAGTATGTCGGCTCTGAGCTTCACTGCGAATCAATGTGCCTGACTATTTTTTTAAAGAACCCGAAAGTCAGTATCCTTTGCATTTTGATCTTGGCCTGATCAGAATACTCGGAGAAGAATCTTCCAACCTTCTTTTCAGAGGCTACATGCTTTGGTTTTATAGTCCTAGTAGCTGACTGGTGATATTAGCCTGCAGGGAATGATGTCAAAATTCAGTACCCAAATTTTTATCTCTCTGTGTTGATTCTGTATTTCCAAACCTTCAGGGCGTCTAATATATTTCAGTTCAGAGACTCTGTTTTATAATATTCAGGGATGAGGAAGGGCAATTCACCCATCAGTAAGAAGTTGGGGAGAGGATTTGGGGGAATAGCTGTTTCTTCTGCACACTTTCAGCTGACCTTTCTGTTTTGCTTACATTTCCCAGAGTTGTTGGAAGTCATCTATTTCCAAGCCTTGTCTGGAAGCAGGAAATCTTGTTTCCCCCTCACCTTTGATACTATTGGTTTACGATTGAGCTTTCTCAGTGCTGCTACAGTAGTTTTTATAAATCCTTCTGCTTTTCCCAATTTGTGTTTTTAAGCTTCTGTCTTCCCATTATTTTTTACCCTATGAATATAGCTTTTGAAATTTTCAAAAAATTACTAAAAATTTCATTTACGATCACTTTAACAGGGCTTTGGGAGGGAGCAGAACTAATGGATATTTTCTGTTTGCCATTTTAAATTATAATTCACTTTTATTCCTTCCTATCTCATACTTTCTTCTCACCTGAACCTGCCCATCCTGTCTGCTTCAAATCCCAGACCAGCTCCTTAATCTGGCTCAATACACTAGACTCCTTTGCTCATCTGACTGTTTCAGGGACCCTAATTTTTCTCCCTCTGGCACAGTTCCTGCAAACCCTGTCCATGTATGAACCCCAATGAAGCACTGGGTTCTTTTCCTCACTCTCAAGGGTCCCGGGTTCACACTGATCTGCAAATGTGTCTGACCTGTTTCCGGACCCCCAACTAAGCACTCTATAATCTGTAGAGAGTTCGCGCGATTCTTTCCTGGAGTCTCCCAGAATAGTAAATGAAGTCCACCAGGGTGCACAGAAGAACAAACCTACGCCAGAGAATCTCATCTCCTCCTAGGCAAAAGTGTTATTAGTTAGGTAATTTTCATATATGATACTTTTATAATTACTACTGTTACCACTAACAAGTCTAGAAATGTGTTTCCCACTTGGTCATATTTTTTTCTTTTCTATATGTATACTTTTTTTTTTTTGCTGGGGTGAATCTCTAATGCTGCTTTTTTATTTCTTGTCAATATCTCATTTTTCAATTAACTGTAACTTTTGTAAATCTGGCACCTTGCTGTATTTATATGCTCTTTAGAAATGGTATCTAGCCTTTTACATAGAGTTTTTACTTTTGAGATATTGATATTTATCTAATTATTGTGAAACATAAAGTTCAGTAAGGTTAGTAATTGGCCTTAAGTCATCCATTTAACTAGTGTCAAATCCAGTATTCTCACTCACATCCAAAGTATTAACTACTCTGCTATATCCCATTTCATTGACCTAAGATTTCTTTTGCATCAAAAGAGCCATATAAATGGTAATTAAATATAAATGATTATAAAAATTCATTCAAATTATTTTCTTTTGGTTTTATTGATATTCAAGTTCCAAGCTTATAATAATATCCATCAGCATTTTGTCAGAAGTAATTAACTTATTTATGAATTAATTCAACCTTCACCATATATTACATGAGCACTTACTATGTTCCCCACTCTGTTTATTTTCTTATTCTGGATTTTGTGTGTGGGCTCATCTTTACTTTTTCTGCTCAAGAGAGAGATTCTTAAATGCTGAGAGTTTCTTTAGCTGTGACATTGGGAGGCAAATAGTTCATAAGTGTCCTCAGTCTTGCAAGCTCATCATGGACATCCTACGAGCAGCTGCTGTAGGATAATTTACCTGCCAGATCTGGCTTAGGAAATCAAACCAATATCTTACCAATAAGTTTTTGGCTGATTCCCAACTTTACAGAACTTGTTCCAAGTCATCTTCTGTAGTCACCAGTGAAAAATCAATGAGCAACTCACTGGGAAAAATCAATGAGGAACTCACTGGGATATGTAATGGGGGAAAAGACATCTGCTAAAAGCAAAACAAACCAACAAAAAATCAGTATTTAAGATGAAATACTTAAGATGAAATACGAGACAAAACCCACTACTTGCAATGTTATAAGCTACTTATAGTCTTCATTTTATGCACCATCTTGATATTTAAATTATTGCCTTCCCTTAAAAACTAAAATAACAAGATAATTCTGAGTTTCATAAATTTTGGCCTGAAAACATAAGGAAGTAGGCTTGGTTTGTGTCATTACTTTTATCATTTTGCCACCCATGGGGCAAGGGCTCCTCCAGTGTTAAACATGCCCTTTCTTCCATTGCTTGTAAAGGAGCAACACAGAATTGGCTGATTATTATATATTTTTTCTACCGAGCAACTATGTCATAGTTAGATTTTGCTCAAACACCAACCTGTGGAAATTTGGACTTGAAGCAGTAATTTGTAACTGGCTTCACCTCTGAATCATTGGTGGAGGGTGGGAAAACTTCAGGAGCCTGGGCTCTGTCTTTGAGTATTTTGAAAAGCTTGTATGTGAGTGATTCTGCTGGGCCATCGGGATTGGGAGGCTCTGGGCACCAGATAAGAGGAGCTCCGTCAAGGCTTCTGGCAGCCCTGAGAGCTGAGAGAAGGCTGCACTAGGAACATCCAGATTAATAGAACGAAAATGGAGAGCTCAATTCGTGGTGGGAATGGAGAGAGAGAAAGGATACAAATACTTTTAGTAAATAATTCAAAGTGTTGATTTAGTATGTTTGGAAAAAAAGGGTCTAGGCCAACGCTGTCCAATAGAAACATAATGTGATAACATATACAATTAAAAATTTTCAGTTAGGACCATGAACTGTATGGCTCAGTAGGTTGGGTGTCATCCAGCAAAAAAAAGGTCGCTGGTCTGACCAGCAGGGCACATGCCCATGTTGCACATTCGGTCCCTGGCATGTGGGGGAGGCAACCGATTGATGTTTCTTTTCCTCTCTTTCTCCTCCCTTCCCCTCTCTCTAAAAATAAATAAATAACATAAAGTTTTCCGGTATGTACATTAAAAAAGGAAGAAGACACAAGCAAAATTAATTTTAATAATGTATTTTATTCAACCCAATATATCATAAATATTATCATTTTAAGAGTTATCACTATGAAAAATTATTAATGACATTATTTTACTTCCATCTTTCACACTGAGTCTTGTCAACCCAGTGTGTGTGTCCAGCACATCCTAATTTGGATTTACTCATTTCAGGTGCTCGGTAGTCGAATGTCACCAGGGGCTTCCATTGGACAGTACAGGTCTAGGAGGATGATTGTTCTAACTCCATTGATGAGCAATTGTCAGAGCTCCAGTAAAGAAGAAAATCTGAGCTAAAAATTAGAATTTTCTGTGGGAAATTTCCAGTGATCTAGGCTTAGGGAAGAAGTTATGGTGAATTATGGCTTCAGTAACAAATATATTGCTGAGGAAATCAGTGGATAAAAGGGGCAACTAGTCACTATGCAACCAGGCAGTAGAGAAAAAAACAATTGGGAAGATAAAATAACCAGAAGGTGTTTGCACATTAACTATATACCAGACACTGTGCTGTACACTTAACTCTACGCTGTAGCTTGGAGCCGGAGTGTGTGGCCGGTCCTGATGTGAATGGTGGTGGGTGTTCTTTGGAGTTTTGCAATATGGTGGTACTGAGGTTATTATCCCATATTGCAGATGACAGGTCTTTTCCTACCATTTTCTTCACTTTGGTTTACCTTCTCTCCTCTTCTTCCACATTTGCCATCATTTGTCTCTGATTTAAATTGTTGTTTTTCCACTTTTAAGAAAGGGAGAAAGTAGAATACTACATTCTCCATCCCCACACTCTGCTTTCTGCCTCTCAACAACTCAAACCTCCTACTGTGACTTGGTCTGGCGAGTTTCCACCTTGCCACTGTGCTCTAGGATAGCCATTTTCAACCTTTTTCATCTCATGATACATATAGACTAATTACTAAAATTCTTTGGCACACCAGTTGAAAATTGCTACTCTAGGGTAGCACGTATTACTAAAATCAGCTTGTTATTGATAAATTTTCAGGCCTGAAACCCCATAACAAACAACAAAAAGGTAACACCCAAACAAACAGAAACGTAAATCGCTACTTTATATGGTAAGTTGATGTTTTTCTTCTGAATTTGTTATGCTTGGAGCCCAACAGAGCCTTCAGGATTCTTCTTTTTAGCATCATAGGTGGTTTATATTAGATCGAACACCAGCATAAAAGGAAGGACAGAGGCCGGGTTTTAGAATAGGGTTTCTGCTCATTTTTGAATGGTCCTTAAAGTCTAATTTGAAGATAAAAGAGCAGATCCCTTTACACAACTTTGTACTATCAGGTGGCATGTGGTGTATGTTTTGAAGGGCATGTCCCAGACATCTCCATTAAACATATTCTCATGGATGCAAGGGCTCTCTCAAAATACACTATGTTCCTGAGTTACTGCAGGCCATCAGTGGGCTTCAAATCACCCTGGAAAAATACATTAAGAAAGAATAAAGTGTGTGTTTGTGTATTAAAGAGTGGATAATGTAATAAAATAGAGAAAATGAAGCTTCTAAAAACATTGTGGGGAGAAAAGGAAACATCCATTTGTTGTGATTATTTGTCGTTTGCTCTTAGAGCTAGTTTTAAAGATTTTTAAAACCACTATGTATTTTTTAATTTCCATGGTTGTGCTGGTATACTTACGAGTTGACAGAATATAACTACATCTGATTTTCACTCAGTCATTCAATCATCTATTCAGTAAATACTTAAGGAGTGCACGTTCCCATTGGTTCTCTTGGGTCTCAGATCCCTCGTGTCCAGATCAGGTGAACGATGCTAGAATCACAGGGCTGTCGTGAGGATTAGAGATAACATGTGGAAGTGGTGTATCACAGTATGTGGAATGCAGCAATGCTCAATGGGAGTTTCTCATCTTCTTTTTTTTAAACAAAGATTTTAACTCTATTTGGTCAGAGTAGACATACCTACCACAGATAAAAATCTAATCTATAGTAAGTGTAAAATAAGAGGCACATCTGAAACTTCAGAGGGAAGAAAGCTTCAGTGTGATCAGGTTGGTGTGCATCTCTCACTGTTGTCAGTAAACCCCATGATGGTGGAGTCCTGCTTTGGTTTGCTCACCATTACATCTCCAGCACCAGGCACAAAGCCTGGCTCTTGGTGGATGTTCGGTCAATACATTTGGACAATAATACAGGTGAGAATTCATAAAACACTAGTAATGTGTGACCTCCTATCAGTCAGTGCCTTGGAAATGCAGGTAGGGCAAACAAGCTAAGGAAACACTGGGTGGCTTCCTGTAAGTGGCAACTTAAAGAACAAGTGTAATTTAAAGAGCCATAGCAGATGGCAGAGAAGGGCATTTCATGCATGAGCAATGGTGCGAAAGTTAGAAAATACCATTTATTGAGGTAATATTAAATAAATCAAAGAGGTTTACTGTATTTTGCTGTGTATAATGTGCACCTTTTAACCCAAATATTTTAAGGAAAAATAAGGATGTGCATTATACATACATGGGTAGTACCTAAAATAACTTGCATATGTTCTTGTGTTTTGTAACTATTTGTTACATAAAATTTCCTGTACCATAATATGTTAAAAAATAATTGCTAAAATTCCTCTATAATACAAAAAACAAGTATCTAAATATAAATAAATCAAAAATTGAATTACAAATTCAATTAAACAAAAAATTAAAACGAAAGATTTTTTCCCCTGAAAGTTTGGGCCAAAAACGTGGGTGTGCATTATACATGGCAAAGTATGGTATATTAATATTTATGAAGAGGTAAGATTGGTGGATTTTGGGATAAACTTCAGAGGGCTTTTGAGGGCCAGGCTCATGCTTCCAGCTAAGGGCACTGAGTAACAAAAATTGCCCCTTGAAACTGCTCTAACCAACACCATCCCCTTCAAACTCCAGAAGCCACCACACACACAGGAGAGTTCTCCTGCTAAGGCTTCTCCTGCCTGCATTTACACTGTAAAGCCATTGTGAAGGTGTGTGAGCAGTGCTGGAGAGATGTTGCCTGTTTTGCATGGGCTGATGCCAGGAAATCTTCCTGCCCAGCTGGGAGTCCTACTCAGAACAGACCGCCTTTAAATGCACTAGCAGAGCCGGGTCAAATGTGTGCAAGAACAGACTGAGACACGCGAAGCCAAACATGAAAAACTGTGGCAAGCGGTTGGCTGTGAGAGAATCTGGTACTGCGTGCTAAACCACACATGGTGCAGGGGGTGGTTTGCCTACTGATTGTTGGATTTATTTTAAAAGCAAAATCATGTCCCCTCTTTATCTTGCATCCTTGTTTTGTTTTTATTTTTAAATCATAAATGTATTTGTGTGCGTAGAGTGGCTCTTTATGTGAGAGTTGCAGGACTTGATTCTTACGTAGAACATTCTGACTTTCTATTATGTCTGGACCTTGGTTGGGTTGTCATGTAACACTAAATATAATACAAATGATATGTTTAAAATACAAATGCCACAGTCCTAGTGACACATTTCAGACTGTGTCCTGAAGATGGGTATTTTATTTTATTGAAAAAAATGTTTACTCTAAGAATAAGTTGATCTGGGATAGACGAGTTTATAAACCTGGCGGGTACCTTTCTCAACAGACGGAAGACTCTGGCACGCTTACTTGTGGATCATTAGAAGTATTTAAATATCCAATGGTGCCAGATCCCAGCTGTGCCTTTCCACCCCCAGGCTACTAGACTGATGTTTCGGACAGCTGCTGCTCTTTTGATAGTAGGATTAAAAATTATACAACATTTTAAATGCACCGAGAAAGAGAATAATTAGTAATAAAAAAGAAAGAAAGCTTTAAGAACACAAAAACAAATGTCAAAGTCCAGAAAAGAAATAAACCTCAAAACAATATTTAGAATATTTAATTTTTAATGTATATGATATGATAGTGTTCATAGTTTTTTAATATTTATAATCATTCTCAGGAGTGATTTTTATTTTCTATGTATATTTCTACATTCTTCAAACCATTCTCTACAACAAGCCCCAGCTGGGTGGCTCAGTTGGTTGGAGCATCATCCTGTGCACCAAAAAGCTGCGGTTCCATTCCTGGTCAGGGCACTTACCTAGGATGCTGGTCTGGTCCGGTGCGTATGGGAGGCAACTGATTGACATTTCTGTCTCACATCTCTCTCTCTCTCTCTAACTCTCCCGCCACTCCCACCGAGTCTGTCTCTCTCTAAAATCCATTTAAAGAAAACCACATATTCTGGGGTGAGGATTAAAAAATTAATAAACATTCTCTATAATTAGGTTCTATTTTATAGTGAGAAAAATGTAATATTAAGTCAGTCATTAGATCTGTAAGACTTCTGTTAGGATTGGCAATCTACATTAGCACTATTCCATACTCATGGTGTTGGTGGCAGGAAGTGGGTGCTAAGCTAAGGCTAATCATGGTTGAATGACCTGGACCAAGCCATTTAAACTTCCTGAACCAGAGATACATCATCTCAAGTCACCCAAAGCTGCCACGTCCAATACAGTAGACACTGGTCACGTGTGGCCAGTGAACACCTGAAACCTGGCTAGTCTAAACTCAGAAGTATTATAAATGTAAAATACACTTTGGGTTGCAAAGACTTAGAACCAAAAATATAAAGTATTTTATTGATAAATTTTTTTATATTGCTTATTTGTTGAATGATAACATTTTGGTTATAGGTATATTTAAAAATTAATTTCATGCGTCTCTTTTTAACTTTTTCATATGACTAATAGGAAATTTAAATTTACATTATATTTCCATGAACAGCATCAATCTACAGGATGTAGGTGCTTAAGTTCATGATCTCTAAGGTCCTCTAGCTCACTGTGAATGGAGACAAGTGTACAATGTGTCACAATATAAGATAGAAAGAGGATGGAACATAACGTTTTTAAGGGTGGTGAAGCAATCTAAGAATTAAGTTTTGGTGAATAGAAATACTGTAACTTTGCATAGGTACTTGTACTTGTAATTATATAACTAAATAAGATACCAAGTAGTTGATGAAATATAAGTATAAAATTGAGTTCAAAAAAGCACTTTAATGTTTTGGAATAAATCCAAGTTGTCAAAACAAGGTATCAAGTCACATCTAAAAGTTTTGGAGGAATGATAAAAACCCACAGGATTCTGTATTCAGTTTGCTTCACCATGTTCTTAGCATCTATGAAAAACCTTTAAATTATAGATGATACATTAGGAGGTAGCTTTTGCGAAAAGAATTCTAACCATTCTTTGTCTTTATATCAAAAGATAATGCATCTATTTACTTTTATACATATGGGGACAAATGTTTAATGCATATATGTATCACATTATATAATTTCCTGCTACGACCACTTTTCAAATGCGACTAAGTAGTGATCCTAACCATGTTGAATAAGCTGTCCTCTAACATAGTCTTGAGTTATTCTCATTCCCCTCGACTCTTTATTTTTAGAAATGATCACTCCCCACTCCCAACCCTCTTATTCCCCCAGGCTTTCTCTTAGATCTGAGATGTTTTTCACAATCCTATCATGGGACAGGCTAAACTTCTAATTCTTGAGGCTGGTTTCCTTCCTATGCATGATTCATCCTCAGGCGAACTCTTATTCCCTCTTCAGGATCTCTGCGTTCCAGTGAAACTGAACTGACTGCCACTGGTGCACAGGTCCTGCCATTTCCTCTTTACTCTTCGTATGCGCTCCCTCGGGCGAGAAGGTTCTTATCACTTCTTTCACAATCAGGATTCTACCACTTATCAACTGTGTGGTTTTGAAATCGTAGCTTTCCTATCTGGGGAGGACTGCTCTGGAAAGAGTGAAATAATGTGTGTAATTCACCTGGCACACTGCTTCGTATGCAGTGGTGTTCCTCAGGTGTTATCACCTGTTCCTTTTTGATGAGGGTTTCCCATTAGAAGGAATATACTCCCTGTCAACATAAGAAATGTCCAAACCTGTGAAGAATTGAGACTATAAGAGTTTATTTGAGATGAACTGATAACAATTGCAAACTGATAACAAATGCTCCAGAAAAATAACAGTTTTGCAGGGTTTTTTTAAATGCAATTGAAATTAAGGAAGATTATATGCAGATGGGAATAAAAAGAATTTGGGGACTAAGGAGAGCTAACAAGATTATGTGCTTTCTTGTAGGTGGTTATACTTATTTCAAAGGTGTGTTAACCTAGGTGCACAAGAACAATGGACAAAGCTGGCTTAAAACCTTTCACTAAAGAAGTTACAGGCCTTTGGCTATACTTTGCTTGCTTGTTCGTTTTGTTGATTAGGTTCCTGTTAAAGATGAGATCTTATGGTATTTGTCTTTCACCGTCTGGCTTATTTCACTTAGCATAATGCTCTCCAGTTCCATCCATGCCAACGCAAAAGGTAGGAGCTCCTTCTTTCTTTCTGCTGCGTAGAATTCCATTGTGTAAATGTACCATAGTTTTTGATCCATTCATTTACTGATGGGCACTTCGGTTGCTTCCAGCACTTGGCTATTGTAAATTGTGCTGCTATGAACACTGGGGTGCATGGGTTCTTTTGGATTGGTGTTTCAGGGCCTGGGGCATGACTACCCACCTGAGCTGCCCAGTTAGGAATTTATGATCAAATCGTCTTGTGAGATTTCTTTCCAAAGAAACTCTTTCTTTTGCTCAAACTTCCTTATCATTTTATTTGTACTTCTCTCATGGCTTTTAGATTACCTGCTAATTTTATTTAATAATGTATAATTTGTATCTCATACAATGTGGCAGAGATCACTAGTTTCCTATCCCAACATCTATTTCCCCCCTCCCTTCTTAGTAACAGAACCCCACATTATTCAGGAATTAGTGTTTCCAAACCTAAAAGATAAGCAAAAGCCTCCTTCTGTTTTAACTGGACATTTGCCTAAATTCTGTCCTAAGACTCATGTGTAGAAACTTTATGTGAGACATCTGGAAATCTCCACAAAGGCTGGGAGGCAAGCCATTCTTTGTCTCTTCTTTACCTATGCTGCTAAGGATGCAGATGATAGCTGGAATACACTAGCCATTTTGGGCTAGGAAATGACCTTGAGATCTGTTTAGGTTAAATGACAATTATTTTGGTTTTGTCCATATGCCAATAAACTTACCTTAGGTGACAGATCCATGAGACCCTGTTGCAGGGAAATTCTTAGTTCGACTCTCTTTGTAGATCTAACAGCAGTGTTTCTCTAATTATTTCTGTTGAGGTACCAGCCTTCCCCACCCTCAATCCATTATGAGTGAGCAGTTTTGTAAAATAAACGAAAAATTAATTATCAGAATAATGAAGTAAATAAAACATCCAAAATGCAACTCCCAAATCTTTATTATTCAATTTAAAGGGCAACATTATAGTGTAATAAATATAATTAGAAAAACAACATAACAATTAAAAACTATATACATTGTTCCTTAAAAGTGTGCATATAAAATGATTAATATAGGGAATTACTGTTACACTCCTATCGTTTGGTCATCCTACAATATAATTAAACAGAGGTTATAAATAAAATACTGACTGCCCATATTAAACTCCTATTTTCATTTTGACTGTCCATCATGTACACCAATATTTACAGTGTTTAATATGATGAGTAATCTTGCTTGTTAATTTACTCAATCTATATTAGGTGGATAACACTGCAATTTCAGAGGTTAACATACACGGAATTATTGATGGGAATGGAGGAAGGCATTTTAAAGTACATTTTACTTCAAGTTCCACTCTTTATTTATAAGGGCAGCTTTGCTGCTTACTGCTTCTTGGTGTAGTTAAAAACTTGGGTTCCAGAATTAATCATACCTTCATATACTGTTTACTAAATATCATCTATTGGGTTATTTAAATTATGTGCCTCATTTTCCTTGTGAAGAAAATGGGGTTTTTAACCTTCATGGGGGTGTTGTGAGGATTAAGTTAATACACGTAAAGAGTTTCATAAGTGCTCCCAAACTGTTACTACCATTTATCAGAGACTGCTTGCAGGAAACCACATTTAACATTGTCAGAGAAAAGGGTGGGCAGGAGCAAGGAGCTGTTCATTAATGAACCACCTCCAGGCTGTTGTTGGCACAGCAGTGAAAACAGGGGAAGCCTTTTCTGCTGCATCCTTCCTGTGTGTTTGCTGACCATGGAGGACCATGCTGAGGTCAACTGTCCCTCAGTGAAAAGTCCCAAGGGGCCTGGGAGCGTCTGCAGAGCCTGGCCAAGATGCTGCTCTCCCCAGAGCCCTTGGCGTGGACCATTTCCAGATGACTTTCTACCTCCAATTTGCTACACTCACCAAGAAGCCTTCTGGTTTTATTTTGGTTTGCCGTATCTTAAAAATACAATTGCTCTTGGCTGACGTTTAACCAGGATGATCAATTTCATCAGGACCTCACAGCTTCTGTTTTCATCATCAGTGAATTCTTGGACAATTGGTGCTGAGAGATTAAACTTCAGAGCTCTGACCAGTGTTGGTGAATTTCTCAGTTTCTCTTCCAACCTGGGTGATCTCTCTCCACATCCACCAGGTGTCTGCTTTTCTCCTGTCCCCTGGCTCTTCACAGGGCATTTCACCAGCCTTCTATGAGCCTGAGCTCCCTGCTCCATTCAAGGTATGCACGATGTTTCCAGGGGTTCTGATCTCTTGATAGCTCATGGTAAAGAATCATCCAGCTAAGTACTAACCTCGCCCACATTTGTCATGTCTGCCTGATAAGAAGCCCTTTTCTCTTTGACGAATACTTGAGTTTCAGAAACTTATGGCAAACCTGTAGGGTTGTTTGTTTGTTTTTTCTGGAAAGGAAGAATGCTACTGATCTGTATCAGTAGACTACGCAGGCAGGCAGAGAATTACCCAGGGCTCAGCATTCACAGAATTGTGGTAAAGTCTCCTCTGAGTGTGGATGGTCAAACAGTGGCTGGACCTGAGGTTTTTTCCTCTCATGAAGCATCTGCAGCCAGCCTCAGCCAGTGTTCCTGGCCTGGCTGTGTTGCTTCTGTCTCCTGCTTAACATCCATCATGTTTAACACGATTATGTTCTGATTACCTCAGCTGTGCTTACAGACCACGGGCACAACCTTCTGATTAACTCAGTCCCCACACCTGGCCACTTCCATGAATGTATCTGTCAGCCAAGTTCATCTAATTCCTCTAGATTTCCACTTAGGGAAGATTCTTCTCATTTATACTGTGCTTTTCAATTTATAAACTATATATATGTATTTACAATACACTTTATTTGATCTTTATTGTAGTTTTTTCCATTACCATTTAGTCCCCTTATCCACCCTCCCCCCTAGCAGTCACCACACTGCTGTCCATGTCCATGAGTCCTTTGTCCTTCTTGCTCAATCTGCCACCCCTTATCCCCCCCCTTAGCCGTCATCCTGCTCTCTATCTATGAATCTGTCCCCATTTTCCTTGTTAGTTCAGTTTCTTCATTAGATTCCACATTCCACCTATGAGTGAAATCCTATGGCATTTGTCTTTCTCTGACTGGCTTATTTCACTTAGCATAATGTTCTCCAGGTCTTCCATACTGTTTCAAAGGGTAAAAATTTCTTCTTCGTCTTTTTTTTTATAGCTGAGTAGAAGAATTCCATTGTGTAAATGTCCCATAACTCTTTTACCCACTCATCTGCTGATTGACTTAGGCTGCTTCCATATCTTGGTGATTGTAAATAATGCTGCAATGAACATAAGGGGGCTTACGTTCTTTCAAATTAGTGTTTTAGGTTCCTTCGGATATATTTCTAGAAGTGGGATACCACTTCAAATATTAAATATTTGAACCAAATGTGGTTGAAATCCGACTTTTATTTAGAGATGAGGAAGCTGAGACTTTGAGAGGCTGTATGATTTACCTAAGTCCATACAAATGGTTGGTGGCAAGACCAGAGCAAAATTTATGTTTCTAATAATTGCTGAAATTTACTGAGCAGATAAAACAGACTAAATATATTCTAGTCTCATAAGTGAGACCTATATAGCAATGGAGATTACCGAGGCTTAGAAAGCTTGAATAATTTACTCAAATTGGAATGGCTAACAGCGTGGAGCTGGGTTCAAGCCTTTGTTGGTGGCCCTAGAGTCCACCATTGTATTCCTGATACCTAGTACTGTGCTTTTAGCTTCCTCCAGCTCCCACCACAGGGAAGGAAGCAGAGAAGGTTCTATTCTTGCAATTTTACAAGTGCTGTAATTGAAGGTCAAGAAAGATCGCCATCAGGGAACAAGCTGGAAGTCACTTTAGGTCTCCTGGAAAGCAGACTCCAGGGCTCTTCTTATTTTGAGGAAGTGGGCTGAGATTCTGCCCTCCAGCAGGATAAGCAGGTGAGTGAGCGTCCTCAGACTTGTTGCGGATGGCTGGGGCCCTGTGTCTGACCAACATTTAACTGCCTTTAACATCAATCCTGGTAACAAAGTAGTCAGCATGAAGCACTTAGGCTTTTCATTTCTTTTCCCCTAAATAGCCAATAAAGAATATTCAAATTCATAAATGTTCTTTTTACTGCTTTCTAAATGATGCTAGTGAATCAGCCAGTGTGTAATAATCATATTTGTTTTCCATTTACTTGTTACTTGCAATTACTTTTCACTCTAAATGCCCATTGGCTGATGCACAGGAAATTTGGAGATGTATTTGTCACTTGAGTTGGTCTCAGCTTACATGCTCAGCTCACATTCTGTTTCAGGGACTTACTGTTTATCAGCTTTGATTCTGCTCAGCAGAACCTGAGGCACATCTTTGTGGGAACAGTAGCTCTATGCTGCCATCTACTGGATTTTTAGAAAAGATGCTTTCCTTTTGTGCATTTATTAGAAAATACTGTAAAATGTATTATTGTATTTAACAGAGAGTTAGAAAAACAGGAAAAAAATAGTAGATGTTTGAAGCAGGAGAAGTAACCTTGAGAAGATTATTTCAAAGCCAAAATGACTGTATATAAAACTAATGAATTTATGATATATTTTAATTTTTTTTTTCAACATCGCTGCACTGGCTGTCAGAAGTTTTGAACTGAAATCAAAACTCTGTAGACCTGAATTAGACTGAAGTTGAGCATTACCTTCTGCAGGTGTGCAACTTTCTTTGTGGCTAAAACCAACTTAGAAATCAGAAAGGCAGTAGGGAAAAATTGTCCCACGAGTCAGCAGACAAAGGCCACAGTGAAGGGGATTCCTAAGATAAAACGGTGTTTGTAATCCCCAAGAATGGCTCAAAAATCATTGCACTTGCCACGAATCATGATTTTACTAGGGGTTTCATCCCCTAAATATGCGGACTTCAGGACAAGGAACTTAACCGTTTCCAAAACGGCAAGAATGACAAGCACTTTAGGAGCCCTGTGTTTCCAGGCTCGAACCTCAGATAACTGACAACCAAGGTAACCAAATTGTAACTTTTAGATGCTTCTTTTTAAAGTGGAATCAAATCGCGAAACTTGAAAATGAGAAAATGTACACCAGATCCATGAACTGAAATAGTCAATATTGTAAAGATGGCTTTTCTGTCCCCCAATTCAGTACAATACTAATCAAAATCCTAATAAGGTGACCCTAAAATGTGTGGAAGAACAAAATATATAAAATTCTCCTCAAAACAAAGTTGGGGAACAAACCTTCTAGACAGAGTGACTTGTTACGAAATTATAGTATTAAGACAATATATACTGGTCATAAGATAAGCAGATGAGAATAAAGGGAAGCGAAGACAGTGTAGAGTCCAGAAATATCTATTAAAACTTGATAGAAGACAAAGAAACTATTTCAAATAAATGAGGAAGAGTTTCAGAAAATGATGCTGTGGCAATTGGTTAACTGTCTGGCAGAAAAAAGTTTTGAAAAATATACCTTATACATACTCAAAATCAAATTAAATGTGGAGAAAATGTAAATAGTAAACCCCTAAATTTTATTTAAAAATACACAGAATACTTTTACAACCTTATAGTAAACAATGATATCTTAAGATCTAACAGGGGTGTCCAAATTTTGGCATCTCTGGGCCACACTGGAAGAAGAGCTGTCTTGGGCCACATATTACATACACAAACACTAATGAAAACTGATGAGCGAAAAAACGGTTTTAAGTAAATTTATGGTTTTGTGTTGGGTTGCATTCATAGCCATCCTGGGCTTCATGTGGCCCATGGGCCATGGGTTGGACACTCAGAAAACACACACAATTTAAAGCACATTGCTAGTTTTTCCCATGTTAATATTAAAATCTCTGCACAAGATAAAAGACCATAATCAAAAGGGTAACACCAGAAACAGAGATTTGCAAACAGAGATATAAGCAAAGTGCTCATTCTGTAACAGGAGAATTCCTTTAAATCAATAAGAAAAAGACAAAGTTAAAGAAAATGAATGGAGGATATGAATAAGTATATCCTGGCCAGTAAATATTTGAAAAGATTCTCAAATCAATCTATAATATTTGCAAATATTTTTCACTATGAAGTATGCTGTTTGGATGTGATATTTGGCTACAGAAAAACCATTCTGTTATTATATTTTTTTGCTGCTGTATTAAAAAATTAAATACACATTTGGCTTTAACAGTAATTATAAGTGCTATTTTTTTTCTGTTTAGTTTTAAGTTAATATCAGCTTCCCAAGTAAGCTTTCCTTAACTGCTGGCAAAGGATGGACCTCTTGTAATTGTCAGCTGCTCACCACTTTTATAGCATCAAACACAGCTGTCTGTAATTAAATATTTATTTATGTAATATTTTATCAATTTTTCCTTCTCCTCTCAGGCATATTTGTCTTTCATGCCTGGCAGACAGTAGATATTCAATAATTATTTGTTTAATAAATAAATGGGCTTTTGGTATATGTCCAGGGGTCAGGATTAATCATAAGTTCCTTACAATTCAAGTGTCTGTGCCAAATTCCTTTTCACTAGTTCAATTATGCTCATTGTACTCCTAAATACACACTAAGATGGGGAACTGACTCGTCCAAGTTCAAAGAACTCCAACAAGTGCTGAAAAATAAGCCTTGACTGGTAGGGCTCAGCTGGTTGGGCATCATCCTGTGAACCTGAAGTTTTGGGGTTCAACTCCCAGTCAAGGCACGTGACTGGGTTATGGGTTCAGTCCCTGGCAGGGGTGCATAATAAAGGCAACTGATTGATGTTTATGTCTCACATCAATGTTTCTCTCCCTTTCCTTTTTCCTCCCATCCCCTCTCTCTAAAAATAAATAAATGAAAAATTTTAAAAAGTGTTGAAAAATCAGGGCCTTTCAGATAACCAAAAGCCCCCAAAACCAAAGTATCCCATTCTCTGGGTTATTTGGTTTTCATGATTTTTGAGCAGATACTCTCCCTCAGGCTCAATAAAACAGTATCTGAGCCTCAGTAGGCAAATCAGTGCTAGGTTGCTGTCAGGTTCCAGCAAGAACTGCTTGTATCTTCACTTGCCTGTGGTGCCTTTCTCCCCTGGGTCCATCATCCATCTGTCATGGAGAATCTTTACCATTTGAGGAAGAGATGTCATCTGAGGCATCATCCAGAGACCCTCTGAACATCTACAGTGTCCAGATGACACGATTCCATGCGTTAAAACCATTGCAGTTAGCTGTCTTTATCAGAGTCAGTGTGGTAAGCTGCCAAAAGCTTTATCCCTCTTCTGGAAGACTTGCGCCTCGCTCCTTAGGGCAGCAGGGCCATCCACAGAGGACATGCCAGAGTGTCTGTTTTACGGTTGCTGATCAAGCTCAGTCTGTCTGTGTCACTTCTCCTTCAGCTTCTGAGTGCACGGCCCATGGAGAACCGAATGTACCTCGGTAGCTGCAGGGTAACATTGCCTCAGCTTCTGAATACCGTGTGTGGACATTTGAAACTTTGTGCACAGTGTGGCTCAGAAGTCCTTCGACTTAATTCAAAAGCTCATTCTAATATTTGTCTGGTTTTCCCATTGATTTTCAGATATTTATGTAAGTGAGCTGGTTGGTTGTTTTCTGATTCTGGCAGAAAACATAAAATGAAGTTACTGTTTAAATACAATAAATTTTGCTACTTGAACAGCTATCATATTTTGACACTTGAAGTCCCTTAAAGTAGCACACTTAATCCTGTGGATGTGGGGCTATTATCTGAGTCTCCAGACCTTAAAAACCCCAGGTAGCTTGACTACATTAAAGCCCAAAGTCAAGAGGAGGTTAGGCTATGATTTTATGAAATTGTGGTGAAACATTGCCTAAGAGAAGAAGAAAAATAAAAATGATGCAGGCAGAGCAAATTAGAGTTTCATAATGTTTTTGTTCGCTCACTCATTTTTGTTTTGGAGGGTTTTTTGGGGGGGGAAGGAGAAATAATCCCGTTTGTTCTAAATGTTACAAAGTGGGTGCCTATTAAGTCTCAGTTCGCTGGATAGCTGCTTCGCCAACGCAGTGTAGATGATTGGGGGTTGGTTGCCTATCACTGCCTTCTCTTCCAACAGCTTAGCCAAAGCTGGCAGTACTCCCATCAGGACTCTATTTTCTTTCCTGCACTGGCTCCAGTCCTGTGATGTTTAATTTGACATGTCAACTGAACTGGGACGCAGGGTTTCCAGACATTTGGTTAAACATTATTCTGGGTGCATCTATGATAGTGTTTCTGGCTGAGACCAGCATTTGAATCAGTAGATTGAGTAAAGCAGACTGCCCTCCCCCGTGTGGGTGAGCCTCATTCAATCCCTTGGAAGTTTGAATAGAACAAAAGTTAATGTAAGGAAGAATTTGCTCTCTCTGACTATTTTTGAGCTGGGACATTGATCTCCTGCATACAGACTGGAAATGTTACCATTGGTTTTCCTGGTTCTAGGCTTTTGGACTTGGACAAGAACTGCACATTGGCTTTCCTGCACCTGTAGCTTGCAATCATAGGACTGGTCAGTCTCCACAGTCAGTTTCTATCTATCATCCATCTATCTGTCTGTCTGTCTGTCTGTCTGTCTGTCTATCTATCTATCTATCTATCTATCTATCTATCCATCCATCTATCCAAGTTTCTAGTCAAGTGGTTGCTGGTCAGTGGAGAACCAAAGTTAGCTATCAAAAGAAAACCAAATTACTTATCCTTATATAGGCAATGGGATTTTTATGAGCATTTTAAAAAAGTTATTGTTCTTAGAAACTCTCGTACTGGTAATTTCTGTTTTTACTCAAGTCTGCTCTGACCAACACTAGCAAATATCTTGTAAAGAACATAAGGGATCATCTTTGATTAAGGGAAATTAGATCATCTTTGATCTTGGGCCAAAAAACTACGATTCCCTTGACAAGAGATAAAAGCATATCCCACATTAGGTAAAGGAAAGACCCACTTTAAATTATGATAATTCAAAATGAGCTATAGCCATGGAAATTGTAACAAATCACTGGCCGGGAAAAATCTGAATGAAAATGCAAACTCAATCGTAGTGGGCTATCGCATAAGAGCAAGCCATGGGATGTGTCCTTGCTTTTATAACAATGTCCAAGGGGGAGGACACTCCGAATCTTGACTCCTAGGTTAGACAGAAGGAGGAGGATGTGGAATAGACTGGCGACTTTCCCTTCCTTTCCTATTAATATAATGTTAGTGTAGCACAGGCCATCTGCAACCAAATATACATTTTAAAGCAGCTTTTGCAGCTAGTTGTGCTATGTGACCAAGTGTTGGCCAGTGGAACAGAAACCGAACTGTGGGAAAATTCTGGGCCAAACATTTAAAAGCAAGGTGCCCACCTAACTATCGTCCTTTTCCCCTCTTCCCACCAGCAGAAATACAGACTTGGTGGTGGGAGTTGGAACAGCCATCCTGCATTTTTACATAAGAGGTGTATGTAGAGAAAGATATATGGATTTTTAAGCGAAAAGGTGTTTATAACAACAAGAAAAAGGGGGCCCACGTTCCCGATAATTATGGGGCTGCCATTTCAGCCCTTGGCCGCCTACCTGGACTTTTACGTAAATGAGAAATAAAATAACTTTGAAGAACCACCATGATTTTGAATCTACCTGCTTTCTGTTCTAGTACATATCCAAACTAACACATGTAGAGAATATTTTATCAGGGTGTCTTACTTTCCTGAAAATACATATACTAGGGCCCAGGAAGGTAGGATTGTATAAAGACTAATGGTGAGGGAAGGACTTATACTCAATTTGGCTCTACCACTTGCTTATCTGTAAACTTGAGCAAGGTATTGAATCTCTCTGGGCCTCAGTTTATCTGTGAAATGCAGATGAGGGGAGTGCCTAATTTATAGGCTTTATACAGGATCAAATGAGACAATATGAGAAAGCAGCTTCATACATAGTAATTATCCAATTGACATTTGCCGTTGCTATTTTTCAACTTCTTTTGTAATGATATTCAAACATTTCTTGATATATAATTTTTCTCTAAGCACAGTGTTGCCCTCTCTATATAGCCAATTTGTGTTTTAAATGAAAAAGTTAATATTCTAATATTTAAACCAGTCAGTTGATAGTTTGGATAGTGTGAAATACTTAAGCTTTAGAATTTTCTGCAAAGATGAGGATTAGGCTGTGAACTAGGTAATTTTCTGAAGGTGAACCGATAATATGGTGATTAACAATGATACCAAAAATATAACAATAATAATAAAAGTAATAATAATAACTAAAATCGATTGAGGGCTTTTGTGTGCCAGACTATGTACTGTCTTTTTAATGTGTCTTCAACAATCTGCACTGCAGTTGCAGACACAGGCATTCTTCTACTCATATTAAGGATGAGAGAGACCAAGGTCAAGTTAGTTATGTTCCTTGCTCCGTAACACATAGCCATTCAGGATTACATGATGAGGAATTCAGATTGTTATTGTTATCTTTTTCTGAAAAATTCCAAAGCCTATTTATTTTCCATTTATTTGCCCTGTCTCCCTGAACTCCTGCCTAAGGAAGCATTCAATATGTATTCATGGTTACTATTTAATATATTTAGGTAAATACACTCATTTTCTAGTTTTGTGTTAATTAGAGATCTAAAGGTTGGTTCTAGGCTCATAATTTTACCTTGTTAAGTAGACCCAGCACTTTTTTTTTGTGAGAATGAAAGTACTTTGACTTGGGATTTCAGTAAAATGAAAAGAGTTTTCTCTTTCTTCAAATCTAGGGGATAACAGGTTTATTGGTTTTTAGGATGCCATAACATTTGTTTAATGAGGCAGATAGTATCCGAATAGCAAACACAAATATCAGCAAAGTGGTAAACTAACTCTAAACCCTGGGCCTCAGTTTCCCCACTGAAAAATAAATTTGGTTGGTCCAGATCATCATCACCTACTATAATTATAAATGTGATTAAAATTGAAACTCTCTTTCTCCTCCTTCTCAACTTTCCACCTACCCTCTTTCCTCCTTTTCCTAAATTAGTCATATTAAAATACTTACTTAGTTTTAATCACCCTGATGTGTTCATTGGTTTCTTTATTACATCAAAAAGAATTTAATCATTGCTGGTATAGAAGAACATTTGCATTATTTATATTATAAGCAAATGAATCTGACATTTATTCTACTGTGGCCTAAATTCTCCTAAAGTTTGCCTCATATGTAAAATATGTATGATATGTAGAGTCTTAGAAAGCTCTTAAGTAGGTTTTCACAGTTGAACAAATCTCTTTGATCTTCTCAAGACCTGAAAGCTGCAAGTGTAGATAGAATGCATAAATATGTGTGAAGTTCTCAGAGTTACAGGTAATTCAAATTTAGTCTGAGGATTTTAATATGATCAATGAGTGACGTATAATATCAAGTGAATGTCATTTTACTATTAATGTAACACACCAAATCTACTAAATTAGTCCTGTGAATATTTAGTTATTTTACAGGGTTCGAAAAAACCCTCCTTGCAGAGTTAACTTCAGAAAATATGATAAATGCATATCTATGTTTAGAAATTTCACCGCCATTTGAAAGATGGTTGTTCCTTTTTAATGTAATTATTTTAATACATTTACATAATTTCATATGACAAGTGTAATTCTATTTGGTTTATTTAATACTCCTTACTTAGAGAATAAGAATTTACTGACAATCAATCCTGAGCATAATTTTTTGCAAAGATTCTACATATATTTGTTAATTGGGCTGTGAAGCAGGTGGAAAAAGGAAGAGACAAAAAGAATTGACAAAAAGCATTTGTCAGCTCTGTCCTCCAAGTACTTATAAGATGTGAGAAAAACCATATGGCAAACAAAATGTCAGAGAGACATTAAAAAGAAAGATATAAATAAGTGCAAAATAAACAGAAGTGTTCCAGAAATGTAAATGAATTCATATGTAGGTATAATTTGAATTTTCAAAAGATAAAGGAAGAAAGAGAGGAAGAAGAGAGGAAGTAAGAGGAAAGGAGTGAGGCAGGAAGACAGGCTGGAAGGAAGAGGAGAAAGATCATTCATTCACAGTCACTTATACCAAAGTCGTACTATACAGTCGGGGTTGATAGTGCTCCCCAGGGAAACATTTCAGAATGAACTGCTCACCTCAATGTTACCCAAAGACTGAACTTGGCCAGGGGATAGTGCCTGCCTTTTGACATGCTTTCTTCCTTCTCCTCCTTTTTCTTCTTTCTTCTTCCATTTTTCATCTTTATTATTTTTTAAAAATATTTTATTTATTTATTTTTTGAGAGGGTAAGAGAGGGAGAAAGAGGAGAGAAATATCAATGTGTGGTTGCCTCTTGTAAGCCCCCTATTGGGGACCTGGCCCACAACCCACTCATGTGTCCTGACTGGAAATCGAACCAGTGACCCTTTGGTTCATGGTCCAATGCTCAATCCACTGAGCTACACCAGCCAAGGCTCATTTTTTATCATTAGAGTAGATTTTATATTCATGCTGAAGTTCATAAATCCATTAATTTCAAATACCTTTGGACCTTATTTAACCAAGGATTAAAGCATTTGCAATGTGTTGAAAAATAGTTGGAAACAAGACCAGCAAAGAACTTAACAGATTAAAAAAAATGGCAAATAAATGATTTTATTAGTGATTTATTTTGAAGATTAATTTTCTATAAAAATTTATAGATGGCAGATATGGAATTACAAATGTGTTTCTGCAGATTGCTGCTTTTGTTCTTTCATTTAGTGAGAGGAGAAGGGTAAGAATCTACCGGGTGCCTATGTGTGTGCACAGCTGGGGGATCAGCATGTGGACAGGACACATCATTGGTGCCAGGGAGAGTACAGGCAGTCCTGGACTGCTAGCCAAAGAAAAGGTGGCAGGCTCAATTTTGAAAAGCTAGTCATATTACCACCACATATATTTTCTCTTTATTTGCTGCCAATTTTTATATGTTTCTGGGTTTCCAATTCTTCTATTTTTGTGAACTTTAGTTCCTCTAGTAATAGCATTTTTCACATACTAGCAAGTTAAGACCAAGGAGTGAAAGCTGGTTGGAAAAGGGCATTTGAACAGTAATTTTCTAGAATAAACATACTTCTGAATAGAGCAAGAGGAACTAGTATTTTTGAGTTATTTTTTTTATCATTTTAATAATTTTTTTCTATTTAATTGGTCATAAAGTTTTACCTCCCAGAAGGTGGGAACCTGAACAGTGTCCCTTACATCCTGTTCTAGGAAATGTTTCTATAGACCTTCTTTCCAGCATCTGCGTCTTTAGGTAAAACATGAGCCCCAGAGCTAGAAATCAGAAGAAATAGCAGTGGGGCATTGCTCAGTGGGTTTTGTCTATTTGTTTGTTTGTTTAAATTTTCACTAAGGTTTAATTGCCCAGTAGGTGGTCCCTCTGAGCTCCTGCCCATGCTGGGTTGAAAGCGTGAGAAAGTGCTGAGGGCCACACTTGGTGTGTAAGTTATGGGCAAGGGAGCGCAGGGCCATAGGGAGATTTCAGTTTCATCTTTGCATTGTCTGTACTCTTGGGAAGCAAGAGAAAGAATCATATAACAAGAGCCGATGTTACTCCAACAGGCTGGCCAGTCATTCTATGTATTTTTTCCCAGCATTTATGAAATAATTTGGACTACTTTGAAAGCACTCAGGCAGTTGATTGTTTTAAAGATGAAGTGTCTATATACTGTTTATTTGGGCCCTTGCATTCTTTGGTTGATTGGGATGTTTTTGTATATGGAGAAGCTCTGAAGAAGTATTTCTGTCCTGGCTGGGTGGCTCGGTCGGTCAGAGCGTCGTGCCGCACACTGAAGTGCTGCAGGTTTGATCCCACGCACCTAGGCTGCAGATTTGATGCCCGGCCGGGGCACATATAGGAGGCAACCGATTGATGTTTCCCTCACACTGATGTCTCTCTCTCTCTCCCTTCCTCTCTCTCTAAAATTAATAAACATATTCTCCGATGAGGATTAAAAAATAAGAGGTATTTCTAGAACTTAATAAAAAGAAGGGAATAACAGTTAAATTAAATGAATGTTGAAATAATGCTTATGGTGATCAACCCTCAAGCATCCAAAAATTTAAATTGTTTCCATGATAGACTGATGGTTTTTCACTTTTTGTGAAGATGTGTTGTTTTCTGTGCACATAGCTCATTGATGCTGACCCCAAGATGCCAACACAATCTTAGTTACAGGTGTTATAGACGGGCTGCCTGGGAGAAAGGAAAATGCAATGGGAAAGAAGGTAAAAACATATTTTAAGGGCTAAGCTTTGACATTTATATTTCAGTGAAGTTCATTATTATTGACTATTGAGGTATAATTTACTCATACATATTATCCAGTGCACTAATTTCAAGTGTATAGAGTTGACCCCTGAACAATACAGGGTTTAGGGGTACTGAACCCTTGCACAGTCAAAAATCTGTGTAAGTTTTGACTTCCCCCAGACTTAACTGCAGCCAGCCCTTCATATCCATGGGTTTCACATTATAGGGTTCAACAAACTGCAGATTGAAAACAAAACTTTGATTTGTGGTCAGGAATCCACGGATGTGGAGGGCCAACTGTACTAATAGTCCACTGTTGACTGGAAGCCTTACTGATAACATAAACAGTCAGTTAACACGTGTTTTGTATATTAGATGTATTGTGAACTATATTCTCATAATAAAATAACCTAGAGAAAATAAGGTCTTATGAAGAAAATCATAAAGAAGAGAAAATGCATTTACTGTCCTGAAAAAATTCTACGTGTAAATGGACCCATACAGTTCAAACCTGTGTTGTTCAAGGGTCAACTGTAGTTTAATGTTTTAAAAAAAGGTATATACCGTGTAACCACCACTACAATCAAGATAGAGAACGTCTTGACCACCACAAAATATTCCTTTGACCCTTCACATCTCAGCTCCTAAGCAAATGTGATAGATTAGATTTATCTTTTCTTGAGTTTCAAATAAATGTAACAGTACATATTCTTTTGATCTCATTTTTCACACTACATAGTAATTTAAGAATTATTCGTGTTGCGTGTACTTATAGTTTGGTTCTTATTGCCAAATAGTATGTCATTATGACATATAGTTGTGCCACAATTTCTGTATCCATTTACCTGCTGATAGACATTTGAGTTGTATTCAGTTTGGAGATATGAATAAAGCTGTTACAAACATTTGGGTACAAGTCTCTGTGTGCGCAAACAGTTTTGCTTTCTTTCTCTTGAATAAATACCTAGAAGTGGAATGGCTAGATTCTATGAGGGGTGTATGTGCAACTGTTAAAGATACTGCCAAAGTGTTTTGTAATTTACAGTGGTTGGACCATTTTACATTCCTCCCAGCAAAACCTAACAGTTCCAGTCACTTCAAATCCTTGCCAGCATTTGGTGTGATATACTTTCTAATTTTTGCTATTATTGTAAGTATAAAGTGGGAGCCTATTGTAGTTAAAGTTTACACTTTTCTCATGAATGGTGAAGGTGAACACCTTTTCATGTCCTTGTTTACCACTCAGATTTCTTACTTCATGAAGTGTCAGTTCGACTCTTTGTGATTTAACATAAGTTGTATGCTAATAGATATGGAAGGCTTTAAAATATATTTTAGATACAAGTTTTTGTCATGTATGTGGTATGAATATTTTCTCACAGTCTGTGGCTTGCCTTTTTTTTTAATGGTATCTTTTAAAGAGAAAACATTGCTACTTTTGACCAAATCCAATATACAATTTTTCTAACATGCTTTTTATTGTGTGCCTAAGAAATTCTTGCCTACCTAAAGATCACAATATTTTGATCTAGAAGTTTTATCATCTTAACTGTTACATATAGGCCTATGATCTATTTTAATTAATTTTATGTGTAGATTGAAGTAAAGATTGAGAATTTTTCCCATACTTGTTCCAACATCATTTATGGAAAAAACATTCCTTTTTCCATTAGCGATTCGTAAAAGATTAGTGTGTATGTCTATTTCTGCATTCTTGACTGTTCCATATGTCTGCTGTTAAATTAATGCAATGCTGCCTTGATTACTATAGTTTTAAAGCAGGACTTGAAATTGGGAGTATAAGTGCTTTGACGTTGTACTCATTTCCTTTTAAAACATTATTTTAGCTATTCTAGGTTATTTGCATTCCAATTAAATTTTGGAATTGGTTTGTCAATTTGTGCAAAAATATCTGACAAAATTTTTATTGCAGCTGCATTGATAGCTTAGCAATACAGGCTTTCCAATCCATAAAAGTAGTATATCTCTCAATTTATTTAGATCTTTAAATTTTTTTAAATGTAGTGTGTGATTTCAGTGGTTTTCACATATTTGTTAAATTATTCTTAGGTGTTTTGTAGTTTTGGATGCCATTGTAAATTAAATTATTCATTTAAGTTTAAGTTTAAGAGTTTCATATACTGTAGTTCATACTGATGCCATTTATCTTTGTTTACCCATTTTTTTCCTGCAACTTTGTTAAACTCACTAGTTCTAGCAGTTTTTATAGACTTCTTAGGATGTTTCTACACACCATCATGTTGTCTGAAGCTAAAGATAATTTTACTTCTTCCTTTTCAATTAGTATAACTTTTTCTTTTTAAACATTCTTTGGTTATACTTGTAAGAATATCTAGTACAATGTTGAATAGAAGTGTTGAGAGCAAGCATTCTTTCTTATTCTGATATTAGGAGGAGAGCACTCAGTCTTTTACATCTAAATATGATGTTAGGCATAGGTTTTTTTTCCAATACACATTGAGAAATTTCCCTTCTACTTGTAGTTTAAAAGGGTATTTCTTATATTTTCTTTTGTATGCTCATGAATTGCAGTGATATTTTTCAATTAAAATGTATGCATACATAATAAAATACTCATACAATAGATGTGTCATTTTTAAACATTTTAAGAAATGAAAAAGTAAAGGAGAAAAACATTTATTTTCACTTTTTGTATCTTTATGAGGTGCCAAATATTAACTGAACTTTATGACATATGTAAAGCAAATGCTTATGTTGTACACTTTAAACTTACATAGCAATGTATATCAACTATGTTTCAATAAAACAGAAAAATATAAATGAGATATGGTCTCAACTTAAGTGATTAACAGTTCTGCACATTCAAAAATGTGAAAAAAACAAAACCAAAACCAAAATAAGCCCATAAAGTTGAACTCCGAAAGAGGTCTTGTTGGTGGGGAGGACTCCTCAACCACCTCATCAGATTCATTTCTCCTAAGATTGATTCTTTCACTTTAAATAAAACCACCACCATAATCATCACTGCTATCAACACAACCATCATACCACACTGCCTTTGGGTCACAGGACATATTGATCCTTTTTGACACCCCCAAGATAAATGTTCTTCCCTTTATTTTGCCTTTGAAAACTGAGCTTGGCTAGAACTTTTTGGTTCATGAAGTCTCATGAAGTACCAAGAAAAACAATAATAAAATCAATAAAGGTTATCTAAGAAGGACTGAGCGTCTTCCAGGACACCTTTCTTTAGTTCATGTTTTCTTAACTTAAGGGCTACTTCTTCATGAAGATTGCCATCTTAACATTCTCCAGAACAGATCTATCTCCAAGACATCTGTCTCCTTCACAATCAGGAAAGAGAGGTTCTCTTTCTGTGGTTTCTCCCTCCCAAAGCCAAGTTCTGGCTGAAGGATGAGTCTCTTCCTCAGGAAGGTAAGGAAATAGTAAATGATCATCTCCTAGGTGAGATGTCTGTAACACATTCTCTTAGCTGGATGTGACCCTAGTGTGCTCAGAACCTTTGTCATTCCCAACAGCGATAGTTTTACAATAATAATTCATATGTGTCACAAAGAAAGTTAGTTCAATTTGTGCCATGAGAAAGTCTAGAATAAAATGTTTCTTTTTTTTCCAAATATCTTTCCTCGTATATAGGGAAATTTGAATGTATCTGTTCATTTGCTGGCTGGCAGAAGGCATTATCTGAATAAGAACAGTAAGTTATCAGACATGGCTGGCGTGGCTCAGTGGGTTCAGTGCCCGCCTGCTAACCAAACAGTCACTGGTTTGATTCCCAGTCTAGGGAACATGCCTGGGCTGCTGGCCAGGGCCCCAGTAGGGGGCGCATGAGAAGCAACCACACAATGATTTTTCCTCTCTCTCCCTACCTTCCCCTCTCTAAAAATAAATAAATAAAATCTTCAAAAACAAAAAGGAACAGCAAGTTATCAGATTAATTTTTTCCCTCAGTGAAGAATCGGGATAGGGAACAGAAGAGTGTCCTGGAAGTCCAAAAAGGAGACAAAGCAAACGAAGACTGTTACCTCTCCATGAAATTTGTTCTTACAGCAACCTTGAAGAACTGCGATATCTCAATTTTTTCAGATGTGGTAAAAATCAAACCCACTTTATACCATTTTTGTTATTTGTATTAGCACATGGGAACATAATGATTCATTTGCACCATCAGCTTAAATTTGGGAAAAATAAGAAGTATTTAGTACCAACTAAAACACTAATGTGTAAATTATCTCAATAAAATAGTTTTCTATAGTTTTAAACAACTCAGTAAAGAAGCTATGAAGCAATAGCTTAGACCAGCTTTGATAAATCAATTTATAGAATATTTCCAGCCACGTCTGGCTCCTCTTTGGTCAGAAGTTTATTTATCTACTTTATTTGATGTTAAAGTCAGTAGTACTCAGAGTTTGAATGACTCTAATGTGCCTCCACATTTTGAAACAAAGCCTGCAGCTAGCTGTACATAGATTGACCAGTCTTCTTATAGTAACAAGCACAAAATAATTTACAAAGGGTGATTTTTTTTAAAGGAATGCTAAGCAAATCTTTCTTCTAGTTTCACAGTCACTTCATACAGGGCTCCTATTTCTGTAGCTTATTGTTTATCCAAAGTTTCTGTTCAGGAACTGTTGATTTATATAAACTTCCTGTGAATAATAATGGTTCTAATAATGAATAGCATTTACTGAGCATTTCCTAATTCCTAATCTCTCTGAATGACTTGTTTTGTCTAATCTTTAAAACAGTCTTATGAAGTATGCACTTTATTATTTCTTCTCAAAAAACAGGACACAGAGGATTAGAGAGAATAAGTAACTTACCTATAGACATCCAGCAAGTGGTGGACCCAGGACTTGAAGCCAGTGGTTCAGCACCCAGAGCCTGTGTTCCTAAATGCTATACCACACTGTGTACACTGAGAAAAAAGGTCACCCAGAATCAGAATGATCATTTTTTCAAAGCAGCGGAGTAAATTAGTGGAATTGTAATGTTAACAATCTATATGTCCATAGAACTAGACATGAAATAATACTTCTAAGGTAGCCCCCTGCTCTGTCACTTCCTGTGGCCTTCTGGACAACACCTGTGCATGCACTGGTGTCTGTCTCATGACTTTCTTTTGTTCTTTCTATGTTTAGGTGGTTGGTTAACTTCTGTACCAATTTTAGGTTGAGGTAGAGCCCTCTATAAACTTTGGCGTAGGTAAGATAAGTGAAGAAAGACTGTTTTCCTCTACCTAATATATAAAATGTTTACATTAGCGATTTTTGTGGTTGGATATGAACTTCAAGGTCTTATTAAAAGGCGAGCTACATCTCTCCACCATTCTCACATCCCTCCACCACTTCCTGTTTCTCAGAGATGTGGCCAGTAAGGAGGTTGGGGGACCAACCATCCCACCTGAGCAAATTTTATGAAAATAATTTTTATTTTAAGACTACAAGTCACATAGACTGGGTAGTCAAAGAATAGTATATTTTTGGAATATTTGCCTTCTGTAGTGGAAAAACTTGACAATGTCCCTGGATGGTTCTGTTTACAGAAAGAATGTGAAAATCTCAGCGTCAATCTTGACAAGAGACTGGATTTCCTTGAAATGGATGTTATGTGTCCAATAAATGTACAATATTGTGTTTATCAGTAGGCTCCTTTAAAACAGAAATTATGGTGGAACTTAGGAGTCATAGCCAGAAGAAAGTGGCGAAATTGGGCATGATACTTATTTGATAACGTTACATGTGGTTGTTCTCCTGAGGCCAGGGTCGAGACAGTTTTATTCTGTTTGCTGATCAGGTATCTTTCCATCCTCTGTAAGCATCTCTTTTCCATAAGTCAGGATTCTCCAGAGAAACAGAACCAGTAAGATGTTGCTAATTCTTTATATTGCATTACGGAAGCTGGCAAGTCTAAAATCTGCAGGGTTGGCTGGCAGGCTAGAGACCCAGGAAAGCTGATGCTCTAGTTCGAGTTCGAAGGCATCTGTGATAGAACCAGGGAAGAGCTCACGCCACAGATCAAGTCTAGGGGCCACCTGCTGGAGAATTCTCTCTTGCTCCAGGGGGGGGTGTCTTTTTGTTCTATTCAAGCTTTTGACTGATAGGATGAAGCCACCCACATTATGGCAGGCAACGGGTTTTCCTCAAAGTCCACTGATTTAAATGTTAATCTCACCAAAAACGTTCTGACAGAAACATCCAGAATAATATTTGGCCAAAAATCTGGGCACACTGTGAGCCAGCCAAGTTGACACATAAAGTTAATCATCACACTTTCTAAGGCGGAGAAGTTCACCTGTCATCTGACAGTAACCAGAACAACAGCCAAACACATAACAGCCACAAATATAGTTGTGTGTGTGTTCATATATTTTTCCTGAAAGGAAACTGTTTAGCCAACTCGACCTGCTCTCTTCTGTCTGGGCTCATGTGGTGTCCATTCTGACTCCCCGGCTGTGTGAAAGATGACAAGTCAGATTGTGATTGGTTGCTCTGCTCTGGACACTGCTCACAATGCCTGTTAATGACACTAGGCCTCTTGTTATAGACTTTGTTGGTCTACATGTCTCAGAGGCCCTAAAGCAGGAGCTTACATTCACATCCCCCTCTTCAAGGCAGGGGTACAGAATGGGGAGAGAGACTTCTGTGAGCATAGAGGGATTTACAGATAAATTATCAAATGGCTCCTCAGGACCAAAGTTCCTTATCATGAGGAGATAAGCTGAAGGAGGTTTGGATCTAGCTTCTTGGGACTTCTGCCCTTATCACCACTTATCGCCCTGTCCTTATTCAGCCAGTGTTATAAAATCAGCCCACTGGAGGACAGTTACACAATCGAGATGCAATTAAAAGTACCAACGGTTTTTCTCTCAAGGGCCTCTTTTTGATTCTATACACCCATGTATGTTGCTTCATTATGCTTCCTGGCTCATCCCTAGGATCCCACACTGTGGCACCCCAATAGGTTATGTGGTCCCTGGACTTCAGAAATTACTCCTTACTCTGTCCTCATTCACATATATCTATTCTGTGTGTCATTTTTTCACAGTATGGTACCCAGCTGGGCCACTGACAGATTGATTCAAAATGAGATGTTAATAGCTCTGCTCCTCTTCTTAAATACACACACACACACACATATATACACACATACACACACATATATAAACATATATATTTTATGTAGTCTGTCTAGAAGGTATCCAGTCATGTAATATGAAAAATAAGAGACATTTATTGAAGATACAAGAAACATTGTATAGAGGACTATGACGCCTCAGTCCCCTTCAAAGTAGGCACCTTGGGACCTCACACAGTTCTGATCACCATCAGCTGCCCCTATTGTATATTCCTGATTCTCATTGATGGTCTGAAATCTCTTCCCTTTTAAAGGTGATTCTAGTTTTGGGAAAAGCCAGATATCGCAGGACTCCAAATCTGGGCAGTAAGGGGCTTGAGTCATCTGGGTAATTTGATATTTTCCAAAAAAACTCTCCGGAGATGCGGTACATGAACAGCATGTTGTCATGATGAAGCTGCCAATTACCAGTTGCCCACAGCTGCAGCCTTCTGAATCATCCGAGTAGTTTCCTCTGAGGAATGTTTGAGCTTAACACAAAATTGGATGCAGATTTGTTGTTCTACTCACTCAGTCATTTTGAGTGCAATAGCCGCACAGTGCACACGCTCTCTCAACAGTGTTACCACCCCACTGACTACCAATGAAGTTGTCATTGTTCACACATGCACATTCCAGTTCACTCTCCTTGGCTGCCAGGTTACATCACTGCCATGCAAACTGTTCTTGTTACAGTAACAATGGCTGGACTTCTTCCAGACAGATCTGTATCATGATTGACCTTGGAGAAGATTATTGAATATGCTAATTATTGAATAGGCTAACAAGGCTAAACATTCATTTAGCCTGAGGATTACTGCTAAAATAAGACAAGTAATAACTAAGTCCCCCAAAACTCAGCAAATACTTTATATATATACAGCCTACATGGGAACAACAGCATTGAGTTAAGACTTTAAAATGGTATGTTTATTTTGTTCATATGGGGAACTTACGGAGTGCATTGTGTAAAAATAAATGCTAGTAAAAATTAATTTTGTAAAGTTGTAAAAATTATTGTTCTGATTATTGTAAAAATTAGTTTTCAAAGTTCACTTTTGCTGATTTTGATAGTTCTACTGTGATTATATAAGATAATGTCAAAAAGTAATATATTTAGGGCTAAAGAGATATGATTTATGGAACTTATTTTTAAGTGAAAAGTATACAGAGAAGGAGAAGTGAAGGAAAGGAAGAGACAGAAGGAGAAAAAAGAGAGAGGGAGAAAGAGAAGAGTTGTAGAAGAGAAAAAAGGAAAGATAAAACTATTTGGGTGAAAAGTATATGAATTCTTTGTACTATTCTTGCAATCTTTCTGTATGTTTGAAATTAATTGAAAATTTTAAGAGTTATTACAAAGATATTAAGTAGTGTAGGATCTATTTCTGTGAATTTATAACAAAATATTTTTTCTGTGAAAAACCAGAATATGAAGAGCCAATATTTATTAACAATATCAATCATGCACATTCTTTGTTTTTTTCTGCTCTCTATGGCTAATGAAGATCAACAGGGCCTAATATCACCAGAGTGTTCTAGGAGAGAAGTTTCATTTTCTTGGCTTTTTTGGTATTCCTGATTCGCTATCACTCATACAGTCTAAAACTTCTCTCTAACCTACCATCTGCAGTTTGCAGACAAAAATCAAAGCAGAGAAGGAACATCTGATGTTTTTAAGTGTGTCTATGTGTGTGTGTGAGCTGCTTTTAAAAATGGTTTGGATCGGTGCACAGCAAAAATAATCTTGATTCAGGCCCTGGCCAGTGTGGCTGAGAGCTAGCTGGTTGGGGTTCTGCCCTGTATCCAAAAGGTTTTGAGTTCAGTTCCAAGGCAGGACACATACCTATATCATGGGTTCCATCCCAGGTTAGGGCAGGTGTTTCGAATCCCTGGTCTGGAGGCAGGCTGTCCTTGGTCCAGGCATGTACCAGAGGCAACAAATTGATGCTTCTCTCTTGCATTGATGTTTTTCTCTCTCCCATTTTCTCTCTCTAAAAGCAATGAAAAAAATTTCCTCAAGTGAGGATTAAAAAAAAAAGAAAGTAAAAAAAAACATTGATTCAGGCTTCAGAAGATGTGAAATTTATGCCTGGCTTTCTGTCAGTCTAGCTGAACAACTTAGGATAATCATTTAAGGTTAGTCTTTTTTTCCCTAATGATAAAACTGGCAGGCTTTTATAGATTAGAACTGAGCAAGAAAAATTTCTGGGATGAAGTAAATGTTCCATAATATGCCCTGACCAAACTGATGGCCACTAGACATGTGGTTACTGAACATTTGAATTGGGTTGTTATAACTAAAAATAATTTTTAATTTTATTTAATTTTTATTAAATTTAAATAGTCACATGTAGCTAGTGGTTAATATCCTGCTGGGCACATGGCTATATCATTTTTACAATGATATGGTCCTGTCTTTGAACATGGTGTTGCAAAGTGTATGACAGACTCACCTTAATTTCTGAATTCTGTTAAAATCTTTTGGATGCCAAGAACACTTAAGTAAGTAAGGGAAGGGATTTTCACAGAGTGAGACCATAAAGGAATCCCATGGAATTCAAATCTTATGGAAATCCAAAATGATGAGAAAAATAGAAATCAACTTTATGGCCATGTGTGCATATATGATATTAGCCTGAGAGGAAAGCTATTCATTAATTGTCACCTAAGTTATATTATTTGCTTTAATAAAGACAAGGTGTTTATATTTAAACTTGAACTTGGATTCCTAATTTTTTCTTAAGGTGACTTGAAAGTATTACACTTTAATATTAAAAGACAAAGAGCAATTGTTTTTGCAGAAAGTATTTAATTCAATCCAAACAATAATAATGCAGGCAGAAATTTCAAGTGTCAAGAACAAATGAAGATAAAATAATAATCTGTGTGTCATAGAATCCTGACCCTGTTCACTGAACATATATCGATTAGAAGTTCAAAATGATTTTTAAGAGAAGCTTTTTGAGTTTCAGGGAAAAAAAATGAAGCTATATCCAGTGAAAGAGTACATTTCTTAAATCTGCACTGTCACTTTAAGAATGACACGCAAGGAAATCCATGAACTTGCTCTAAAACAACGTGCCGCCTGTCACCACCTGTCAATGCATGTGTCAAAAGCGATTCAAATGGAACTGTGAACTCGGACTGCGCGTGCACAGACTTTGATCACATTGTTTAAAAAATGGAAGTTACATGCAATTGTGAAGCAAAGTACAGCTCATCTGCCCAGGCCAGGTGGCTCCGTTGGTTGGAGCATCGTCCCGCACACCAAAAGGCTGTGCGTTCAAATTCTGGTCAGGGGGCACTCACCTAGACTGTGGGTTCGATCCCTGGTCAGTGGGCATACGGAAGCATAAGTGCCTGTAAGAAGTAAAGATGTGACAATGTAAAGTAATGTGGTGCAAATAGAAAACACGACAACACCGAAGGCAGCTTTCTCTGCAACTCCAAGCCTGAAATAAAGCAAATTTCAAACGTTGTCAACTATTTCCTACCCAGTCAATGACAGACATGTTCCATGAAATGAACTTTAGCTGTTCTTTCTCAAATGGAACTAATTTAAAATTTTGAGGAAGTGAGGATTAACACAGTTTACAAAAGTCCCACAGGCGCAGGCAAAGAGTTGAAAACTGAATTGACAGTTTTGTCTCAAACTGTTCAGCTGAGCAGCACATTTAAATTTTATTTTATATTCATAACTGTCAAATTAAAGAAAAATGATTTTGTCACATGAGCCTACTAAAGAGCCAACACAATTTCTGATACAGTTCAATAAGTCACTCTCCTCAATATACCTGAATGTGTAAAACTTAGTTTTCTCACCGTGCTGGTGATAAGAAGAATGCTTTTTTTAAGGATGCCCAGCCAAGACACATACCTACATCGTGGGTTCCATCTGGGGTCGGGGCAGGTGCTTGCAGACACTGGTCTGGACGCAGGCGGTGCCTGGTGCAGGCATGTACGCGAGGCATACAGTGTTCACACTGGGAAATAACCTTTCAGCAACAGAAGTTGGCCTCATTCATTTCTGAATGCAAAAACAAGGTTAAGGAAACAAATACATATTTTGGTGTCTGCAAGCCCAATTTCAACATCTAAAATGTGACTTTAAAATGTGTCACTTTGCCATAACCCCACCAAAGCAGGATTGCTAACACGCTTGATGGAGGTCTCACAGAGAATGGTGCACCTTCAAACAATAGCCACACACCAGTCTGACCCAAGAACATGGGATCTTTTTAGTCTGCATCTGAAATTCTGTGCCTTCCTCTACCATTCTTATTTTAACCTCAGTTTTGTGTTTCTTTAGTGAAATCACTTGTTAGGTGTATATATGCTGCCTTCAACCTGGCTTTGTCTGTTTGCATCTCTCCATTTGTCTTACATGTTAGAAAGTATGTTCTTTTTGGCTTTGAATGACACCTCTACCAGTTTCCTTTCATTCACTATAATTTAACATGCATGTTCAAATGCTGGTATCACATCAGCCATCACCTTACCGAGGGCTGCTTGGACTCTGAAAGTGAGAACACAAAACCACGCCGTCAAGAAGCTTTGAATTGAAAGAGAAATGTAGGTGTGTACATACAAATGTATAATCCAAGGGAAGATTTAGTGCCATATTAGAGTTACAAATTGCTTTAAGAGTCCTGAGGAAGGAGTAGTTAATTCCAGCGGGGCTTAAAGTGCCAGTTTTACATGTTCAATTTACTAGTATTTCAAGCATGACCAAATATGGGCCAGATAAGGAAGGCTATGCCTACGGCAGAGCTGCTCTCTGTTCGTACACTTGACAAGCACCTCCACTGCGCATTGTCTAGAACACACACTCTTCAGTCCTCAGTGACTAAAAATGGCCCCACAACTTCCCAGGCAATTGGGCTTGGTTATTCAGGTCAATCCTCCTGCTTGAATAAAAACAGCATGCTAGTTAAAGCCACTACCACCACCAACAAAACAAAACCAATTTCTTTAAAAAACTGATAAGTTAAAAAGATAGTGGCTCACTGCCAGAATAGTAAGGGAAGATAAACCGAATCAGATTTATAAGCAGAATGTCCGAGCACCAAAGCCTTTAGTTTTAGAGTCACTTGTCCATGCCGTGTACTTAGACTTTCCATGAAGCTTGTGTGGCAAAAGGGAGAAAGGTCAAAGCCTGAGGCCTGCCCAAGGCTAGGGGTGGGGGGTGGCATCAGGGTTAGTGGAGTAGTATGGACAAGACAAGTGCTCTTGATCTTACATGTGGAATCTAAAAACCTCGAACTCATAGGAACCAGACAGTAGAATGGTGGTTGCAAGGGACTGAGAGGTGTGGGAAATGAAGAGTTCTTCATAAAAAGGTACAAACTTTCAGTTACAAGATCAGTAACTTCTAGGGATCTAATGCACATCATCGTGGCTAATTAACAATATTGTGTTGTATACTTGAAAGTTTAAGGTGCACCACGTATACCCAAATACTAGGACAGTGGAGTTTAATACTGTCACCATAACAACAAGACCAAAATGGCAATCATGTGAGTGGGAGGATGTGTTAACTAATCTTATTGCAGTAAATGTATTGCAATATACATGTAAGTCAAATCACTATGTGGTACACCTTAAACCTACACAAGGTTATATGCCAATTGTATCTCAATTAAGATAGAAAAAGGAAAAAGAACCAGCAGAAACAATAGGTTTTAGAAAATCCTGATGGATAATCAAATATTGGAATTATCATACATAGATTTTGAACAACACTCAGTATAGCTAATGAAAAATTGATAAGCATTAACATATTTTCAAGGCAACTTAGAAAATTTGAAAAAAAGAACCAAACAGAACTGAAAAAAATGAAAAAAATGAAAAAAATACGGTAACCAAAATTAAAACCTGTTAGATAGCAGATTGGATTTAGGAAAACAGATAACTAGAAAACTTAAAATCAGGCTGGAAGTTATCAAATGTAGCACAAACTCTCATGTATACCCATTTATTCATTAATGTGGCCCTCAAATAAATAGGACAAATTAAAAACGTAGAGTCATTTCTCCCCCAAAGATTAATTTATACCCAATCTTAATAAAACTGTTTCATAGCTGAGTAATTTTAACAATAGAAAAAATTAATGAAGCAAAATTTACATAAAATTAGAAGCAAAATTATTATTAAAGTTGTGTGGTCCTTGACCTAGAAAAGAAGGAGAATCTTCTGAAAACCACTATACATAATGTGAGACTCTAGTAAAGTGATTTGTTGCAAGCGATCTATACTAAAATCAAGAGCTTTCTGATATATCCAAAATAACCATTTAGAAAATATGATATAACATGTATATTAATATAGTCAATATGATATTTGTGAGAACTATATGTGAGGACTACTTAGCATCATAGATTTTATGTGTTTGAATGGAAAGAATAAATATAATGTAAGTATTATTTTTCTACAAATGAATCAATGTTCTACATAATCTTAATCAAAATTTTAATTTTAATTCAGGTAAAGAAGGATATATTTATACACATATAAACTAAATATGTATATGTGTGTACATAAAACACACATATGCATATGTATAGGTGTGTTAAATGTATGTATATAAATACACAAAACACTGTTGCAGGAATATGTGGAGGAAGTTGGTATATGATAAAAGAGGCCTTTCAAATCAGTGGAGGAAGATTGAGTTTGTCATTAAATGGGATTGGCACCACTGACAAACCTTTTGGAAAAAGATTGTTTCTCCGTCTCGCACTTTTACGTGCATGAAACAAGATGGTTCACAAATTTTTTAAAAGGTATTTGTGTATTTTATTTTTATCATACATTATATAACATTTTTTATAACCTTGGGATTTGGGAGAACTTTTAAGCATGACACAGATATCAGAACGAAGAGAATATTTGTAGATGTTAAATTAAAAAAGCAGAAAGTTAGAAGCAAGTCTTTAGGAAGTAGGCCACAGTTATCTGGAAAATTCATGTACCAGAGCTCTTGTTCAGTGACAATGGTTAAATTAATAACACATTCCTGTATCTTGTGTGAATAGAAGCAGTTGCTGAAATGAAAAATAATGTGCTTACAAGGAATGTTTTCAAGTACATAAGTTAACATCTCCCAAAATATTGCTTGCCTTTTCTCGTAGAATAATCACTTCAATTAAAGACCTCCCGAACACTTTGCATATTCTTCTTCCCGCGTGTATGTCACCATCTGGTTTGTATCAAGGTTCATTGTGTATGTGTCTTTATATTCCATTGAAATATTACCTCTTCACCTAATAAATGAGTAAATAATAAAATATATGATAAATTTCCCCACTGTATTCTTCCTCTGTTAAAGCATTTGCCTTGGAGCTGACATGTATTGTTCAGGGGAATGGAAGTTGGATTCTACACAGAACAAAGCAGGGTTTCAAAGTAGGGGTTTTAAAGTTTTAAAGTCTCTAGGTAGTTAATAGTCTAAAATTAATGCTTTCTATTTTCAGTAGCCTAGTTTTGTTGGGAGCTGGGGTTTGTATACTAGAAACCAAGACAGAGTGAATGGAAGTTGAATATTTCTTTTTTTAAAAAATATTTTATTTATTTCTTTTTAGAGAGAAAGAAGGAAGGGAAAAAGAGAGGAAGAGAAACATCAATGTGTGGTTGCCTCTTGTGTGCTCCCCACTGGGGGCCTGGCCTGCAACCCAGGCATGTGCCCTGATTGGGAAGCAAACCAGTGACCCTTTGGTTTGTAGGCTGATGCTCAATCTGCTGAGCCACACCAGCCAGGGCAGAACTTGAATATTACTTAAATATCATAGCATAGGCAGGAGCAATGTTATATGTAAATATATTATATATATATATATACACACACACACACACACATATATATATATACACACATATATATACATACATATATTTTCTTACTGCTTAAAAAGGACTATAACATTTCTGGGATTGAGGAGGAAAGGAAAACTAATTCAATCTCAGTGTCCTGGCTCCTTTTTTCCTCTAACTTATAAAGTCCTGCCACGAGATATCTTCCTCTTCCTTGGAGATACAGGGTCCTAATGTCCTCAGCCCCTGGGGCTTTGGTCAGAGATGACAGTACCAAGACCGCTAGATCTCTTGCCTGTGGCTGTCAACAAACTCATTCAATTCCTCAGTGAGCTTTATGAATACAATTATTTTCAGTGAGTGGCATGGCCCAAGAAGAATTGGGAAACGCCATCTTACAGAAATATAAATGTGAGCTGGGATAATTACATGGTTCACTTTTTAAAGAGATCAATCTGTCCACCCAGTGCCACACTAGTTCCTATCTGCATCATATGGGTAACTTATTAAAAATGACCAACTTTTGGTACCATACAGGGATGAAAGTTTGGGGGTGGGTTGAGAATTCTTTGCTATGAAAACTTTTCAGGTGATTGGATGCCTTATCCAGCTAAGTACACTTGACTTCAACTACCTAAAAATGAATTTCTCACTCAAGGATGAGATCATTTCTATTTTTTTAATATGAAAGAATTTTCCATATTTTATTACTGTGAAAATCCATAAGTTGTAAATTCATAAAGTGATGAAATGTTGGGACCATATGAAATTTTGGGAGTTTTGGATCCATTGCTTCTCTTCCAGTTTATTTCTTATTTTCAGAGTAAAACAGTGAGAACCTATGAGGTTAAATGTCTTCTGCAAAGTCAATCAGCCAGTGAGTGAAGCCTGGGGACTTCTTTTTGTCCTGACCTTTATCTGGACCATCACCAGACAGCAGCCTGCTGTGGGACTGACTGTCTAGGTTATAGTGTGGACAGTTAAAATGAAGAGAACATTGAACTCACTGTGCAGAACAGAAAGAGATATATTTTGTTGTTATGGCTTTTAAATGGTTTGTGCATCTTAATTCATTCAGCCGTTTCTTTATGGGTTACAAATATATTTTGATTATTTTGATAGGACAACTAGCTTAATCTCTTCTAGTAGGAAAAGACATGGTCACTAATATTTACATAGTACTTTCTATGTACCAGGCACTGTTCTGAGGACTTTACATAGATTAACTAATTTATTCTTTATAACAATACTATGAAGAGGTATATATTCTTCTTCTTCACTTTCATATAAGGAAATGAAGGCCCAGAGGAACCAAGCAATGGCCAAGATTGTACAAATAGGACTGAAGGTTCCCAGCTAGTCGGGCTGAAATTGGAAGATGCTAGAAAGATTTCACTTTCAGAAGACACCTGGGTGGATGGATCTTCACTGTATGAGCTCCCTTTTATGCAAGGAAAGTGATTAAACAACTCAAATCATCTAGATTTTATATATCTAGTTCTACTGAATCCCAAACAATCTAGATTATAAAGTTCTACCATTGTCTATAAATATCAACAACAGAATATATTTATATTGATCACCATTGGAGTAAATAGAAGAATTGTATTATGCTTAGTCTAGTGTTGATAACCAAATAGTAATTTATTTTATGATTGTATTTCTCTTAGCACATAGGAATAATAATACTTATGGGAATGATATTTTATTAATCAAGAGAAATTATCAAAAAGATATAATTTCTATTAATATGTAATGTTTCTTTCTTACTCATCCATTTATATAGGAATATTATCCATATTTGGCCTTAAATTAGTATTTGAAGTTGAGTATACTAATTGCTATTTACATATCAAACATTTTATAGGTATAAAATCAGCTTCATGTGACTAATTAGTAATTTAAAGACTTTTATTTGAGTAGAAATTATTGCATGGTAAAACTCTAGGTATTCTGATAATTGTAGGGGGCAGTTACAACTTAAGAAAAAGTTTATTAAAGTAAAAACACAAAAGGCTTATTCACTATGAAATCATTTCTATTTTTAGTCTGAAAGGAACCACAGCCGTTCAGAGGGTATTTTCCAGAGCACTCTAGTGAGCACTTTACTGGCAAGGGGCATTGTGCTAGATCTGGCTGCTTTGTCACAGCCTTGTGCAGCATGCGTTAAAGGCTAGATTTCTTTTTCTTTTTCTTTTTCTTTCTTTCTTTGTTTTTTGTTTTTGTTTTGTTTTGTTTTTAATAACATGCCTGGCTTGGGTGTCTCAGCTGGGAGCACTGCAGTCTCACTGGCGGCCTGCGGATAGTCACAGCTACCTGTGGAGTGACACGGCACGCACAATGCTTCCTCTGCTTCCCTGCATGTGTTCATTCCCCTGCAAATGTGTGATTCTCGAGTCTGTGAAAAGCTCTTCTGAAATTTGGGTTACTGCTGCTCTGTGAGTGAGTTCCTGTATGGCCTGGGAGACTAGGCATCTGTGGATTTCTAATAGCACGATTGAAAAGCTCTTTAACTTTGTAGACTTGGCGGGATACAGGGATTCATGGTTTACTGTTTTCTGGGATAGATACTATGGTGTACAATAATGAAAACCTAAGCTAAAATCCATAGGCACAAAATTTGATTTTTCCTCTGTTTTGCCTAGGTAATACATTGAGGCATCCACTCAAAACTTTCCCCTGTGAGACACCTCTGACTTCTGCAGCCCACAGTGATTTCTTACTCCAGACTGGGCAGATCCCTGTGCAGTGTGTGTATTGCATACCTCGACATCACGCGTGTTTGTATGACACTTGCGCATTGTGTTTTTGTATATTTTTATTTATATTATTATATTATTATTTTATGTATATATAAATGGCAGTAAATGTTCAGTGGAAGATAACAATAAGATGTTTTTTGGAAGATGTAGAATTTTCTAACTTTCACAAAGGCAGAATATGGGCCGCATTATCCTGGCATTTTATAGTACTTATAGTGAGGACATTGGAATGTGGCAATACATTTCTTATTTTATTTTTTTAATATTTTTCTTTTTTGGAGTCTTGGAAGCTTGACTACACTCCGTTCTCCTACAAATAGACCTTGAGAGCTGGTTTGGAGGTTCTAGCAGGGGAGCGCAGCTATTCGTATACCCTTGACCGAACACCGGTCCTCTCCTCTAGTTGGGAAGGTCGTCCTCTTCAACCAAGCGCGCAGCTTTGGGAGGGACGCACATGGATCGGTGAGGGAGGAAGGGGACACCTGCCTAGCCAGCCAGATCAGCCGAATCAACCCTGACGATCAATGGGGTGACAGATGTCGTAGCCAGATCGCCCTCACCTTCACATTTCTTATTTTAGATCAATACAGCGTGGGGCAAAAGTAGGTTTACAGTTGTGAGTATGAGAAACACAGAGTTCATTCTTGTACTATTATTTATTAATAATTCTATTGCTTTCCAAACAAGAAACTGTAAACCTACTTTTGCCCCATACTGTATGCTTGCAAGTTTCTTTTTCCAATGCAAGTGTGAGCTTCTCCTATTAGAAGCTTATGTTACATACCTATTCTTTCTTCCAGCACAAATAAAAGATGAGGAGATATATACATATATATATATACATATAAAATGTTCTCAATAAATATTGTTACACTAAGTCACAGGCACACAGAATGTTAACCGTAGAAGGGATGTTTGTCATGCCTAGACATCTGGTGGAGACCTTCTATGTTATCTCACTCTCCTGAGATCAAGCAAAGTGAGAAATTTTTAGGATAATCTTTTTACTTTACTATCTTTGCTTTATATTAATACTTACCAAACAATGTACATTTAATTTTGGGGCTTTAATATTTTCCCCTGGAAATTGAATAAAAAGGGTCATATTTTTTTCTTATTTTGGGCAATTAATAGGCTGATATATCAGGGATTGCTTTTAGCTCTCTATAGCAGAAATCTCACCACAATAGCTTATTAAAATAGAGGTCCATTTCTCTCATGTGTAGGCAGTTCGTGGCTGGTCAGCTGTTTAAGGAATGAGGCTCCATTTCTTTTCCTTCTGTCATCTGTAATTGTGGCTTTTGTCCCCACTATGGCCACATGGCAGTTACAGCACCCAGTATGCTGCATTCCAGACAGGAAAGGGAGAAAGCAAAGACCACAAGGAGTTGGTTCATTTTGACAAAGTATCCCTGATATGCCTTTTCAAAATCTTTCACTTAAATTTCATGGGCCAGGACTATGTCATACGGATAATGGTCCTGTGAGAGAGCCTGGAAAGGTAAGGATTTTATTGAATAAGTTAAGCATATTGAAGTTATGCTGGGAAAGAAGAAAAAGAAAATGGATATTGGGGAGGCTTTTTTTTTTTTTTTGCCATACCCTATAACTGCAGTTTTAAGGGTATTTTTATTATGTCAAATGGGCTTATCTTCCCAACCACAAATTTAATTTGGCTGGGCTAGACACAGGTCCACAGGGAATTGAAATGACTGGGGTTGGGAGTCAGGGAGGGAGGAGTGACAGAGCAGGGACAAGAAAAAAAGCGAGACAAATCATGAAATGATTTTGGGGATTCCAATGTAGGTAGTGGGGCCTCTTGGCAGGCCAATGCAGATAACTCTCAAGAAACACCGAGGTAACATAGCTTCTACCTATTTGTAACATAGCTTCAATTGCTTATTTCATTGATTGAAAGTTCCAGGTCTCATGGCAATTTCCCATGTCCAAATTACTGTTCAGCTTTAGCTAAAGAGGTTGTAGGATTTGAAGCTGATGCACAGCTGACCAGTAGAAATTAAGGCAGAATAAGACTGGTTCTGCTGCTTATAAGACAAGTGAAATTTTTTCTACTACGTAAAATTTCAATAATTTTATAAGATTTTATTAAAAATTAAAAAAACCCCACAAAAGTAAAAAGATACACCCCCAGGTACCCATCAGTCAGTATGACCAATTATTAATTCATGGGTAATCTTGTTTCATATATAGCAATACTCATAGTTTTCCCAAGATAATTTTGAAGCAAATTAATGAAATTTTATCATTTCATAAGTATTTTGGTGTGTATTTTAAAAATTTAAGGCTCTTTTTCCAGTCTGTATTTAGATTTCCTCAGAGTCTAAATTTTGTCCAGGTTTTTAAACAAGGATTCAAATAAGAAATGCACATTGTTTTTTCCTACAGTATATCACTTTCCACCATTTTTGTCAGCTCCCCAGTGTCTTTGATCCTCTTTCAGCTGCCATTTTTAGTCAGAACAAGAGTTCCCAGTGACAAATGGGCATCCAAAGTGGTCATCTGCCCCCCACCCCACCACAGCTCTTGCAGGCCCCCTATGAGCTTCCACCAGCTGTGTCATGAGTCACCATGCTGATACATGTTCTCACAGTCACATACACAATTCTGCAGCTTCTGCAGATCTTCCCTTCAGGAAGGCAAAAGCTGTTAACTTGTCTTTGTTATGTAATGTGTCTTAAATGCTGTACTTTCTGCTGTTCCCTACCCCCTTCCTACATTTTGCAGGATTGGGGTTTTTCCACTATTTTTCAGAGAACCCATGTTCTGTACCCCATTACAATCCCCCGTCTAACAACTCTGGACCCTTTGTAATCTTACAAAGGCAGTGGGAGGAGGCATCATAATCTTCTGGAGCTACTTCCTGCTGACTATGGATGTACTCCTACATACCCTTGGGTGCAGAGATCCCTAACAGAATGGGGTCTGGTTCCACTGGCTTCCTGTGCACATGGGGTATTGGGAGGCCTTCTCTTAGAAGAAAAAGCACTCTCTTGCTCTTGCACTCTTGCTCTCTCATGTGCCTAATATAGAGAAGTCATTCTCTTGGTGCAGGGGTTCTTGGTTTGGGACTCCAGGGTTTGATAAGAACTCTTTCTCTCTGGGCTTTTGACACTTGGACATTCTGGACCTCTGGCCCTGCTCCCCACATGGATGAGTGTGCTCATGGGACCAGGAGATGTGAGGCCCACCACTGACAGACCTTACATGGATGGGAGCTAACTCCTAGAGATAGGTCCTATGCACTGATGTGTGCCTCTCTGGGCTCTAGCATCTGAGACATCATGATCTAGCATAGTTTCCTGGATTGCCACATGGAGACTGGAGCAATGCACCCCATGTCCTGAAGGAGAGAGCTGCTGTGAGAGGATGGTGACTCTGAAACCCACAAGTGCACATTCTAGAGAGGATGGAAATCTGTTTGCATGACTGGCTGAAGGATATGAGGACCTTCTGGGCATTGTTTTTGTTTGTAGCCTTTTGGAGAGCAAAAGAAGTTCTGGGTCTTGTGAGACAGGAGAGTTCTGAGAAATATGTGCTCAGCATTCCCAAGATTGGAACCCTTTTAATAAAAACCTGTTTCTTTCAACACACACACACAAAGAAATGTACATTATAATTCATTGCTGTGTTTCTTAAATCTCTTTCAATCTGCAAGGTCCCCTCACTCTTTATCCTTGCGGTTTATTTCCAGAAAAATCCAGGTTCAACAGCATTTCCCATCTTCTCTATTTTGCTGCCTGTATCTCCTGAATCTCTGCAGTGTCTTTGCATACATTTCTCTGTGAGCTGACTGTTAGAACTGAAGGCTTGATCTGATTTAGTTTCAACTGTAATGACTTTTGGTTTTAAAGAATTAAAATCATTTTACAAGAATAAATTTAACTATAATTTTTCTTACATAAAAATGTCTTTGCCAATAACACCTTAATGTTAAAGAAAATTACTTTGAAGGAAAGGGTAACCAACTCAATTCTCAAGAAGTTTGAAATTTTATATACATACAGTTTAACTTTCCTGTTGGATTTAATATTATTCTGTGTTATAGTCAACAGATATTTTACAAATAATGCAATTGTTATAATCAAACATTCTTTATTCTATCCATCAATTTAAGGGATCTTGACACATTGTAGCCAATAATATCAAGCAGTTCTTATTTTGTCTATATGATTGATTATATTATAGTTAACTATTTTTTCTATTATCTAATTTAGTCAATACTTAGGTATAGTTATTTCAGACAATTGAAATAAAGTTACTTTCAGTAATTAAAAGATACCCGTATCAAACACATTGACACATTATTAAATTTTATATAAGGCAACTATACAAATAAGACTGCTTACTAATAATAAATAAGGGCTCAGTTCATCTGATTTAATCAGAATCACTTATAAGTACCAAACTGTATGCAAAGTTAGCTTGAAATTGAGTTGCTATCTTAAATCTGCCACTTGACTATTTAGTTCTTTTTCTTGCTCACCTATTTTTCCCCACACATATTGAGAGGTCAATGTGATCATGATTCAGGTATAAATTATCAATTCATGAATTCTCAGTTCATCAAAATTACCTATATTTGGTCCTCAAATGACATAGTTATGCCTGGCTGGTGTGGCTCAGTGGATTGAATGAAGGCCTGTGAACCAAAGGGTCCCTGGTTGGATTCCCAGTCAGGGCACGCGCCTGCGTTGCAGGTCCCATCCCCAGTAGGAAGTGCATGAGAGGCAACCACACACTGGTGTTTCTCTCCCTCTCTTTCTCCCTCCCTTCCCCTCTCTAAAAATAAATATAATCAAATCTTTAAAAAAATAAGTAAAATGAATTAGTTATGATTTGAGTCACCATAGTCTGCAGACTTTTTTTTTAAAATTATGGGATTGTTTTATTTAGTTTCATGTAAATAGTTTGTAAAAGGACTCTATACAAAAATAAATAAAGGCCTACCTGAAGTGGAGACTAGAGCTCTCCCCACTAATCATGGGTTGCCCACCTGTAACTACCCTGAGCATCTCCCATAACTCCTAAAGCTTACTGAAACACCATTTGAAAAGAATGCTTTAAAGTATGCTAGGCTCCATATTTTTCCATTATTTATGGAGGGCCTCTGTGTTGAAGATGAGAATGAATGAATAGTGCAGCTGGAGGTGATGTCATCACACAAAAAAAGAGTAGAGCATTTAAGACCTTTTTTCTGCGTTCATCTCCAACCTACTCTTCTTCCTATATGTTTCTCTCACAGGAATATAGCAACCTCATAGTAATGTCTGGTTTCTAACTTCAGTTCTAGAGTTAATTATGAAATGTAAATTTGACTTGTAAATATTCTGTGATATTTTATGTAAATTTTAAAATTAGTTGTGATTCAGAAATTCTTGTTTAATGAAATGTGTTGAATGTTCTTTAACAAATTCATCCTGTAATATTGTAGAGAAAATCCCCATGTCCTGGCTGTCACTGTGCATTGTGAGTGTACATGCCCATCAGGAATCTTACGGTCAGCAGTCGCAAATTAAATTAAGCATCGTTTCTAATTAAGACAGAAATAAATAATGAGCACTTCATGAAACTAATGAACTGGAACTGAAAGAGGATAATTAAAGTTAAAGTGCATCATTTAAAATTGAACTAGTAAACTTGGATCACCACAATTTGAAATGAACATATTTGGATTCAGACCTTCTTTATTTTCAGATCCACTCACCTTCCTCCTTATTTTGTATTTCTCATTTGTCTTTCAGATTCTCTTCTCTAATTTATCCAGAACATCAGTTTCTAATAAACTTTACCTTTAGTTAATGGCATTCTTGCATAGAATTTCCTTCAGCTCTTTATAGGCAATCAGACCAAATTTAAGCTCTCTTCAGACTTATCAACTGGCCCTACATATGGATCATAGCTTCCCTCACGATGGCCCTTCCATCTTCACTGATATTCTTAGTGGTCCAGAGTGATATTAAAAATGCTCAACAACTGGTATAGCATGGGCTTATCATTCAGAGCCTAGTCACAAGATCAGATAATTTTTGGAGGCCCAAAATGCTGGGGTGGCCCAGGCATAAGGGGTAGTGCCTGGTTATACTAGATATAATAAGAACATTTCAATATTTTAACAACTGGTGTGGTGGATGTACTGTTAGCCCCTTCAGGGCTTGTCTCAGTTGAAAAGAAATAAGCTTTTCTGGGATTGCCTGTTCTCAGTGATGGATGGATGCTGGGGTTTAAATGTCTGGCCTTTTCACTCCTACTTAGGATAATGGTGGGTGGCAGTTTAGTTTCCAAGATCCCATGGTATTGGCTAAAATTGTCATTTGGCCTGGATTGCAACCTCCTTTATTTTTCCCTCTGCACAATTCTGCGTCCTTCCCCATTATTCCATAAGCACGATCTCAAGGGCCTTCCTCAGTGAGTGATCTGCCTAGTAAACTCCATCTCAGAGTCTGCCTTCTCAAGGAACCTGACCCGAGACAACGGGTTTGGCAAGCCATACCTACATAATATTTGGGCTGAATATAATCCTGTGCATTTTTTAAAGTAATGAGTAGTATGAAAAATAGGTGTGTAATACATATTTACTATATAGTAACAAATGTTTGTTACTATAATAAAACAAATGTTTACTATTCAGTTCTTTAGGACTAGATCTTTACAACAAAATGGCTCATAATTTTGTTGCTCGGTGCCAATGAAATATTCTCTCTGCTGATCTCCCTGTTTGTGTTTTTAGCAGACAACTTTAAGGTGAAAGACCACAGTGGCATGGTTAGATGTGGTTATGTATGGTTCTTGAGAGGAGGCATAACTTGGTATGATCAAACCCTTTATTCCTAAGAGTCCTCCCATTTGACCTTAGGGAGAACCAATTTTGCCATCTTACTCTACTCACCTTAAAGTTTTCTACATTCTGTGATTTTGGGTAAATTCAGTTATTCTGGGAGACATCTTCATTAGCATTATCAACTTTTTTTTTTTCCTAATGTGAAAAAATGGACTGCAACCTGGCCAAGTTTTAAAGAAAAAAAGTTATCCTGTCTAAGTATCCTGGAGACTGTGGACTGTGAGGGATGTCAGGAAGGAAGGAAGATTCCATGCAATCGGGTGATAGCCAAGAATAACCACCTTCTGGGAATTGTGGGAAGGAGTTCAAGGGGGAGAAGAGAGCTGGAATCAGAAGTCACTAGTTATCAATGTGCTGAGGACCAGCCGAGGGTGTGGTTATAGACTGACAATCTTATTGGAGGATTCAGGGAACAAAGAATAAGGGGTGCAAGCCTGGAAGGATGGATGTGCTTAAGCCAACTTTGTGGACAGTCTGTACAGGATTGTGACTCAGTAGAGACCCTACTCAGAATGGCCCCTTGCTTGGAATAATCCTTTTGAAATTCATAGCTTTCTTGAACAAGGGAATGAATGGCCCCATATTTTCATTTTGTATCGGCTCCCACAAATTATTTATAGTTCTTGGTACAATAGGTATAGCATCAGCTCTGCTCTATGCAAATGAAGGAGACTCTGTACCCCTGGACAGTGGTCACCAGTGCCAGAGTCACCCCCCAGCACTCACTCAAACATTGATAGATACAGCATTTAAACACCTGGAACATGTCCTGCCAAGATGCCATGTATGATCATTTAGCTCATAATTTTTCATCACAAAAATGAGATGGAAAATTGCAGATTGTCCAGCTTTACTTCATTTTAAGATGCCAAATAAAACAAGCAAAGCTTTAGTCCTATTGTCAAAACATGGGACTAAATCTCTGCTTCTTTTCTTTAAGCAGAAATACCACCTTCTTTTGGGATATGGCCAAATGCATTGCTTTTCACAACTAAAGGCACACTGCATTAACCTTACACTATTTCTTCTTCCTTTTCTCAGATGGGTGAAAACACCCCATTGTCATCTTTTATTGTACTGGGTTATGGGGACACAGTGCTATCAGGGAGACTCCTGTGTCTCTCTGGACAGCCCCCGCCTGCCTTGGTTGCTTGCAGAGCTGTGTCCACAGTGCAGTTTACAACACATTCCTCACCTCTCTCTACTGCTTCATGTTTACAAAATGTTTTAGCACTATCTAATAAATGCTCCTTGAATTAAATTGGAACATGTTCATAAACATTTTAGAGTCTGAACTTTCAGAAGAAACTCATCTAAGTTCTGCTGATATTACAGCCAAGGTCTATAAAACAGCGAAATTTTCAGACTCCAGAATTATTTATGACTTACTTTCAACCTATGAAATAATGTTTTGATGACTTAGAGCCCATCTGTCTCCCACTCCTCAGGGCCTTTGAACTTTTAACAAATGCCTAGAGGTTTTGTTCAGCAACTTCATACTTCACTATTAAAAGGCCACAGCTTAGGCCCAATTTAGAGGGAGACATTCCCATTGGGATAAGTGCCTTGGCATCTTCATTTGGATTTGGGGTTTTTTCCCCACCTAGTGAAATGATTAGAGAAAATGATCTCACTCTCTTTTTTTTTTTTATTTGCCAAGATGATATCTTCTTGGGGGTTGCTCGATTATGTGATAATCAAGGTAAGATGAGAAAGGCCGTACTCATTCTTTAAAGAACATAAATGACATTTATTATTATTTTTTAAAAATATTTTTAAATTTACTTTTAGAGAGAGAGAGAAGGAGGGAGAAAGAGAGTAGAGAAACATCAGTGTGTGGTTGCTTCTCACACGCCCCCTATGAGGCACCTGGCCCACAACCCAGGCATGTGCCCTGACTGGGAATCCAACCGGTGACCTTTTGGTTTGCAGCCAGCGCTCAATCCACTGAGCTACACCGGCCAGGGCTATTTACTTATTTTAGAGAGAGGGGAAGGGAGGGAAAAAGAGAGGGAGAGAAACACTGATGCGTAAGAGATACATCGATCAGGGTTACCCCAAATGGAAACCTGGCCCACAACCCAGGCATATGCCTTGACTAGGAATCGAACCTGTGATCCTTTGGTTCACAAGCTGGCACTCAATTTACTGAGCCATACCAGCTAGGGTGGCATTTATTATTATAGAAATGTGGAAATAAAGAAAAGTCAGAGAAAGAAAATTATTTACTGATAGTTCAATCATCTAGCTATCTAAATATTGTTGATATTTTGGTGGTTTTGTTTCTAGTCTTATTTTCCCTGGCACAGCTTTTCCTTTGTATTGCATGCTTGTAGTTTTGATCTCTCTATATGATTTGTATCTTGTTTTTGTAATTTGTCATTGAGGCAAATTTCCATTTTAGAAATTATTTATAAGTATAATTTGTATGATTACATAAAATACATTGATTTGGTTGTACCAGAGTCATCATCCATATTTCTATTATAGGACACATAAGTTATTCCAAAATATTGCCATTATAATTATTCAATAGTATATTTTTACTTTTTCATTCTGTGCATGTATCAAGTAACTAGTTAACGACAGATTTTTGCAAAATGGAAATAATTGTGACTATTATTCTCACTTTAACTTATATTCTTTAAAAAAAATTTGAAGTTAAAGTTGTTGGGATGACATTGGTTGATAAAATTATATAGGTATCAGGTGTACATTTCTATGATACATGATCTGAATATTGCATTGTGTGACCACAATCTAAAGTTAAATCACTTTCTACCATCATATATTTGGCTCCTTTCACCCTTTACTATCTCCCAGCCCCTTCCCTCTGGTAACCACCATATTGTTGTCTGTGCCTATGAGTTCCAGTTTTATACTCCACATATGAGTGAAATCATATCATTCTTAGTTTTTTTCTGACTGACGTACTTCACTTAGCATAATATTCTCAAGGGCTATCCATGGTGTCACAAATAACAGTATTTCATCTTTTCTTATGCCTATTATTCCCTTCTATATATATATATGTACCACATCTTTTATGTTCAATATATTCTTTATATCATTGTTACATTGCTGTGTTGTTGATATTATATTCCCAACTACAAAATACAAAAAAATAGCCTTCATAACTCACTTTCAATTTTGAACATGTTTTGAAATTTTTGCTAAGTTCATGGGTAAAATATCAATAATCAAACAAAAATGCAAAAATCCCTCCAAAAATTGGAACACTTTAAAATCTGTAATAAATGTAGCTTTTTACCATACTTCATTATGCAACTCAGTTTTTTGGTTTTGAAAACTTACATCTATCCCTATGATGTAGAGAGAACATGGAAGGAAATATTTAAGAATAGGTAAAAAGGCAACCCTCAGTGGTCCTTTGTACGGTTTACGTGGGTACAAAGCAAGTTCCCTCTTTCTGCTTCCAGAAAATCTCCCAGCACATGGCAGTTGTAGTAACCTATCTACAGAATGACTGCCATCAATTTCTTTCATACATCCCTGTATGTGCTTATCAGTCTCCCATCAAGGGAAGGAATCTATTCCTCAGTCATCTTTATGTGGCTGGCCTATGACTGCTTTCACAAGTATGATATAGCAAGAGTGATGCCAAACCAGCTCCAGCTTAGTCTCCAGGGGAAGTGGCAGTGATGCGTGACTCTCTCGGAATGCATGCTCTGGTGAAAGCCAGCTGCTGTGTGACAAGTCTGAGCACCCTTGACTACCCTGCCATGTTGTGGAGAAGCCCATACCTGATAGGAAGGATGGGCTGTACTGAGAGAGATATGCTGACCTGCTGCCAGATCTTCCAGGCCTGGCACTAGATGAGTCCGTGAAGAAGTCATTCAAATGACTCCAGCTACCATCTGAATGCCCCTGGATGACAGATGCAAAGTGACAGTCATCCCTCAGATACTGACAACCCTCATAACCATGTGAAATTAGAACCGAGTTATTGTCATTTTAGGCCTCTAGGTTTTAGGACTATTTGTTTGGCATTCTTAGCTTAGCAGATCAGAAATTGAGGCAAAACAATAGTGTTTAAACTGTTTCTGCAACCGAATAACCAGTGCTGTTCTGGAACAGTGGGGTCCTACTACTTGCTGCTCATAGGCAAAACTCTGGAGACAGAGTCCAGTGGAAAGAAATAGGAATTCTTTATTTAAAGTATATACAGCTTGAAATAATGGCAGGTTTCTACCTCAAAGTCCATTTCCTTTAGAATGCCTCAAAGAAAATCACCCTGCCACCCTCTGCCCGCTCAGGTCAAGGATGCACCAGGAACCTCCCCTTCCACCCAAAGCACGGTCCTTTTCCTCCTTCAGAGTCCATGCACCCAGGCTTCGTACTCACAGCATGCCCTCTGGTGGTCTGCTAAGTCCCACACTGCACATTAATGTGGTGGGTCCGAGGCCCTGCCTGGGCTGGAGCAGGCAGAGTGTCAGTGACGGCAGTGACTGTCGTTGTTTCTACTGGAGGAGCGAGGGCGTGGCAGGTGGACTGCTGCTACAGCAGCTACTGGGGGGTGGGCTGCCAGGCAGGAGCTGCCACTGACAGCCCCCCAGGTGGAGGAGCTAGTGGGTGACCAGTGGGTGGGCAGCTACCATGTGAGTTCCCACAGCATCCTGCGCAGGACGGGGACACGAGGCTTGTGTCACGGCTGTGCAAGAGATGCTGCCGACAGGTCTGCACTGGAGGCAGCAGGCAGGCAGCAGCCTCGCTCTCTTCCTGTAGAGGAGAGGGGCACAGGGCTTGCTGTCCAGCCACGCTCCCCAAGCCTGCCAGCCCAAGCCTCCTCCCCTCCCATCTTGCTGGAGCCCGCTGTGCTCCATGCAGGACCTGAAATGCTCAGGGAGGGGCCCAGGAACATTCCCAGACCACCAGTCTCAAAGGCCTGGGGCTCTGGAACTTCAGCCCCCAGCAGCCGGGAAAGAGGGAAGAGTCCAAGAGATTGGCTTCTGCATGCTCCCCTTTTAAGGGCTCCCCAACATCCCCTGCCCAGCCAGCCAGCGTGAAGCACCTTGGTTGCCAAGATGATGCACACAGGCTCAGCAGCCCCGCAGCATCCCTGGCCTTCTAACCTCTACCCTATTTCCCGGGAGGCGAGGGGTCCCCATTACATCTTCACTCTTAGTAATTTCACACAGTGTATCCTTCTGCTCCGGAATTTGACCATAAAAATACTTACTGCCCCTCCTTCAACCCATCAAACTTGATGTAAGCACTTTGATTGGAACAGAGGGTTTATATGACTCATGATTTAAGCTAGTGCCTGTCTTGGTGACATTTATATTTTAAAAGATATTAAAACCTTAAAGAAGACATAGTTCTAATGATGTGAGGACAGGCATATATCAGTGGATGAGTGGGTGATAGGGCTGGGGGTACATTAAGGTCCATTACCCTAAAACAATGATTTGATGTGCCACGATAATTTTAAAAACATGCAATACCTGATTATTTAGTTGGGGGTACTGACCCTCTTCTTTTAGATTGTCAAAAAAAAAATGACAGCAGCCAACACAACAAACTGCTGTAGGGTGTGAATGAATCAAAACTATACCTATTTTTTTGTCAGATTGGCAAAAAATATATATTTTTGGTATGCCACAGAATTCTTCTAATTAATGTGTGACATGAGATGAGAAAGGTTGAAAATCACTGCTTTAAAGAAAAGCTCTAGTTCAGTTCCATGTGATTTTGGTAGAACTGTCAATCTTAGTAGACTATAATCTAGGCTTGGTCAATCACTAAAATTAGTTTCACAGGAAAGAGTGATTGGTCCAAGTGGTAGGCATATAACACGCGTAGCAATCAGAGTTCTTTCCTTAAATTTATACATGAGTTCAGGAAGGAAAAAAGCCCTTTTGTTCTTTACCAGAGCTGCTAAATTAAGGTCAGGAAAGCCTGAATTTTCTGACTGCCATCAATCTTAGCTTCATGGAAGAAATGTGTCTCTTTTCAAGAAAGAAAATTACCAGCACTTGGAATTAGCTCTGATAGATAGAGAGAGTCATAATAAGACAATTTGTATACCTGCATCCAGACATATCTGAAGGTATCAACCTTGACTTCCAAACTTCATGAGTTTATTCATCTTCCCCCCCTTTAAGTTAGTTTCAGTAGAGTTCCTGTAATTTGCAACAAAAAGGTTATGCTTATACATCGATACATCTAATTACATCAAAGGGGCTCACATTAAAAAAAACTTGCTGAAATGCACATGATTGATGATTTTTCACAATACTCGGCTTATAGAAAGTAACATTAAGTAGGTAAGTTTCAGTTTAAGCCACTTTTCTGTAATTATACACATTTTCTGCCACTCAAGAAAATGTAATAGCATGAAAGAATGTGGAAAAACTTGTATTATGGGAACAAACTTGCATCTACTCTAATTTAGAAAAAAATAAAATCACTCACAAATTAATGTATTTTATTAACAAATTCTCTAGGACACGCAGATTAATCAGTTTTTCCAGACCAGTGTTTTGTGACCGTGAAGTTGAGATACTCTGCCCATGTTGGGGGGCAGCTCAGGTTGGAGCAGCTGGGCCGTAGTGAGTTTTTCAACTTCAAATTGATGAGGCCTGATCATAATGCTGGGAATTTAATCCAGTTTGCCTTTAGAAACTGCCTATTCTTCTCTGTGGCTGTGAGTATGGTTAATTGGATTTTTAACTTAGTTTAAATTTTTATCCAAGTTATACATGAACATGGTTTATTCTATAGAACATAGCAATCTCCCAAACACATCTTCCACATTTTCTACTCTTTAAGCACTTGTAAAACTTTTAATCTACATCTCTAAATAATAACTATGTCTCTAAGGAATTTGCTTCTTTACATTTTCTGTTGTAGGCATTACCTGTTGACTTGCCACTACTAAAGAAGATTTAGCAATTTTCTCACACCTCCAATACAGCCACACACACCTGTGCACCCGTGTTCCATTGCCTTTAACAAATTCCCATTGGAATTCTACTAATATGTAGGATTGACATCATAACCACGGAAATTCTATCACTAGCTGAGCTCTGTAGTTGTCTGTGATGACCTTTTCGGTTTTGATGATCAACTTTTATTTTTTCAGAATAATAGTTTTCTTACATTACTTTTATTTAGTTTTTGTTGTTGTTGTTTTTAATTGAGACTAATTTACTCCTGTATTCTCTCCCAGGTGTGTAAGAGCAACTCGGTGTATTCAATCACAATAAATGTACTGTTGTTTTCATTCTCTGAAGGTTTGTTTCTTGAGCATTCTTACCTGCTCCCATCTGGTCTGTTTCCTCTCCTCCCTTGTATAGTGCAGAGTCCCAGGAGTTCCTTCAGCATCATGGAGATTGCCTCTGTTCCTACTGGATTCCCTGCTGCTTGAGTCTCAGGGGTTCCTATTTCTTGGATTGCTCATGCAGTAGAGCCCTGAAAAAGAATGCCTTGCAGGTAAATTTTTGAGACTTTTCACATTCTAAAACATAATTTTTAATCACCCCTATGTTTAATTAATAGTTTGTTTTGCTGAATGTAGAATTCTAAGTTAGAAATTATTCTCTCTCAATTTTCAAAGGCATTTACCCTCCATTGTATTTCAGTTTCTAGTATTGCTCAATTGTTTGTATAAAATATCTGTGTTTCTCTCTGGGAGCTCTGAGGGTCTTTTCTTTCACTGCAAGTTCTGAAATTTTATGATGATGTCCCAGTTTATGCCTCTATTTTCACTTCCTGTGCTGCATGCATGGTATGCATACACATCTTATGTTGATCTCTTCCTTTTTGTAAGCACAAATTGTTTACAAAATCGACTTCATTGCTTTTTGGATAAAACTTATTCATTTTTTTTCATTCCTTGCTCTTTCTGAAATTCCTATGATTCAGATTTTTGGTGTTGAGTGTGGGTGATGTGTTTTCCTCATTTTTTCTCCTCTTCACTATTCATTCATTCATTCCTGTAATCTAGGACAATTCCTCAAATATGTCTTCTGAATATTCTCCTGAGTCTTTAATTTACTCATCTTATGTTTTAATTTTAAAAAATGTATTCTATTCTCTGAATATCTGTTTCTATGGTATTATCTTCTCTTATAATTACATTATCTTTTTATCTCTGAGGACAATAATAAGTATGTGGATCATTTTTCTCCTTTCAAAATTTCTATTTTCTCTAAGTCTTTCCTCCTCTTTTTGGCTTAAGCTCTGTCTTTACATTTGAGTCCTCCTGCCCTGGCTGGTGTGGCTCAGTTGGTTGGAGTGTCATCCAGTAAACTGAAAGGTCGCCGGTTGGATTCCCAGTCATGACACATGCCTGGGTTGCAGGCTGGGTTCCTGGTTGAGGAATGTACAAAAGGCAACCAATTGTTTCTCTCTCACATCAATGTTTCTCTCCTTCTTTCTCACATAGGGGTTTCTCTTCTTCTCTCTCTCCCTCCCTTCCCTTCTCTCTAAAATCAATACGTATGGAATGTCCTCGGGTGAGGATTAAAAAAAATTGAATTCTCCTGAAATTCTAGGCTACTGTTCAATCATACTTAAGAGACAATCATAAAAAAACAAAGTTTTGCGTCCATGCATAGGGTGTTTTCACTGTGGTCTTTGCTGTAGATTGATTTAACCCACACCTTTCATCAGAGAATCTTCAAATCAAAATCTCTAGATATTTTTTTTTCTTGTGGACAGGTCATATGTCCCAAAGACAATTATTTAATTGTCTCTGTGGAAAGCAAAGGCTGGCCCTGGTGTTCCCCACCAGAGTGTTTCAAATTTCATTTTAATAACATTAACTAAATCTCTGGCTTCAATATAGCATCTTTGAAATCTATTACCTATTCTACCCACTCCACATAAAAAATGTCTGGCATTCTGCTAAAATTATGAAGACCAATCTCTTAAAATATATGTATTCTCTAAAGTTGAAGATAGAAGAAATGCTTCTTTGTGATCTGAATACTTATAAAATGGATTTATACAGTTAGGGTCAGGACAAACTTACTTTAAGACAAGGCTGGGATTCAAAACCCTTTAAGGTACAATTTTAACTGTCCCTAAAGATAAATAGTGAGAAAAGCAAGAAAAAAACATTGAAGGTGAGTGTCAGACCAGGAGAAAGCCCCAGAAGCAGTTAAAATCCTTGTGTTTGGGGTATGCTGTGAGTAGGACTGTGAGTAGGACGCTTAGGATAGAGTAAAAGAGTTAAAAATGTAACTCAATAAGGCTGTCTAGAAAGGTAGTTGTTTTCCAATGCATGGTTAAAGATACCTCTGAATTTTTTTTTAAGTAGGAAATCTCATGAAAATACATATTTTAGGGAGATTCATTGGGTAGTAATAAGCAGTATAGGGCACTGTGGAGGTAGGTAGGTAAACCAGTACGCAGGCTATCCCCTCATCCAAATTAAAGTGACAAAGGCCTCAGGTAGGGTGAAGGCAGTGATAAAGGGAAGTTGTGAATGGGAGAGTTATAACAAAGGAAGAACTGACAGGAGGCATCATCGTAAAGACATGCCACCCTTGAGTTATTACGTGCTAAAAGCTGGGTAAATTCCTGCTAGAGGTGAGTTTGTCCTCCAGTGGTCTGAGGCAGATTACTGCAAATTAAATTTCACGCTAACTTGCTCTAAGCCAGGAACACATCATTAAGCTTCAGGGCTATCTAGCTGATCACACTAAAAAAATCTATTTCCTATTTCCACTGTTCCCTTGATGATAGTTGTGAAAATATTTTAATCGCAGTATGAAATCATTTTGCAATATTTCACCAAAGCAATTATGCACCCTCTGAAACACAATACTGAAAGGAGGCACATGGGATGAAGCCATTACTTCTTGGTTAGCAAATGCTCCACTTTCTACAAATGGCCTTGACAGGCTTCTAAAATCCAGGTCCACTCTTTAAGCCAGGTCTGCACAAGCTAAGTGAGGTGGAGAATTGAATTGTTTTGGTAGAAAATTAATACTGTCCTCCCTCTCCTGCCTCCTATGTCTGTCTTGATCATTTAACTTCTGAGAAAATTTACATTCCTCTGCCGGGTCAGAAATATTGAAGCCTATTAAGTTCAGATTGTGACATGAGGAAGACAGAGAAGAATGGAAACAAGGGTGTGTGCGTGTGAGCACGCGTGTTTACCAGAAGAGAACTGATTAATGCACTAGGCAAGCAATAGCCTCGACATTTAATCAGAGATTTAAGAGTTTATCAAGTATTTACATTGATGCCCAGAATTCCTACCAATGTCACCTCAATAAATTTAATAAACATTTTTTAAAAAAAGAAATCAAAGCCAGATAACTCGGACAAAAAAGAGAAAATGCACGATCAAATGGGAAAGACACTTTGACAAGGTGAAGTTTTGTATCTGTGTGCCCTCTTCCTAGTATGTCATGGATGCAGGTGGTGCTCCCAGGCTGTTAGGCAAGCAGTGAACAAGTAAACAAATATGGAGACATCAGAATCCATTTAGCCTACATATCTACTATTCCAATATCTACATATTAGTGTGAACATATTCATGTGAACTATCCTTCTAGACTTGCCAAAACAAAATTCCATGGGCCATGTGGCTCACACAATACAGTTTTATTTTCTTGCAGTTCTAAAGGCTGAAAGTTCAAGATCAAGGTGTGGGCAGGTTTCCTTTCTCCTCACGCCTTCCTTCTTGGCTTGTACATAGCTACCTTCTCACTGTGTCTTCACATGGTCTTTCTGTGTATTCATCTGTGATGTCTCTTCCTCTTCTTATAAGAACACCAGTCGGATTGGATTGGGGCCCCACCCTTATGACTCCATTAAACTTCAGTTGCTTCTTAAAGGTACCTATCTCCAAATACAGTAGGAAGGATTAGGGTTTCAATGTAGGAATTTTGTCTATAATGCCAGAATTCTTAGTTTTTCTTCCCCAAACCAGCTCCTTTCTTAAGCTTCACTATCTTAGTAAATAGAATTCCACTCCTTTAGTTGCTCAGGCCAAAATTTTAGGGTCAAGCCTGACTTTTCTCTTATTCTCATATCCTGCTTCTAATAATCAAAGTCTGTTGCATTTATCTTCAAAATGCGTGCAGAATATGACCCCTTTTCACCACCTCCAGTGCTGTCATCTGATCCATCCCATTGGACAATAACTTGCTGAGGCAGTATCTGTAGTCTTCCTGCTTCTCCTTGTGCTTCCTTCAGTCTAATCTCCATCTGCCCTATGTAAAAAGAAGCCATGGTATTCTACCTCACTATAGATCTCTTATTAGCACTTGCCTACACTTGAAAAGTGTGTGTGTGTTTGTGAGTAAGTAAACATATATATGAGGAGGTACCCCAAAACACCAAAATTATCTTCTGGAGGGTGGGTTCCATATAGTACAGGCTTCCCCCATGAGATGGGTGTTCTAGGAACCCATCTGTATCAGTGTACCAGCTGGTATTGTTCTGAGAGGCTGGGTTTGGCTTTCGTGAATTTTTTTTGAAGACTTTCAGTGGGTGTGTCCATTTCATGATGGATGATTTACAAGCGCACTGGTCCATGCTATGCTGAGTGTTCAGCACTTTTGACCAAAAATGGCGTGATCCCTGTGCTCCACCCTCTCTATTCACCCAATCTTACCCCAAGTGACTTTTTTGTTTCCTAGGATTAAAAATAAAGTCCTTAAAGGGGAATGTTTTGCCATTGTGGAAGAGGTGAAACAAAAAACAGCAGAAGCACTAAAGGGCATCAAAATCAATGACTTCAAAAACTACTTGGGCAGTGGAAAAAATTCTTAGTAAGTGTACTGCATCATATGGAGAGTACTTAGAAGGTGACTGAAGTTTAAACATGTAAGAATAAATGCACAATTTTTTATAAATAAATTTTGTTTTTCTTTGGTCCCCCCTTGCATATTTTGTAGTCTGTCTCTTACCACTAAAATGTAAACTCTCATGAGCTGAACTTTGTTATTTTGCTCCCTGATGTATTTGAGATGCCTTGAACATAAATGGAACACCAAAAATGATCAACATCATTTGAATAAATAAATGAACCTATACTTATCTCTGCATACTCTATCAGCTACTCTTTGCATTAACCTTCCCCCTTGTGTCTCATTTGGTACCTAGTGGAATGAAACCATTTGGAAGCAAATTAATTGCATACCATGTGCCAAAAGCTACCAAAAAAAATTGACAAGATTCTAGTCTAACAGGGGAAAAAGACATAAAAAAAAGCAAAGGTATAAGAATGCATAAGTGCAAAGGAAGTGTAACAGAGAAATGAAAGCAAAGGTGTAAGAATGTATACATGTAAAGAAAGTACAAGAAAGATTAAATACTTGGTCTTCAGGCAAAGCTATTATTATGGGTCAAGGAAGACTTCTCAGAAATAGAGCCTGGACTGGAGGAGGAAGCCCAGCTGTAACTGTGCAGCATGGGATTTGGCTGCTTGTCGCCCTAATACATGACCCAACGATTTATGTTGTTATTAACGGAGTTCCAATCTGGGGGGAGCTGACAGCACTCCTGCTCTGGGCCCTTCTCTCTTCCATGACACCCAGAAATTTTCTTTCTCCCGAAGAGATTAGAATCCAAAACCACACTCAGAAGTTCCCCATTTCCTTATCTATTCTTTTTGGACCTTAAACTGGTCACACAATCAGATCTCCCTCTTCTCTGGAATGTGCACCTGCGGATCTCAGAGTAGCCGTCTTCTTGCAGCACCTCTCTCCTTTTGGGTCTGGGGTGTGCTGCTCTCAGTCTCCAGGTAGTTGTCCTGGGTACATGTCCCATGTTGCACTGAATCATAGTCCCAGAGGCTGGAGCCCAGTGAGGCACATGTTCCAGTGTGGGACCTTGCATATGGGAGTGAGCTTCTAACCTTCAGGGGCCTCAGCCCCTGGTGGACCCGGCATCTGCTGGTCCTATGAGTGCTCCTGTCTGTACAGGGAGCAAGGCCAGAGGCCCAGAGCATCAAGCACACCTGTGACCAAAAGTCCCAAGACAAAGCACTATGAGCCAAGAGCCAAGAGAGAGCCAAGAGCCTGCATTCAGAGCCAAAATCTTGAGAGAGCTTCTCCTGGCCAACTGTTTTAAAAAGTCCTGTGCCCCAGAATCCCATGCACTCTGGAAACCATAGGGAGTGTCCAGCTTTTTAACCAATGGCCATGTTTGTCTTTGCCCCCTATTTCAGGCATGGGAAAAAGTCTCCAGTCATCCAGGGCATGGCTTCCAGCCCCCACAGCTCATGAAGCCCTGTGCAGCCTGTGTCATGAGCTAGTAGCCCCAAGGTTGTAGGCAATTAAGCCCCAGCTCTGGTTTCAATCCTGGGAGCTCTCTGCTGCTGCTTACTGCATTGTGTTTATACTCGCCTCATGCCTCTGGCAATGCCCCCTTTTCAGGCAGTCCTTCCCTTTGCAGAAGGCGGGCTGCTTTATTCTGCCACCTCAACACCCTTCCCAACCCTCTGCCTTCCTGGCAGAGGGGAGCAGTCTCTGGGCTGGATTTTGGGGTCTCCTGTGCAAATTGGGGTCCCTTGCTTTCCAGCAATTTCCACTCCAACCTACTGCATTATATGATGGGTGGAGGATATTACAAGTAATAAAAATGCCATATGTTTATGTCCATTCCTAGACTGCTAAAACAAGGGGTGCTTGTTGTGTTAGGTAGGATAGACAGTAAACAAAGCAGGGAGGAGGAGGAAGACAGGTCTCACCCGCTGACCCAGATGTCCTGAGCCTAAAGTCCCCAAAGATTTGGGTTTGAAATACTGGAGGGGGGGGAAATGTTACATTAGAATGAGCAGCCAGGGGGGAAATAAAGGTAGGGAGGAGGAGGGAGACATGTTTCCAACCACCGACTCAGCAGTCCTTGAAATTCTCTGCATCTTTTCCATTATCTGGGAAAGAAAACCTTTGAAACTGTGCTTTCATTCCAAAGCCTAAAAGGCCCATAAGAGCCTATAGTGCCTAAAGCAGGGGTGTCAAACTCCTTTTCACTGGGGGCCACATCAGCCTCACGGTTGCCTTCAAAGGGCCCAATGTAATTTTAGGGCCGTATGAATGTAACTACTCCTTAACAGTTAGGCGAGAGTTTGGTGCTGCCACCTGGTAGAAACAAGGTGCTGTGCCAGATAAAACAAGGTAGAGGACTGGCTTTGGGCCGAGGGCCTTGTGTTTGCCACCTGTGGCCTAAAGGAAGAAGCCCGTCAATACCTTTGGGTATTCACGCCCCAGTCCTGGAAAGCTAGCCCCATCTTTACCTGTCCATCAATATGTAACTTCTTCACCTCCATTCCATCTAGCCAACTATATAAGTCCTTAGAACAAAGGACTTGGGGCCTCTAGCCACGCTCACACTTGCCAGCCTGGTCCTCACCACCTCTGTGCTTGCCACCCTGGTCTTTGGCTGCCCTTACCTTCGCTACCCTTACCCTGCTTCACCCAGAATCTGTGCCTTTCAGCCCCCCACCCACCTTAGCTAGGCCTGTTCTCTTCCATGTGAATGGATCATCAATAAACCCTGCTTGCATGCTAATAGACTCTCTGATCTTTAATTCTTTATTGCATTGGTGAGAAGATCCAAATTTCTAGGAGTTTCTCCCATTGACAGTTGTAGGTATTTAGGGATAATTTGTAGGTTCAAATCCAATTTTCCAAGTTGCAAGAGACAAACACTACCAAGTTGGTATTATTTGTAAAAGACTTTGGACAAATACAATTCAGGTGACAGTAGTCATATTGCCCTCTGTATACAGCATTGCATTTTATACTCCTGTTGCTGATTTTAAAGTAAATGCCAGGACAGTAATCTTCCCTCCCATAGTGTATTTTAAGAAAAAAAAATTCTGTATAAGTGAAAATAAGCTTTTATTATAGTTAATTCAAACTTTAAAAAATTATATAAGTTTACAAAATACATTACCATAGGTCTAATATAAAAGAGAGAAATTAATAGACCTTATGTTTTATCAGAAGAGAAAAAGTATTACACAACTAATTTTTATTTGCAAATACTTTTTTAAAAAGCTATAAATATAAAAATATCTGAATTAGCAAGTACAGACTTAAAGGTTTGAAATCAATTATAATTTATCATAAATACATTACTTACAAATATACACAATTGTGTTCTTTACAAAATTTGAAGATATTGAAGGTATTTATTTCTACAGTAAAAGAGCTTAGAGATTAAATTATATTGCATGTGATATTTTGTCTTTTTCAACTTTGAATTTCTGCCAGTTAGTGCTGTATTTAGTGTAAAGTAGATTCTCAGTAAATGTTAGTGCAATTGAAATTGAGTGACGGTAGATGTGCTTCAAGTCACATATGAGAGAGGCATTTTCGCATTTGTCTAAGAGGCAGTTACTTTGCACATGTTGTTGAGAGAATAGTATTATGGTTTTGACTTATAAATAAGGACAGAGAAGCCTAATGAGTGAGATAATAGAGTTTATATAAACATCCAATGAATCTACAATAATAATAATATCAATTGCGGAGCTTTTATTTTTTCAAAATATCTAGTAACACTCCCACTTGATCCTTCGGGATAATGAACTTAACCTCCTTTCATAGACCAGGAGAATGAGATACTACAAGGCAGGAAACCTTGCCTGTGCACTGAGTGAGAACAGAATGAAGTGGGGCTCTATGAGGCAACCACGTCATTCTTCCGACGTGAACTTTACGCCCTTTCTGTTGGAGCATGTTACATCTTTTGACAAATAACATTTTCATGTAGCATTCTTCTCCTTATTTTATCCTCTCATTAATTCTTTCTAGCAATTAGTATTCTGCATTCCTGAGGGTGTGGGATGCAGCTAACCAGGGTACAGCCAGCTTTCCCACTGTTAAACTTGAACTAAGCAAAAGCAACATTGCTGTTCCACTCATATTTTCCTCAAGTTAGAAGTCATTTAAAAGTATATGCCATCACGGATTTTCACACAGGTGCCAAGACCTTTCAATGAGAAAACGAGAGTCTTTTCAATAGTTGGTATCAGGAAAACTGGATATTTATATGAAAAAGAATGAAATTGAACTCAAAGACCTACATGTGAGAGGTAAAACTAAAATTCTTAAAAGAAAACATAAAGGAAAGATTCGTGATTTTGGATTTGGCAGTGATTTCTTGAATATGACACCAAACACAAAAAACAAAAAGAAAAATAGAGAAATTGAACTTTATGACACTTAAGAACTTTTGTGCATTAAAGACACTAGCACAGAATGAAAAGGCATGGGGAAAATATTCACAAATCATATATCTGACAAGGATTAATATCAAAAATGTCTATAATTTAACAACAACAACAACCCTAAACAATCTGATTTGAAAATGGGTAAAGTACTTGAATAGACTTGAGAGAGAGAGAGAGAGATGTAGAGGGCCAGTAAGCAATGAGATAACACTTCACACTCATCAGAATGACTGCTAAAAAAATACCAAACACACACAGAGAAATAACAAGTGTTGAAGAGGATGTGGAGAAATGAGAACCCTTGTGCACTGCTGGTGGGAATTTAAACTGGTACCTGTATTGTGGAAGATAATATGATGGTTCCTCAAAAAATTAAACCTTGGGTCACCACGTTCCACTTCAGCAAACTGGAAATCATTGTGGGACAGAAAGCAGAGACTTGAGTAGTAATATACACCAATTTTCACAATAGCTAAAATGTGTAAATAAGTGTCCCTCAGATAACGAATGGAAAACCAAAGGTGGCTCTCTTGGGAGCACAGATAACAGAAAGTTATTCAGTCACAAAAGGAATGAAATTCTAACACATGCTACGACATGGAAGAGCCTTGAAGACATCATGCTGAGTGGAAAAGCTAGGCACAAAAAACCAAAATTATATGATTTCACTTGTATAACATACCTGGAGTAGTTAAACTCACAGAGACAGAAAATAGAATGGGGGTCGCCAGGGCTGAAGGAGCAGAGAGAATGGAGAGTTACTTAACAGGACTGAGTGTCAGTTTAGGAAGAAGAACTTCTGGAGATGGAAGGTGGTGATGGTTTCATAACAAAGTGAATGAATGTACTTAATGCCACTGACCTGTCCTCTTAAAAACAGTTAAAATGATAAATTTTACATTATGTATATTTTACCACAATAACAAGTGTATGCTGTTACAAAGAGAACCTATTTCTATGTTTAGAACTCCATATTGTAGAGACCAAAAGGTAAATCTTTAAATGCAGAAAAGTCTGCTCTTCCTGTCAACCATGAGAATATATCTACTATAATGGAGACTGAAAATATTAAACAGATCATGTCCAATGTCATTTACCTATTAGTGTCAAGCCCTGCCTCCGCTGTTCAATGGTCAGTGTGAGGAGTGAAAATAGCCTTTCTTTCGTGCTTGCTTTGAAGGAGGAAATAGCAGCTGTTGCTAGCTGAATGTGCGAGAGGGAGAGATGTTTACAGTTTCCTCCTTTTTAACTGGTTGATTCTTATTTATTCTCTTTATTTCTGAATCCCCGTTCCCAGGGGCAAAATGCAGCTTGTCCCCTTGCCTCTCCCTTTGCAGACTGGGCCTTTGATCCCTGTGGCACTCATTAGCCCCCAGGCCATCTTTTGCAATGAAGAGCCTAGAAAAATTCTTATGGGAGTAAAATCAATTCAAACACGTGGGCTTCAATCCATCCGGTGTCTATAATTTTTATTCAGGCAGAATTTACTAGTTCCTTCCATAGATGTTTGAAAACAGGAGAAAGGGACTATTTTCTTTAAGTTTTACAAATATGCATAAAGTAAACTATAGTCCCTCAACATTAATTGGAGTATTGGTTCCAGGAACCTCTGGAATACCAACATACACAGATACTCAAGTTCCTTATATAAAAGGGTATAATATTTGCACATAACCTTGTACATCCTCTTCTATGTGTCCCAATACACAAAGGTTGTGGGTTTGATCCCTAGTCAGGGCACATACGAGAATGAACCAATGAATACATAAGTAAGAGGGACAACAAATTGATATTTTTCTCTCTCTCTCAAATCAATTAAAACATTTATAAAAATAAAATAACTATTTTCTTTATACTGTTGGTTTAATCCACAGATTGGGAACCTGTGAATTTAGCGGGCTGGTTGTAACCTCATAATCTGTATTCTATATTTTCCCTCTGCATTCTTTCTAAGCTGCATATTGGGTTATGTAATTTTTTCCCTTCTGGTAGATGGCACCCAAATTTATTAGTTCAGGCTCTAAGCCACTCTTTGAATGGGACTCTTCCTGCCCAATCGAAGTACTAACCCGGCCGACCTTGCTTACCTTCCGAGATCAGATGAGATCAGGCGCCTTCAGTTGGGTTTAGCTGTAGACATGAGAGGGTGCCTCCTGGAGCCTCTCTTCCTGCCCAGTCTGATCTCCCATGACTGCCACCATTGTGTCCATTGCTCTAGTGATGCTAAATGCAGCACAGCTCTCTAGGTGCCTTACACACTATAGCTCCCACTTTGTCTTTCTCGGTAAATGCTATTTCCTCTATGTAGGATATTTGGCCTCCTCGAACACTCAAGTGTCACCTCTTCTGTGAAGCCCATCTTGCCTTCACCAAGAAGAATCAAGTGCATCCTCCTCCATGATTTCTCAGCATCTTGTATACCTTTATTGTAGCTCTGATAACATTACTGTCATTTGATGATGTATCTATGTCCCCTGCTGGAAAATAAACTTTTCTGCTTGTCTCATCAGGCACAACAGGCTGGCGCACTTCAACAATATATTTTTTGAATGAATGTGTGAGTAAATGTGTAACTTTCCAGTAATTCTACTCTTTAACAACAGAAAAACATGATTGGAGCTTATGGGCATCTGACAGCCAAACAATAAGAATGACAACTAAAAGATGATGATCAGAGTTTTAATAATTGTAGCAAAAATTCCAAATTGATGTCATTGAAAAATGACATAGAAAAATTTTAAATTCTGTCATTGATGTCAGTGACCCATCAATGATATTCACAGAGTATTTGCTATTTACTGGTTTGAGCAGTCACCACATCTGTGCCAGCTGTGCTTCATGCCCCTACACTGTGTGGGGAACTGAGAGAATCAAGACACAGACTTAAGAATGTACCAAGATTCGTAAGATTATAGTAGGAAGTCGGATGATCGTGTCACTAAAATAACTTTCTGATTTCTGAAATAGAAACTTTGAGCAAAAGCGATTTCCTTTCTCAGTTGATTGGCTACCTCTGCTCCGAGGGTGATTGCTCAATTGTACCAACCTATACCATAGGCTTAAATTGACTTGCACTAGCCTGAAGCAAATTTCATTACCTTCTCAGACTCTGGCATTGTTTTAGCAATTCTGGGAATATTGGTGACAGGTACTGCTTGGCATTGTCTTGGTCCAGTCGAATTTCTTTCAGGGCAGACTTTGGGTTATTGCAGATTCATATAATGTCAGTATTGGAAAAAGTCTATTGTGATCATCTTTGCTCAATGCTCTCATTTTAAAGATGGAGATGCTGAGTCCAAGGTGAGACAAATGACTTGCCGAGAGTCCCCAGGCCAGCTGGTGCAGATATGGTTTACAGTTCTGTTTTCCTATCTGTGAGGCCAGCATTATGTTCTCCACCTTGTGCCTCTCACAAAAGAGTCACATCTTTACACATTTAATCTAGGTCAGTGCAAGTGTATGCAGCCATGTGTACAACAAAGGCTTTCAAATTATATCTTTAAAATTGAAGTTAGTTCCAGCACAGACTTTGAATTTATTCACCCTTTAGGAAAATAGATGTATGTGATATTTTCAACCCACTGAACCATAATCTTTCTACCAAATACTAATGAAATACACAATGTGATTCAGCTTCTCATTTCTCTCCTCTCCGTGTTCCCTCCTTCCATCTGCATACTTCATTTGCAGATGGTGGTATCATATGGCCCCTTCCAGGTAACCTTCACCAGAGAGTGTGCAAGACAAAAAAACTACTTGGCTGTGGCAGCATCAACTAAAGGATTTAAGAACTAGAATCCATTTCATAGACAAGCTAAATCAAACAACTAAAAACCATGCGCATTTCGAAATTCTCTTCTAGAGAGCTGAAAGAAACATGAATCCAAGATTATGTATAACTTTAGTGAACACATAAAATATAAAGTCCACAATGTTTTAATACAAAGCAGATGATTGTAGCTGAGTCTCTGAAAGACTCTTAAAAACTGAGGCTTATTGGATTTGGGGGGAGAAATCTGAGTTTAATGAGGTGGGGAAAAGAAAACAATGGTGGATGGGAGGGTGGGGTGGCCAGGAGTCCCAGGCTGAAACTCAGAGCTCATATTGCTCCTCATGCCCTGAGCAGCCTGAGCCGTCCGGAAGGCTGTGCCGCTGGTAGCAGGAGGAGCATCAGCCTTGAGTCAGGAGACCTGTGGTCGGCGGAAGCACTTTTTTCTTTCATTGTAGATGACTCATCTGGAAAACGCTGGGACAAGATCAAACAACCCTATTATTGTTACATTCTGGGCTTGTAGAGATTTTACCTTTTCTGAGTTCACACTGTAAAGAGACATGATAAAAATATGCTAAAATGGTTCATTTGATTAATTTGGGGTCTTGGACTGTTTGCTCTATTTAGACCTTGGCTTAGTGGACAGGAGCTGACTGGGAATCGCAGAGGAAGAGTAGAGTGTAGTGGTCCCTCTCCTTCTTCATCCTATGGATCGTCTAATGAAGTCCTTTCTCAAAAAGGCTCTTGAACCCAGTCGATATCAGACAGGGCTAAGAAGTCAAACTGCCTTGATTAAAATATTGGTATACTACTTATGAACCAGGAACTTGGGTCAAGCCCTTTTTGGACTTTAGAAGCAACTAACTCATAATTCTTGAGACTTCTGCTTTCAAAGAAGACTGTCGGTCACCTACCAGTAACCAACCCAGATTATCAGTAAGAACTATCAATTTTTCCTCCTAATTTTAAGCTACTGCATTGTTAGTATTTATCATGGCCCAGAATTCAGGACTTGGTGCAAACCCTTGTTGCAAAGCTTCAGGTCACAGACATATGTGCAATAAATGTGATGGCCTCTCAGAATTAGCGGGACATCATCTGATTGTCTCGTCTCAGTGAGGATTTTCAATGGCTATTGTGCTTTGTAATTATAAATTACCATTATATCATCACCATTTAGGTCATGTGTAGTTAATCCTTAAGTGTATGTTGTATTTTACTAGACAACAGGCAAAGATATATTTGCCCTGCAGTTCACATACCGAAGTTTCTAAAGCCAGCACATTCACAATGCTCCTGTACTTTGCATCTGTAATGAGAGGTCATCGGCAATGGACTGGCTGTAAATTATCTTGCAACAAACTATCAAGATAAGTCTTATAGAATTAATCAGTTACTTTTAAATTCATAGAGTATTGCTATTCATATAAGATCAGTGTATATCCTGCTATACTTCCTTTAAATCAAGAATAGGATTTTTTTTTTTTCTGCAAAGGGCTTGATAGTAAATGTTTTAAGCTTTGCAAGCCATATGGTGTCTCTCACCATTTCCCAACGTTGATGTGGCACAAAAGCCACCACGGATGATATGTAAACAGATGGATATAGTTATATTAAAACAAAACTTTCTTTACCAAAGCAGATGGTGAGCAAATTTGCCCTATAGACATAGTATTCTGACCCCTGTTTTAAAAAGTAAATGGTAAGTAATTTGTACCTTGTCTCAAATTCTTTTTCATGTTGTTCTTTTATCATTCAAATGTGAAAATAAGTTTGGTATTGGACCAGTTGGTTTTTGCCCAATTTAAATCTGCTGTGTTAAAAAATATTTGAAGACCACTCATATACAAAGAGGAAGGTTTAGGTTATTGGTATTCTACCAAGAGCCAACTTCATTCTTTCACCCGAGTGTTAGAGGCTGGCATTTGTGAAACTAACAGAAACATTTCTGTGTGGAACCATGGATAGAATGAAGGAGCAGGCTAGGTTCAGCAATACTCAAAGCTTAAATATCTGTTAATCAGAATACAGCAAAGCACTCAAGTAATGATAGGATTTCTTAAAGAAACTGCTTATCAAATAAAAATAAAAACTACATCAATTCTCTGTGCAAGAGATTGGATTGAAAACTAATGTGCATCTTTAAAGTAAGAATAGGACATAAATATTAATTTTATTAATATAATATGACTTTCAACAGAGAACATTTGTAGTTTGTAACCCACTTAAGCCTTAAGTATATAAAATTGTAGGTTTTCTGCTATACATAGGAAAATACAAATCATATGATATTACTAGTCACTTAGTGTTGCTTTAAATAGAAATAAATGGAAGCTGTTATCCTTATAATGTTAGGCTCTAGATTAAACAATGCACAGTATTTGATTTCTGTCAGCATAAAATTGTTTTAACCTTGAAAAACCCTTATTTGTAATTGATATAATAAATTAGAAAAGGACTCTTTAAAAGTTTCGGGAAAGGTTACACTTTTTTAAATGCTAAGGGTCACATTCTGGTTAAAATGTGAAAAAAATAGAATAAAATCAGTTGAAAGTGTTTTATAAAAATAAAAATATTTTACAGAATTAAGTTTATTAAAGCTACAATGTATTTGCAAGCATTTTCTAAAAGTCCTTTTCACCTTCAGCAAACAGATAGAAATCTAGGTAAGAGTAAAATGTAGTTCTTGTGGTGATTTTTCACAATCACTATCTTTAAAGCAGTATTCTAGCTTTTCTAGGCTAGCAAATTACCTGTTCACGCATTGCATATAGTTTGGATCCCACTGGGGTCTCTGGACAGCTGTGCCCTGGAGGGAACACCAGCAGAGAACACGGATCAGCCGAGTTTGGGCTCTGCAGCTCCAGAGATCAGACACACAACACCTGGCCCGAGAGCTGCCCTAGCAAACCCATACTTAAACCACGGAATGAGATGACTTATACGAAACGACCACCCAATTCTAACCAGTGTTATGAATTCTTACAGAAAGACTGCATCTTAGTTTGTATGCAACAAATCTCTGCTTATGTCAGGTTATTGCAGAGAATTGGATTGTTTTTTAAAAGTAAAAAGTAGTGATTTGACATTGATGTTAATTTTTTTGGATGTGTACACAGTCTCTACGATCTGCTTGAGGTTTTCTTTTATCTTTGATTCTTTGTTTTATTGAACATCCTTTTATTTTGCATTCATAAATGCTTTGAAAGGTTCAAGTCTCATGGAATAGTCTAAAAACAAAGAGAATGCTTCAGACATGTTTGTTGATGCAATTCTTGTAAACATTATAAAATAAAGCACTAAAAAATTTGAAGTCAGAAATTAATAATTTAGCCTTTCTTCTTTATTTACTCTTTTCCTGATCAAGTCTGAATGTGCAGAAAGTGGTAGATCCTTCATTCTCATATTATAACTATATTCCAGTGTTTTTCCTCTGCCCTACTCCGGGAACATAGCATTGGGAACATATTTAGACCCATATTTTGCCATTCCTAAATATTGTCCAGTTTGGTTTCATGAATATTAGTTCTATTTATGCAGCTTGATGGTGAGACCCTCAAAGCTAAGAATCATGCCTAAGCCATTTTTAGCATCTCCCAGAGCACTCAGCAGAGTGCCTGCCCCACAGCAAACATGAAGAACCTATCTATTGACTGACAATAACCTAAACCGAGTCAGCATTCCTAATCTGTGGCTGCTTATGTGCTACTGGACAAACATAGATCAGCAACTTAGCAAAGAATCAAATAGAAATAGGGTGAATGACACAACAGGGTTGAATCTAAAATTCTGGATTTGACATTTTTAAATATCTCTACTCCCATTCATCATGATTCACCACAATACATTTAGATTGAAATGACCAACTCCACTTTTATCGGTCCTTATTCAGAATTAAATCTAGGCTTAATGGTTGGAGAAAGAACATCTTTTCTCAAACTTTCATTGATAAAACCTCTTTGTCTCTCTAACAATGGCTAGAAGAATTTCAGAATTTTGGATGTTGATATATCACAAGCAATTTGGGTTAGAAAAAGAGGGCTTTGTTTTCCACTTTAACTTATGGTTTGTTTATTTCCCTGTGCACATCTGATAATTTGGCATGTCCTGTTTGACATGTCAAAATTTGCCCTTACTCTGCTAACAGAGCCCCCCATGTTATTCCAGGAAATGCTCCTTCCACATTCTCAAGACTAATTTGGCTTTTCCCTTTACTCTGGCACAGGCTCATGACCCCGGTCTGGCCAACCATAATCCCCATGTTTGGTTAGGGCGAAGGCATGGGTTCTTTGCCCAGTGAGACTCTGGCCTGGGACTTCTGTTTGGTCCTTTGGGAAAGAAGTGGTTCCTTTCTGAGAGGGTTGTGGAGGTGGTAGATTATATACTCTGATTGGCTTGTCATTGTCTCTTAACACACGGAGGGAGGTTTTCTGAAAAACAAGTTAACAGCAAAGAAAGAACTGAGAGCTGGATAGAAACAGATTTGATATGACTTAGTTTGACCACTTTTTCATCATAAGCAATAAAACTCTTTTAGCTGAGGCCTGTTTGGTTTTGTTTATTTGTTGTTCACCACAAAGAGGTCACCAGAGCCAAGTCAAAAATCTTAGAGTTCTCATAAAAATAGCCTATTGTGTGTAGGTGTTATATACTTTTTCCATCACGTTAAAAGCAACAGATTTATCCTGCCCAGCAGTACAGTGGATAGGACAGATACCCCCCTTGGAAGTTCAAGTTTTGTTATACAGCAGCTTTACGGAGGCTGCATGTTAGGCTTCATACTTCTGGCACCATGAGGACCATCACAACAGATGCAATAATTCCTTGATGCTTGGTTTCATGTTCAAGATATCGTGAATAAATTTCTTACACTATAAAAAACAGGAAATTAGAGTTTAAAACATACAGTATTTTTACATGAACATGATTTATGGATTTAGCATTGTTTAAAGCTCTTTACCCTTCAGTACAATTCCTGCTCAAATTCTTACTGCTCTGAAGGCTATACAGTCTTCTTTCTTTCTTTCTTTCTTTCTTTCTTTCTTTCTTTCTTTCTTTCTTTCTTTCTTTTTCTTTCTCTCTTCTTCTGTGATTTTTATATTTTTGAGACAATTTTTTAAAATAGTCATCTGTATATTGTATCGTGTTCACCACCTCAAGTCAAGTCTCCTGCCATTACCACTTATCCCCCTTTAACCTCTTCTACTCGCCCCCTCCTTTTCCTCTGGTAATCACTGTACTGTTGTCTGTGTCTATGAGTTTTTTCTTTGCTTTGCTTAACCCCTTCACCTACTTCATATACTCTTTAAATGGATTAACATTTCTCACCTTCTGAGTGCTATAGAAGGAGATGAAAAATGTAAATTAGAAGTAGAGTGCATGTTAGTGACAGCAGTGATTACATACTGGGTGTCATTACTTGGTTTTTTTGTGTTTTCAATGAACTATATGTCCAAGCAGTGAAGTTAAATGAAACTAGATGACACCGAGAGTCTGACTAAAGAACTTTCTAGAAGGATGTTCTGTGGAACGGTGAATAGGTAGAAAGGAACTTAAGGAAGAATATTGTGAAGATAAATCAAATGTAAGGAACTGAAGTTTATGCAATTCTACAGAGAGACAAACACTACTAGGTGATAGCAGAGGAGGGCTGGAAATATTTTTATTCCAACAGAAACACAATGCGAGCCACATATGTCACTTCAAATTTTCTAGTAGCCACATTAAAAACAGTAAAAGTAAACAAATAAAATTAATTTTAGTAATACATTTTATTTAATCTAATGTATCCAAAAATGTGATTCTTTTAACATTAAAACAATATAAGAATTATTTAAATATTTTATCTTTTTTCATATTTGGTTGTCAATGTCTGGGGTGTATTTTTTAATTATAACAAATCACTAGCCACACAAGTACTAAATAGTTGCATGGAGTTAATAGCTACTGTATTAGAGATAACAGATTAGGTAATGGGAGAAGATAAAGTTTATTTTAGCTGGTATCTGATTAAATTTCTTGCTCAAAAAGGAGAGCTAGAGAACATATTGTATCTTTATAACTAGCATTTCTCCAACTCTAATCTTAATCTTAATATTAGCCAAGTCCTTACCCTGCTCCAGTCTCACAAATGAAAAGTAGTAAGTGAATTTTGCTGAGTTATTAGGCAGCAATTAAGGTCTTATCAGACCTTGAGTGCCAGCATCTGGCACTCAAATTGAGTAAATTAAGATGAATTTAATAAAAGGGAGATTTACAAGTTGTGTTGGTGGTAGAGAAACCACAGGGAATAGCGAGGTACCCTAGGAATTCAAAAGGAGTGAGCCTTTACTACTCCAAGCCTGAGGGGCAAGAGAAGTCTCTGGTGCCTGAGAGAGGGAGGGTCCTGTGAAAAGGGCCATGTGACAGGAGCTATGGCATTTCAGTCCGAGGGCATTGTTCTTTTGGGGTGAACGTGTTACAGAATGGACCCATGGGGGAAACAAAATACTATCATTGAATGGACCCCACTTCTCCTGGGGTCCTCCTGTACTAGGTTCACCTTGCCCACCACCAGGGAATTATAGCTCTCAATGTCAGAGGTTGGTGAAATGGAAAGGAGTTATTTATTCCAAAAGTTATACAGACTTAGACTAATGACTTAATGTCTTCATTAAGATCCCAAAGTCCCTTAAAATAGCCACAAACACATACAGTTCTTCCTTCCCTCCTCTGCCTAGTCCAGCGTATCATATCTCGGGAAAGTAAATAGAAGTCCATGGCTCAGGTGACCCTCAGTTCTTCCCAGTAATCCATGCTCAGTGGGCCAGCTTCCCTTGGTTCCCAGCACCATCAACTGTGTCACCGCCGTGATCTCCAGTTAATCCAAAACTACATGGCACCTTCTCACGGCCCACCAGCAAGAGTCCTTTCACCCCTTTCCTTCCAGGCAAAGTGTCTCCTGCTTCCTAAGCCACGTGGCAAAAGGGAGCACCTCAAAGTCGTGTGGTCCCAACTCTCGCCAAAGCCTTGTGGTCCCAACCTCTTGTCCAAAGCCATGTGGTCCCCCTCTTACTCCAGGTTCTCACGCAGGTGCTGTAACCAAGGGGAGTTGCCTCCCAGGTACATCATGGGTGGAAGTCATTCCCATCTCTCTGGCTCAAAGCATGGCCACAGCTATTTAACATATCCAAGAAACCAGTCAAAAGCTATAGCTATGTTAAATGACCATTCTTGAGGTAATTTGCAAAACAGTTGCTGTGCAAAACAACTCTCAATGGCCCTGCTCCATGTGTCCTATCCCCTTGTTCAGACTTGTGGGGGTGAGGACATCTTATATTTTTAATATTTCCTGGACACCGTTACAAATCCCTCTTTGGAGAGCCCTCTGGCTGCACCCTGTTACAAACCTGCAGCAGGGATCCAGGAAAGGAAACTTGAGACTTCCTCCTCCCCTTCCATTCCTTCTCCTCCACCTCCTAGTGGTTATTATCATTGTCCGAACAGAATGCCTGAGGGCAAGGCAGCCTGTGGAAGCAGCCCAAGTAGTTAGTTACTGGAGCAGAGAGAAGGTGGGAGGGCTATCAGAAGGGTAAATGAAACACATCTGGCACAATTGCCAACTTGATGACATGAAGCAAAAGCAAGGCAAATAGGAGGCAGAATACAAAATTAATGAGGCCTTGAGAAGAGTAAAAAACACTGTGTTCTCTTAATCCTTCCTTCTGGCATTTTGGTGTCTTACATTCTGTTCCCTGTCTTAAACTGTGTGTCAAAGTCAATGGTTTTGGAACTGAGGCCTGTTACTAGGTTTCAGGGAGCTCAAGAACTCTGTGAAATTTTGTGGAATATTTTATGTGTGTAATTTTTCCTCCTGGGTAAAATCCATAGTCTCTCATGAATTCTTGGTTATGGTTGCTTAAGAAACCTCTAAGACAGAGGGCAGAAAATAAAGTTGTCTAAATTACTGAACACCACCCAGGGGTAGGGTGGTCAGTGGTTATTATAGCTTGACTTCCCTCAAGTAGACCCTGATTCATTAAGGCAGCCAGCCCAGAAGAATCTGGTGGGGAAGTAAGAGATGCAGAACAGGGAAGGCACAGGAGTCAAGCAAGTTGTGGGTTCAGGCACAGTCCTGAGATGGTGGCTTCAGCCTGATCCCTGCAGGAGACTCTGAAATGTTGTTACAGTTGTTTTTACTTATTGTGTAAAAACATTTCTGTTGATGATGGGCACAGCAACTTTCTAACAAGCGCAGTACTCTGAAAAGCCAGAGGTGTTGGAAGGAGGAAGAAAAAAAGTCACCAAAACTGCCCTTGCCAGGTGGCTCAGTTGCAAATTGTCATATATAGCAAAAGGTTGTGTGTTCAATCCCCAGTCAGGGCATATACGTAGGTTTTGGGCTAGTCTCTGGGTGGGGTGTGTAGAGGAGGCAACTGATCAATGTTTCTCATATCAGTGTTTCTCTCTCTCTCTCTCTCCATCTTTCTCCCTTCCTTTCTCTCTAAAATCAATAAACCTATCCTCAGGTGAGGATAAAAAAAAGTCACCAAAACTGGTGAGGGGCACATACAATAGGTAAAAGGTATCCAACAGTGACCACTACATTTAGTGCCAATGATGGTGGGTAGGTAGAGGTGAGTGATAGGTAATTAGTTTATTATGACATGCAGAACCCAGTTCCTCACTGCTGAACCAAGGTATGCAGATTATGGAGTGAGAAATGTACAGGTGTGTGAGGGTACCACCCTGTACCAGCAGCCACTAGGCCAGGGGTCCCTGCCCTTTGGCCCCATGGCAAGGTTCTGAAGCCTTTTCTAATGCATCCCTTTGTACTGGGAGTGCCTCATTGTTCTCTAAGTTTTTAAAGTATGACACATGCAGAGAGTTAGAGTGTACCCTATACCTAATACCAAGTCTAGTCCCAGCCTGAATCCACTAACTCTTACACCAATTCTAATTAACACAAAAGGTCAAACTTAACCTAGACCCTTACCTTTTTTTCCCCCCTGATTCCCCCTTTTGCCCCTAGTAAATCCCTCTCTATTAAAATAAGAACCACAATGATGATGGTGATGATACTAATGATACAAACTTATGGAGTACTTATTCTGTGTAGGCTATGAGCTAAGTATTTTCTGTGGAAAGCCTAATTTAAACATCAACCCACTATATAATTCAGATAGGAATATTTTCTTAATTTTAGTTTTTTAAAGATTTTATTTATTTATTTTTTGAGATAGGGGAACAGAGGAAGAAAGAGAAGGAGAGAAACATCAATGTGTGGTTGCCTCTGGCACGCCCCTAAGTGGGGACCTGGCTCACAACCCAGGCACGTGCCCTGACTGGGAATTGAACCAGTGTGACCTTTGGTTCACAGGTCAGCTCTCTATCCTCTGAGCCACACCAGCCAGGGCAATTTTCTTCATTTTAAAGTAGAGAATACTGAACCTTAGAGTTGAAGTAACACACTAATATGAATTTAGCCTCACTGATTCCAAGGATCATATACTGTGTACTCTAGTTTTTCCTCATAATATTGCGTTTTTATCTAGCGTAGTTCTCATTTCATGTGATTGCATGTGTAAAGATTCTCTCTTGCCTTGGTCTGTTGGGCTGCTATTTCTTCTTCTAGTTTAGCGATTCTTTTTTAGGGACTCCGCTTAGACTGTGTAGAACAGATGAATCAATCTCTCCCAAATCCCATCCTGTTTTTGGAAGGTGGTCAGGCCATGTGAACTAAGCTGGTTGATGACAGCCCTTTTCTGGGACATTTGTTGCAGTCATTTGTAAAAAAGCATTTCTCCATGGAAGGCTGAGGGTACTAAGATCCATATTACCTGAAGCTGTAAAGAGATCATTCTGACATCTAGGGAAGATATGAAGTCCCCAAATAAAGACAAAACAGAGGAAAAGGGAACCAGAACATTGCTAAAGTCCTGATGATGTTATGGGAGAAAGTCTCAGAAACTTGGTTCTCCTGAATGCAGTAAAGAATTACAGATCAGCGAGTCTATTGGCATATAGGCAGGGTTTATTGATGATCCATTCTCTTGGAAGAGAATGGGTTTAATTAAGTAGGGGTGGGGATATGAAGGGCATTGGTTCAGGGCAAAGCAAGGTAAGGGTGACAAAATCAGGGCAGCCAAAGGCTGGGGTGGCAAGCACAGGGGTGGTGAGAGCTGGGGTGGCAAGCTTGTGTGGCCAGAGGCCAGGTGGCCTGAGGTCAGCAAACCAGAGAGCCAGGAGAGGCAAGAACAAGAAGCCAGAGTCCTTTGTTCTGAGGACTCATATAGTTGGCTGGATGGGAGTGAAGAAGTTACATATTGATTGACAGGTAAAGGTGGTGCCAGCTTTTGGTGGGGGAATAGTGTGAACACCCAAAGGTGTTAATGGGCCTCTTCCTTTGGGCATTGTGAGCCCTTTTTGGCCTTTCAGGCTTTGGGATGAAAGCACAGTTCCAAAGGCTTTCTTTTCCAGATAATGGAAACCATACATAGAATTTCACGGAGTGCCCTCCTCCCGTGTTAGCATGGCGTTTCCTCCTATGCTGGAACACCTGGCAACATTACCACACCAGGCTCAGGACTGCTGAGTTAGTGGATGAAACAAGTCCCCCTCCTCCTCCCTGCCTTGGTTGGCTATCTATCCTACCTAACAATGACATTGCTTAGGCATCTGTATCCAACCATCTGTGGCAGAAACTGGGTGATCCTTGCATTTCTCGGGTGGCCAGGGAATCACAGGTTAGTTGAGATGGGTAAAGTTGCTGATCTCTCTGGTGACTTGGATTTGAATTGGTCAATTTTCTCTGGAAGGATGGCAATCAATGGCAGCCATGTGATAAAGAATATTATCCCACTTTGCTCCTCAGTGGGACCTAAAGATTGGCAGTTTCAGCACTCCCGGTTTTATATGGGAATCTATTAACAGCATCTTTATTCCTCAGCAAACCTGTCCTTTTAGCAATTACAGCTGAGCTGCATGTGTGTGCCCCTTCCATCTGCATCTGGAGATCCTTTCCTTCCAAATTCTCATTTAATCATTTAAGTCAAAGGCACTTAGTTCTTCTTTAATGCCATTCCCACATAGATGAAAACAAGCATACTAGTCAAACTCCAAGCAGCATATGGCAAATCAAGTGTCTGGTCCAGGCTTACAGAAGGAAGAGTATTTTTCTGGCCTTACTATTTGTACTATTCTCATTCTAAGCTATGGGGTTATGTTCCCAGTAATGAAACTGTACTGTAGCTGAGGAGTATTGTTCACTTGTACAAGTCTGTGTATTTACAGCTAGCTCTGCATTTCAGTAGACCATGTGGCATAATTTATGTTAAAAACGCAAAGACACAGCCAATGTATCACAATTTTATATAAACTCTTCTGGATTAATACTATTGTTTTCATAAAGACTAGCTAATTACTCATTCAATATGTTAATTGACTAAGAAAAGCGATCATTTCAATCACTTTCCTAGATCTGGTACAATACCTGTAGCATTATGTTCTATCTTGAGATCCCTGCCTTAAGAGGAACACTAGCAAAAGGAGGTGAATTTGGAACAGAATTAATCCAGACTATTTCAGATTAAATTTTGTTGGGAACCACCCTGCCTGGTTTCAGAGGCTGTAACCCCCCATGGTTAAGACTGAGTCAGAGTTGGGACCATAAGCCACTAAGGAGACAAAGCTTATCTCCCCGGCATAAGTGCCACCTCTGCCCACTTCACCCTGCTTGGCCCTGAGCTTGACCAGTTAGCCAATGATGGGTAAGAATCCTCAAGGGAGGATCAACCTAAGACAGGCTCTAGTCACCAGGGATAAGTTTGCAGGGAAGGACTCAGGGGGGCTGTGGCAAAAGGGGGTGATGGACCCTCGCCCCTGGGCTTTGAAATAGCCTGAGTCCTCATTCTGTCTGAAAAAAGTCTCCTAATCTCTTGGCTGCCTTACTTCCCTTGCCTGACTTAAGCCTGAAGCAATAACAGAGGGCAGTGCAGTCCTGTGCTGGGAGGGGTGGATTCCCTGGGGAATCAGGCCTAAGAAAAATACATACATTCCTGTGAAACCTACTTAATTTGTATCCTCAGCTTAAAAGATAAGGGTCCAGACCTGAGATGAGTCTGGCACCTAAAGTTTTATGGCCCTCTAGCTGATTGGCTGTAACTCAGAATAAGCCCTCAAGGTTCTCTGTAAATCCTGTATTGTTTAACCCTTACTGGCTGACAATGATTGATGAGCTTTATCTGCATTCCTATGCGAATGAACCTAATAAAAGCCCCTGGAGGGAAAGGATCAAGGCCCTTCTCCTTTGAGAAATTGGCCACCTTTCCTCCCCAAGAAGATCATGTCTTGGTAGTCTTTTTCTTCATCCGTGGCAGACTGGGGGGCTGCGTTAAAGTCCCCCGACAAAATTTGATAGAACAAATACAACAAAACAAAATAACAGGGACAACAAGGGGAACTTTTTGGAAAATGTGTTTGTCTTTAGGTATTTGAAGGGCAAATGTAGAAGAGAAATATTATTTGTTCTCATCAATGGCATAGGGCAGAGTTAGTGATTAAGTAGAAGCCTCATGAAGGTGGATTTCAGGAAACAGGTAAAGGTCAGCCTGCTATTGAATGTTTGTTTTTGGTTGTGGCAGATTTCCCTGTCACTAGAGATGATCAGCCAGAAACTGGATGATGATTTGGTAGAGATATGGTATAGTAATGGCAGCTCAAGGCTTACTCAGTATCTTTTCTTTTCTTCTGACTTATTAATGGGATCTGGAATTATTGTTTCAGATTAAAAATTATATTCCTCTGTTTCCCTTGCAGATAAGAAACAATAGGATATAAGAGGCAACTATTGAGCTTTGAGTGGTGGCAGCATCATAACCAATGAAGTTTATCTGAGGCGCGATTATTTCTAATTGAAAGAAGCAACCATTGGATGGAACTTCTGGCAGTCTTTTTGCCCTTCACCTCTCTCTTTGGGCTTTCTGCCTGGAAGGCATATGTGTTTGGCTGTAACTCCAACTGTATTTAAGATGATGACATGACCTTGAGGATGAAGGAGACACATTTGACATGGTGGAGTGGAAAGACAAACAGCACTAGTCCATGATGGCCTTATGGCCTGGAGCACCTACTTCCTTTTGTTTGTAATCTGAAGGAAAAAATATAGATTTTCATCTTTTTATACACTTTTGCATTTCCAATCTCTCTCACAAACAGCCAAACTCGATTACTTTCAGAAACATGTGTGATCAACCACCCAACCTTGTGGTGTTTTTCAATTCTAAGCATCCAGGGATGTAAGAATTCATTACTTCACTTTCACTTATTATCTTTATTGCATATAACAATAAAAATATTGGAAGGCATAATGTAAGAATAATATTAATGTTACATTGATGTACTTTTATTCTAAATTGTGTCTAGTACCTAAACGACATCAATTCACAGGTAATTATTTATTTACTTCAGGGAAGCCTATAACAAACGGGTCATTGTTCAACTCCAGCTTCCAACTGACATTTTATAGGTCCCAGTGAGACAGTGTCTTCAGAACAAGGCTTTTATTGAGAGAGAAGAGACTTTTCTAAATTACAAAAGTATCCTTCTTCTAACAAGAGCCAAGTCTGGCTGACTGAGATAATAGTTTTCGTAGAAATCATAGAACATAAAAGGAGAAGGAGAATAGTATAATGAAATGGAAGCATTCTTTTGTCCCCTAATACAAGGAAGGTGATACCAACAAGAAGCCTGTGTGGGTATAATCCTTTCATTCAGGATTCACTCTTACAGGAAAGAAATACCGTGGTAGTCAAAAAGCAACCTTGACTTTTTAATGAATATTCACTCAGAGTCTATTTTTAAACTGGAAGGAAATAGGATACCTTCAGTTGCCAAATCTAAGTGTGTCTTAGTATATCAATCAGGGTTCGATCAGGCCCTATGCAATTGTGGGAGTAGTTTAAACAAAGCTGTACTCTTTGTATTAGGTGTTGGGCATGAAGAGGCTGTTTATCAGCTATGCTGGCAATAAAGAAGGAGATCAGAACATAAAGTTGGGAAGAGAAAAGGCAAACTACAGTCTTCAAGGATCAACAAGAACCCATGAGGACCAAGTCGAACTTAATCTGATCACCACCTCTAGTCTCATGATGTGGTTGACAGAAGAATTTGGTGCAAATGCACAGGAACTTCATTTCTTTAATACAAATTTTCCCCTAATTCAAGCTAGATTTGTCCAGCCTAATATCATCATGACCCACTTGCCTCCTTTCAACCAGATCTTTCCACTTTTGCCCTTCCACTACCTTAATCAGGAAGCCCTTAGGACATTAGGTTCTAGTTGGTTGAAAGAGGCTTACTCTCTTAAGAATAAGGCCTTAGGTCTGTTGATTAAGGGAACAGAGTTTGGTCAAACTAAAGACAGCAACTTGACCTCAGTTGTTTTTCAGCCCTAGGCCCATAAAATTGAAAGGACTCTACCAACTACATCCTCAGGAATCTAGACAGAATGAAGCCATAGCTGACATCAAGACCTGATGCACTGAACAACCCTGGTCCCAACCAATTGGTGGAGCCCACAAACCCAACTTCCTTCATCAACATGACTATTGATTTTTCCCTCATATAATCTATCCCATAGAGGCCATTGGGGAACCAGACTTGGTGCCATTTCCTTGAATAAATCTTTGCTTTTTTTGCTGCAAATTCTTGTTTTTATCTTATTGGGCTCTGATGTGCACAAGCAAACAAATCCCTTTAGTTTGGTAACATGGGTGCCTTTGCCATAAAGTGCACACACATCCAGCCTAGGGCTTGAAGAAGTTGGAGGATCTTACATTGCCAGAGATGGAAATGCTGAAGCCTGGCTTGTCGCCAACCAATAAGGTGAGCTTCAGGTCAGTGATGGCAATCATAGCTGTGTTGTGACCATTCAAGCCCTGACAGGTTCACAGGATTTGGGAAGATGGAAGAATATTTATGGGGCCATTGGGATGTCTGACATGCCTTTATTCAAGGATGGGCTATCCATGCATGCTACCAGCTGTGTTTCCCCCTGCACCTCTCTGCATGTCACCTGTCCCCCATTGTGGCATCCAACAGGGAGTCTCTACCCCCTTAAATACTAGAAAGAAACAAAGCCAGCAGAGAGCCAAAACAGGTTGTATAACATAGCGAGATTCTGTGCATGTGAGCCCACTCAAGGCTATGTGAGTACTTATTGGGCCCAGTCTCAAGGCTACAGAAACACTACTTATTATAGTTGCCCAGACATCTGGGTGAGGAAGCCAGACTGCCTCCATTTACCCTACAATCCACCCCTTCTGGGTTCCTTGTCATACAGTCTATGCAAGGATACTTCCACAGGAGTCCCTTGGTGAGGAGGGCAAAGCCCTGCACCCAGCTGCCGCAACAACAGTATTACCTGCAACAGCACACAGCCAAAACACAGGCAACAAGGCCACCCCTAGGTACAATGGCCAGTCCAATTTCCAGGCAGGTAAGTGTTGGGAACCGCCCTGCCTGGTTTCAGAAGCTGTAACCCCCCACGTCTAAGGCTGAGTGAGAGACCTGGGGACCCTAAGCCACTAAGGAGACAAAGCTTATCTCTCTGGCAGGAGCACCGCCTCTGCCCACTTTACTTCTCCCTGCCTGGCCCCCAGTGCATGACCGGTTAGCCAATGATGGGTAAGATTCCTCAAGGGAGGGATGACCTAAGACAGGCATGGTCATGAGGGGGTCCTCAGGGAAGGACTTGGGGGGTTATGGAGATAGGGGGTGATGGACCCTCAACCCTCGGCTTTGACATAGCCTGAGCACACATTCTGTCTACAAGAAGTCTCCTAATCTCTTGGCTGCCTTATTCCCCTGCTTGATCCAAGACTGAAACAATGCTGGAGGTGGGTGCGGCCCTGTGCTGGAAAGGGCGGGTCCCCCCCCCCCCCCCCCAGGGAGATCAGGCCTAAGGAAAAAAAAAAGCATAAAATCCTATGAAACCTGCTTTGCTAATACCCTCAATTTAAATGATAAGGGTCCAAGCCTGAAATGAGCTTGTTTCCCCAAAGTTTTATGGCCCTTTAGCCATCTGACCCTGACTCTAAATAAGCCCTCATAGTTCTTTGAATGTTATCTATTGTTTGATCATTACTGCCTGACAATGATTGTTGGGCTTAATCTGAGAATGTAGGTCTTTGGAGCTGCTGGTTGCTTACTGATTATAATAATGCTCTGTGTACTTTGACACATTTGCAAATTATTTTCCCAGGGTTGTGTGAGAGGCCAGAAAGTAGCAAGTTTTGTGGGATCTATAGTGGTCCTAACTAAAAACAAGGGGGGAAATATAGGAGACCCTTCTGCATGGTGTGGGCTCAACTCCCACTCAGAAAGGCCAGTGGAAAGTAAGATCCAGCACACAGGACCCATGTCCATGGATAGGTTCTTCTGTGGGGAATCAGGCCTTTATTGTACCTAGGCTGCTTTGAGACTTGTTTTTTGCTAAAACTCCCTCACCCTGAATTGAGGCAGCAAATAGTTACTGTATATCTTTGAAGTAACTTTCTAAAATCTATGCTAAACTTTCTAAGGATGAGTGTAACCAGTTCAACCACTTTTCCCTTGACATTTGTAAATATCCTTCCTTTTTGATGTAATTAGCAAAATCCTCTCCTTTGTTTTCTGTAAAAGGTAACAACCTAAAGTGAACCTGTGCATAGTAAATAAGGACCATCCTCAATATAATGTGCCCAGAAAAGAAATAAAAGCCAGTCAAGGCAAGGGTCAGGGTGCTCTCCCCTTGAGAGCATGGCCGAGGTGCTCCAAGGTGCTGTCCCCTTGAGAGAGTGGCCGTGCCATCCCTTTTCCTCCACAGGACTCGGTAGTCTGTGTGAGTTTGTCTGGTCTCAGCCACAACACCACAGACCCTGCTTGCTGGTGTCCTTATCAGGTAAGGCCACCCATGTGAGCCACACACCCAGAGGGTCCATGGGAACTGAAGCCCATGCAGTATCCCACGCCTCTTAGCAATGTCCAAGAATATAGGTCTGACACAGACCCACAGGAACTCAGTCCACTTGGGCTTGTCCTTGAAGCTTTTAACGCAGGGTGGGACTGGCCCAGCCAACCTCACGGTCCCAGATGTGAGCCAACCCTGAGCCACCTCACATGGAGCACCCGACCAATGGCTGGGAGCTGGTCACACTGCTGCTTTGTCCCAGAGTAGATGCCAGTCCAGGTCACGTTCCACAAGGAATGTACACTGTCCACAGGTGTGGTATCCAAGTTCAATGTGAGATAGAAGCTGGAAAAATATGCCACGGGAGGCCGGCAGATGTGCTTAGGGGGATTTCAGCGCAGACACAGCATGCTGATTGGTTAGTCACTGAGGCATAGGCACACACCCAGTCCACCACACTCTAGAGGTGAAAAGACAAATAGTTATAGTCACCAACAATTGCCAATCACCACCCTTAGGCAATATATAAGCACAGTTCTGGTTCATCAATTGTCAGACAGTGGTTGGCAGAGGGGGTCTTCCTGGGCATGAATACCTCACTTTTCGTGCCTCAACTGGGGGCTCAGCATCTATGTGCAACAACAGTGGAGAACTCATAATGGGCCATAGGGGAATCACAAAAGTGCCACGGAGAAGCATTTCATGGCCTGCTGGCCCTGGATGTGTCACCTTTAAGATTGGGGGCCAAGCCCCAATCACCTAGGGCACTATTTGCAAGTTTCTCTCCACCCCTTGTTCACAAGGGGTGACAAGAGCCACCCAACACATGTGGAAGGCTTTTATTTCCCAAGGCCACATCCAAGTGGCTATTTGCCCTCAGGTGCAGGCAAGAGAATATTCCCCTGTTTTCCCATGAATGGTTTCAGCAAGGCATCCTTAGTCTGTACCTGCAGCCGAATTGGAGCAGCAGTCCAGAGGAGCAGTGCTTCCACCAGAGCTGGGCCCCACCTCCGAATCCTCTTATTTAGAGTCTGGAGGACAGTCCACAGCATTTTGTCTAACCCCCCAGTATGGGAGTGGTAGCTGTAGCTTGCATGCGGGCCTTGCTTTAAGAGACCATTATACTGTTCAATCCTTCTGTCAGCTTGGGGGTGATAGGCTACATGTAACTTCCAGTCAATTTGCAGGTCTCAGGCCCATTGTTTCACCAAGGCTCCAGTAAAATGCGTCGGCTCATAGGCAACACAAAACCACTCCAGGGCAGCGATTACCACTCTCTGATCCAGGTGCCTTGTAGGGTGAGCAGCTAAAAGTCCAGTAGCCGTGTCCACACATGTGATTGCACACTTATACCCCTCTGAACTAGGTAGGGACCTGATTACATTAACCTGCCGCCAGGTCAGCAGTACTCATCCGCGTGCCACCTGCCCAGTAGTTCCCACAGGCCTCCGGGAATGCTCTTGTGAGCAGACAACACAGGTCTCACAAGTTTCCTGTACCTCGGCTAAGGTGACAGATAACCCCCATGTTTTTACAGTTGACCACATGGTCTTTTGTCCAGCATGTATGAGGTGCCAGTGTAGCCACTGGGCTACTTCTCTTCCTGATGGGCTGGTGGGCACCATTTCCAGCCACTGCACCTTGGCTAGTGTATCAGCCTCCTCATTCCCAGGGGAAGAAAGGGGTGCATGCCCTGTTGCAGGATTTACAGTGATGTGTTTCTTGTGGCCTAACTCCCAGAGGCCTTGCCACAAAGCCTGTCCCATAATGGGCTGTGCACAACCATCCACTTATTTGCATGCCAGGTAGAGATCCACAATGTTAGCCCCTGGTACATCACCCAACTGTCTGTGCAAATAGTTGGGGGCGGGGCTTTGTCCAGAGACACAAGCCACACAGTTTGCGGTTCTGCGCACTGGCTACCCTGACCTACCCCACCATCAAATCAGATTGTGTCTGTTTCCAGTTGAATTGCCACAGCAGTCCACACATCAGGCTGACCTCTGCTGGACCCATCAGTGTACCATGCATCTGAGGGAATTTGTGCCTGCCCTTTGTGGGAGGAGCTAGCTTCCATTTCTTCTATAGGGGCAGGAGATTCTTTTATCTACATAGGTAACAGGGCTTAGCGCTTCCTGCAACTCAGCCTGTAGGGTGCCAGTTGATAGAATACTCCTTTATTGCAGATAAGCCCCCCACTTAGCCAACGGGGATGTCTGAGCCGTCCCACTATGAGGGTTTGCCGTCCAGTCTCGGACCCACCCTGCAAGGGCATAAGTGGTCCTTACTGTCACAGGGGCAATTCCTGTTATAGCCTCCTTGGCCAATAGGGCGGCATACACTTCAGCCAGTTGCTTTACAATCAGGGAGTATCACACCTCTGCTCCTTCCATAGTTGGGACCAGAAACCCAAGGGTTGGCATAGCCATTCTGATTGCTGTGACACACCCCACTCAAAGTCTTCTTGTGTCACATGCGTGTCTACCTCACAGGGTCTAGAAGGATCCAGGGCATGAAAGGCCTGACCGCACTTAATGATGTGCTTTGCTCCTTGGAATGCTTGTTCAAGGTCGGAGTTCAGTCCCAGCTTGTTCCCTTTTTCACCAAAGCATATGAGGGGTGAAAGACCTGTGCAAGGTGAGACGCAAATGCTCTCCAGTACCCCCAAGAGGCCCCAAAATGTTTGGAGCTGTTTCACAATGGTAGGGGTAGGATACGCCTGCATTTTGTCTATCACTGAATCAGGGATGATTTTTGTCTTACCCAGCCAGATAACCCCCAAGAATCTGACAGACAATCTGGGCCCTTTCAGCTTGGTTTCATTAACTGCCAGCCACATGACTTCAGGTGAGACAACAGCACTGCCTTCTCTAACTCTAAGAGAATCACTGGTTAGCAAAATGTCATGAATATAATGGAACACGCACACTTCTGCAGGCCGCGGCCACTTAGCCAGGTCCTCTGCCACAAGGCCGTGACAGATGGTAGGGCTGGGCAAGTACCCTGAGAAAGCATGGTGAAGATCCACTGTTGGCTTTCCCATGTGAAGGCAAACTGATCTTGACTCTCCTCTGGAGCAGTATCAATGGAGAAAAAGGCATTTGCTAGATCAGCTACAAAGTAGTGGGTTATCAGCTCCATCAATTCTATCACAGAGGGGACTGCTGCATTTATTGGGGGAACAGCCTTATTTAGTTCCCTATAATCTACCACATTCTCCACCTGCTATCTGGCTTCCTCACTGGTCACATGGGGGAGTTAAAGGGACCGTGAGTGGCTGACGTGGATCCTGGCCAGCAGGATCCACTGTGGTTGCTATATTCAAACACACATACACACGGACTACAGAAATCCTGTGGAGGAAAAGGGGCTGCGTGGCCACTCTCCAAGTTAAAGAGAGGGCCCCTGATCCCCGCCTGGACAGGCTTTTATTGTTTTTCTGGGCACATTAGAGGGCGGTCCTCATTTACCATGCACAGGTTCACCACAGGTGATTACCTTTTAAGGAGGACAAAGGACAGGACACTGCTAATTACTTCAAAGAGAAGGATGTTACAGCTCAAGGGGGAAGTTGCTCACACTCCATACTTGGGTGGTTTAGCACATACTTTAGGAAGTTAAAGATACTCAGTAAACATTTGCTGCCTCAATTCAGGGTGAGGGAGTTTCAACAAGAGCAAGTCTCACAGCAGTCTGGGTACAATGCAGGCCTGATTTCCCACTGGAGAACCTATCCATGGACGTGGGTCCTGCCCGACAACCTCGCTCCCCACTGGCTTTTTTGAGTAGGGGCTGAGCCACATTTCCCACGCTTGGAATGGATCCCCACAAGTGGCCTTAATTTTCCCCACCTTTTCCAACTCTCCTGTAGTTGCCATAATTTCTTCACATCCCCTGTGCAACCAGTATAGCTTCACCGCTGTCTCCTGTCTTGGGGGTAGCAACTGCTCGGAGGATGGTTAGCACATCCTGCAGAATGGCTTTTGCTACTCGCACCCAGAGGCAAAAGTCTCCTGCAGTGGTTTGCAGCCATAACGCTTGGAGCAGATCAATACCCAGAACATACTTAGGAATAGGGGACATACAAACAGTGTACTCACGGAGGAGCGAATGCCTGATACCCAGAGAGAGTTGCACAGCCTTCACCCTTACACTACATCCCCCATAACCATCTATGGAGACTTTAGGCCATGGAAACTTCTCAGGGTTTCCATGTAGAAGGGGACACTCAGCTCCTGTGTCCATGAGAGCCAGGACCCACTGGACATTTGTAGAGGACCAATGGATTGCCAATTAAACATGTAGCCTCTGGTCCCTGCCCATCCCCTTTAAATGGGTTCCTCGTCCTGTCCCCTATTCAAATGTCCAAAGGATATCCCCTCCCTCTGCTCAGGAGGTTGACACAGCCAGGTGGTCTTCCAGCCTTACTGGACAGGCCTTTTGGCTAGCGTCCCCAAGATTCTTCCACACCATCTTCTTCTGGGGCCATAGGAAGCACCGGTCAGCTCTCAGCTGCTTACAGAGCTCTAAGACTTATGTGTTCACCTTCCTGTCAATCTTAGTTCGATCTACTCCAGCCCCTAAAAGGTCTGATCACATCTGTGTCCTGGTCACCCGTGTGGAGGTGCTATTTGACTGAGAAGCAGAGAGACTTTGAGATAATGCCCCAACTGCTTTTCACTGAGAAACTCTGCCTCTCCTAGACTTACCACCATCGTGGTGATGTCATTAATGCGACAAACAGACATAAGGGGCCAAGATGGCCATGAAAGATCTGAATGAAGCAGGAGGGACATGCTGCAGCATGAGATCCCACATCCCTGTTATGAAGCATTAATCATCAGGGCCATGGGTATTTGGATTAAACATAGCCTGGCACATGCCCAAGTCCCACAGGATTTGCACTAAGTGTGCAGAGGACTGCTACTTGCTCACAGTGTCTGGAACGTGTCCTGCGTTTGCCTAGCTTTTCCATCTCATTATCAGTGCACATGATGCAATCCACCCCTACCTCCCACAGGCGTAAGAGCCACTCGGCTAAGGGCTCCTTGGGTCGCTGGTGAAACTGATTCACCAGATTGACCAATTCATCCTCTGTATTAGGCCAATAGGTGATGTGTTCCACCATTTGGGAGGAACCATCTGGGTCTCCCCCAGGTGCCAGGGGCTGCTGGGACTTCATTTTCTGTAACACCACTGGGTGGGCCTTCCAGGAACTGGGTTGCTCATCACCGTCCTCCCCTATCTCTGAATGTCCCTTATGGCCGGGGAGAGGGATCGTCCCTGCTCTGCCACTGGCTTCACTGTTCTGCTGCTCAGAGATCTTCCTCTAGGGCACCAATTTTGGGTTCTAAGATTTCCTCTTCCTTGGATTTCATGTAATTTCCTGGCATCACAAAGCTGAAAGAAACACCCAGCCCACAGCCCTCTGGCATCTGGGCACTGGGCTTTTCTAGGGCTTTCCACAACACCTGCAGGGCCTTCACTATTGTGTTGGGTGCACCACTAACATCAAGACAATTCCGGGGTGGGACCCATGCTGACAAGAGACTTGCAACCAGGTACCACATCTCAGTGACCAGCCACCAGTCCAGGCTGCCCTTTAGGTCCCACAGGTTCCTCCTCATTTACACCGTAATGCGACGCATCTTGCCAACAGCACCAATTCTCTTGCAGCCTTTCAAGGCCAGGGAGGTTCACTTGAGATTCCGGTAGATGGAAGAAAATTCATGGAGCTGTGGGAAGGCCTCACGTGATCCAGGCACGCTGCAAGCTTTGTGTCACACAGTGGGAAGCCCCAAGTCCCTTATATACTAAATGTACACAAAGCCAGCAGGGTGCCAAAACATTGTATAACACATCCTGATTCCATATATGCGGGCCCACTCAAGGCTATGGGAATAGGTTTATTGGACCTTATCCGAAGGCTATGGGAACACTGCTGATCTTAGTTGTCCAGACGTCTGGGTGAGGGAGCCTGACTGACTCTGTTTACCCTACACCATCTTAAAGTTTATCTAGTCTAATGTTACAAATTCAAGTACACCAAGCAATTTTACAAAGGTTACAATTCTAATAAAATATATCTCCATTTTCTCCTTAATTTTCTTATTCAAATCTTTACATTATTTTGTTGCACTATAAAAATATACTGTTTTTCTTAAAGTTTTCTAGCTAAAACATTCTCTCTTAACCATCAGTTCACTTCCTGATTTATTTATTTGGAAGCTCTTTTTTTCATTTTTATTTGTTTTAAATTTTTTTATTGTTGTTCAATTACAGTTGTCCTCATCCCCCCCATTACTCTTCCTGTCCTACTCACCCCACACCTCCCACATTCAATCCCCTTTTTTGTCTGTGTCCATGTGTCCTCTATATATGTTCCTTGATTTGACCCTTCCCCTTCTTTCCCTGTTATCCCTGTCCCCACTCCTCTCTGGTCACTGTCAACTTGTTTTTAATTTTCATGTCTCTAGTTCTATTTTGCTCACTTATTTGTTTTGTTGATTAGGTTCCACTTACAGGTGAGACCATATGGTATTTGTCCCTCACCACCTGGCTTATTTCATTTAGCATAAGGATCTCCAGTTTCATACATGCTGTTACGAAAGGTAGGAGTTCCTTCTTTTTATCTGCTGCATAGTATTCCATCATGTAAATGTACAGTAGTTTTTTGATCCACTCATTTGCTGATGGGCTGTTTCCAGCACTTGCCTATTGTAAATTGTGCTGCTATGAATGTTGGGGTGCATACGTTCTTTGGAATTGGTGTTTCAGGATTCTTCGGGTATTATCCCAGCAGAGGAATTGTCAGGTCAAAAGGCACTTCCAATTTTAGTTTTCTTAGGAAATTCCATAGTGTTTTCCGTTGCTGCACCAGTCTGCATTCCCACCACAGTGTACTACAATTCTCTTTTATCTACAACGTCTCCAGCATGTGCTGTTTGTTAATTTGTTTATGATGACCATTCTGACCGCTGTGAAGTTGTGTCTCGTTATTTTAATTTGCATCTCTCTGATAGCTAATGATGCTGAGCATCCTTTCATAGGTCTATGGGCCCTCTGTATGTACTCCTTGGAGAAATGTCTGTTCAGGAACTTTACCCATTTTTTAATTGGATTGTTTGTCTTCTTGGTGTGGAGTCATGTGAGCTCTTTATGTATTTTGGAGATCAAAACCTTGTGCGAGGGATCATTGGCATTTTCCCATATGGCCAGTTCCCTTTTCATTTTGATGATGTTTTCTTTATCTATGAAGAAGCTTTCTTTTTGATGAAGTCCTATTTGTTTATTCTTCCCGTTGTGTCCCTTGTTCTAGGAGACATGTAAGTGAAATTATTGCTCCATGGGATATATGAAATTTTCCTGCCTATGTTGTCCTTTAGTACTTTTATGGTGTCACAACTTACATTTAAATCTTTTATCCATCTTGAATTTACTTTTGTGTATGGTGTAAGTTAGTGGTCAAGTTTCATTTTTTTGCATGTAGCTGTCCAGACGGAAGCAACACCATTTGTTGAAAAGGCTATTTTTAATCCATTTTATGCTCCTGCCCCCTTTGTCAAATATTAACTGACCATAGAAACATGGGTTTATTATTTTTGGTCTCTCTATTGTGTTCCATTGATTTATGCATCTGATCTTATGTCACTACCAGTTTGTTTTGATTACAGTGGTCTGGTAATATAATTTGTTATGAGGTATTGTGGTCCCTCCTACGTTGTTCTTTCTCAAAATTGCTGAGGCTATTTGGGATTGTTTATGATTCTGTATAAATTTTTGAAATGCTTGTTCTATATCTGTTAAATATGTCATTGGTATTTTAATAGGAATTGGGTTGAATCTGTAAATTGCTTTGGGTAGTATGGATATTTTGATGATGTTAATTTTTCAAAGTCATGAACATGGTATATACTCTATTTATTTGTGTCTTCCTTGATATCTTTCTTCAGTGTTGTATAGTTTTCTGAGTACAGGTCTTTTACCTCCTTGGTTAGGTTTACTCCTAGGTACTTTATTTTTCTTGTTGCTATATCAAATGGGATTTTTTTTCCTGGTTTTTGTTTCTGATATTCACTGCTGGTGTACAAAAAATGCCTTTGATTTCTGAGTGTTTACTTTGTATTCCTGTGTTTTGCCAAATTCACTTCTTGGGTCAAATAGTTTCTTGGTGGAGTCTATAGGGTTTTCTATGTACCCTATCATGTCATCACCAAATAATGACAGTTTTACTTCATTCTTTCCAATTTGGATGCATTTTATTTATTTTTTCTTGTCTGATTGCTTTGTCTAGAACTTCCTATACTATGTTGAATAGAAGTGGTAAAAGTGGACACATTTGTCTTGTTCTGGATCTCACTGAGAAAGCTTTTAGAATTTGCCCTTTGATTATGATGCTGCCTGTAGATTTCTCGTAAATGGCCTTTATTATGTTGAGGTGTGCTCCTTCTACTCCCACTTTGCTGAGTGTTTTTATCATAAATGGGTGAAGTACCTTATCACATGCTTTTTCTGAATTTGTTAATATGATAATGTGATTTTTGCCTTTCCTTTTGTTTATGTGACGTACTATGTTTATTGACTTACATATATTGTACCATGCTTGCCTCCCTGGGATGAATCCCAATTGATCATGGTGTATGATCTTTTTAGTGTGTTGCTGGATTCTGTTTGCCAATATTTTGTTGAGCATTTTAGTGTCTATGTTTGTCAGCAATATTGGCTTGTAGTTTTCTGTCTTTGCTGTGCCTTTGTCTGGTTTTGGAATTAGGATGATGCTGGCCTCATAAAAAGACTTTGTGAGTCTTCTCTCTTCTCAGGTTTTTTGGAATAGTCTGAGAAGGAAAGGGGGTAGCTCTTCCTTAAAAGTTTTGTAAAATTCTCCTGTGAAGTGGTCTAGTCCAGGGCTTTTGTGTGCCAGGAGTTTTTTGATTACAGCTTCAATTTCACCCGCTGTTATTCTGGTCTGTTCAGGCTTTCTGTTTCTTCAATCAGTTTTGGAAGATTTTATATTTCTAGAAATCTGTTCATTTAACCAAGGTTTTCAAATTTCTTGGCATAGTGTTGCTCGTAGTAATTTCTTTCAATCCTTATGCAATTACTGTGGTATTTGTTTTAATTTTTCCTCTTTCATTTCATATTTTATTTTTTGGGGTCCTCTCTCTTTTTTTCTTGATGAGTCTGGTTAAAGATTTGTTGATTTTGTTTTCCTTTTCAAAGGATCAGCACCTGGATTTATCGATCCTTTGAATTGTCCTTTGAGTCTCTCTGTCATTTAATTCTGCTCTGATCTTAGTAATTTCCTTCTTTCTACTTGCTCTGGGCTTTGTTTGTTGTTGTTCCTCCAGTTCTTGTAAGTGTAGGGTTAGGTTGTTTATTTGAAATGTTTTCATCTTTTTTAGGTAGTCTTTTATTGCTGTGAATTTCCCTTTCAGGACTGTTGTTTTCCACCCATAGGTTTTGGACTGTGATGTGTTCATTGTCATTTGTTTCCAAAAACTTTTTATTTCTTTCTTGATCTCATTATTAACTCATTCGTTATTTAATGGTATACTATTCAGTCTCCATGGATTTGGGTGTTTTATAGTTTTTTCCTTGAGGTTGGTGTCTAGTTTCAGGCCCTTGTGATGTGAGAAAAAGCTTGATATGATTTCAATTTTCTTGAATTTGTTGAGGCTTGTTTTGTGTACTGTCATGTAGTCTACCTTTGAAAATATTCCAAGTGCATTGGAAAAGAATGTGTATTTTGCTTCTTTGTGATAAAAGGTTCTGTATATATCAGTTAAGTCCATTTGATCTAGTGTGTCATTCAGTGCCACAATATCCTTATTGATATTTTGCTTGCAAGATCTATGCATTGTTGACAGTGGGATGTTCAAATCCCCTAGTATAAGTGTGTTGCTGTCTACATCTTTCTTGAAGTCCTCCAAGATTTTCCTTATATATTTCAGTGTTCCTATGTTCGATGCAAATAAGTTTACAATATTTATGTCTTCATGATGGATTCTTCCCTCGAGTATTATGAAGTGCCCTTTTGTGTCTCTTTTTATGGTCTTTGTTTTGAAGTCTATTTTGTCTGGTATGAGTATTGCTACCCATCCCCCTCCCCCCTTTTTTCATGTCCATTTGTATGGAATGCTATTTTCCAACCCTTTATTTTCAGAGTATGTAGGTCTTTTGTTCTGAGGTGGGTCTGTTGTAGGCAGCATATTTTTAGGGTCATGTTTTCTTTTCCATTGAGCTACCCTATATCTTTTGATTGGAGCATTTAATCCATTTACATTTAAGGTTACTATTGATAGGTTCATATTCATTGTCATCTTTCCCCTTTTACATTTAAGGTTATTATTGACAGGTTAATATTCATTGTCATCTTTCCCTCTCTCTCATTCTTTTTCATCATCTTCTTAAAGTAGTCCCTTTAGCATATCTTGCAATGTTGGTTTGGTGGAGGTGTATTCTTTTAGCTTTTTTTTTTTTCTGGAAAACTCTGTATTTCACTTTCCATTTTAAATGAGAACCTTGCTGGGTAGAACAGTCTTGGTTGCAGGCCTTTGCGTTTCATCACTTGGAATATTTCTTGCCAATTCCTTCTGGCTTGTAGTGACTCCTGAGAAGTCAGCTGCTGCCCTTATCAGGCTTCCTGGTATGCTACTTCCTGTTTATCCTTGCTGCTTTTAAGATTCTCTCTTTGTCTTAGAATTTTGCCATTTTAATTATGACGTGTCTTATAGTGGGCCTCTTTGGGTTCATCTTGATTGGGACTCTGTGTTTCCTGGACTCATGTGACATTTTCTCTCATCCTTTAGGGAAGTTTTCCATCATTACTTTTTCAATCAGATTTTCTATCCCTTGCACTTCTCCTTCTGGTATCCCTATTATATGGATATTATTATGTTTCATTTTATCCTGCAGTTTTCTTAACCATTCTTTGTTCCGTTTGAGTCCTTTTTCCTTTTCTTGCTATTTCTGGGAGTTTTATTCTACCTTGTCCTATAGTTTGCTGATTCAATTCTCTGCTTCAACAAGCCTGCTTTTGATGCCTTCTACTGTTTTTCAATTCAGAAATTGTATTCTTGATTTTCTTCTGACTTGTTAATAGTTTCTATGTCCTGTTTCTTGATCATGTAGTTCTCAGTAAGTTCCTTGTAGTTTCCCTGTAGTTTTTTGTAATTTTCATTGAGCTCATTCAGCATCCTTATAAGTATTGTTTGGAACTCAATATTTGATAGTTTATTTGCCTGTATTTCATTTAGCACTCTTTCTGAGGATCCCTCCTTTCCTTCTGCTTGGAGTTGTTTCTTTGTCTTCCCATTTTTTTTGAAGACTCTTCTTTGCTGCTGTTTCTTAAATTGATGTGTTTTGACTCACTGGCTTTGTGGCATGTACCTCTATGGTAGCATACTGGCATGATTCACTGAAGCAGTCTCCTGGATATCCTGAACTTGATACTTTGGGGATGCCTATAGGGAACGGATCCGCTTGGCAATGGCAAATGTAGCCCAACCCTGTCAGAAAACTGACAGGTGGGAGTTGGCACACAGGTGCCAGACCCACAGATTGGCTTTCCTGTGGGAAACCAGGCCTGAACTGTACCTAGGATTCTTTCAGGCTTGCTTTTTCTAAAACTCCCTCACCCTGAAATGAAGCAGCAAATGTTTACTGCACATCTTTAAAGTAACTTCCTAAATTCTGTGCTGATTTTCCCAAGGACAGAGTGTAACCAGACCAATCATTCTTATCATTCCCTTACATTTGCAACACTTTTCTTTGTTAACCTATAAGAAGTAAACAGTAACATCCTTTCCTTTGTTATCTGTACAAGATAACCACTTAAAGCAAACTGAGAATAATGAATGAGAATCTTCTTTGATGTATACTATTAGAAAGCAATGGAAGCCTGTCCAGGCAAGGCTCAGGGTGCTCTCCCTCTCAGAGAGTGGCCATGCTGTCCCTTTTTCTCCACAGGACTTCTGCAGTCCATGTGAATTGTTCGTCTCATTCACAACACCACAGACCCTGCTGGTTGGAGCCTGTGTCAGATGCCTTTTATGTCATTTATGTTGGCTCTTTGGATATAATTGTGTTTTGATTGTTTTTAGGTCATTCTTTTGGTCTTTAAGTCATCCCTTTCGTCCAGCTGTTTGACTGAGGGTCACTCTGCCCATTTGTATGCTGTTGTGCAGGTGCCGCCAGAATAAAACCACAAAGCCCAGGAAATAAACCTGCACCCACATAAAAAAGTACCTTCCCCCCTCAATCCTACTATAAACACCAAATGCACCCTATTAATAAGAGTGTAAAGAGATTAAGCCTATTATAAGAAAGGAGAGTGAATATGAGATGACCTACTGAAAGAAAATATGTTTAAGAGTATAGAGGGGAGGAACATCGATACAAGTGGGGAATCAGAGCACTGCAAAGAGAGAAAGTAAAATTTACATCATGAACAAAAAGAGAGTGAAGAAAGTGGAATGGAGTAGGGAGGGAAGCATTAAGTTTAAACATAAATTTAAAAAATAAAGTGAGAGAAAGAAAGAAAAAGGAAAGAAAAGTAAATAAGTAATAAAAAATATCAGAACCAAATTGGAGAGAAAGCTCTACCACAACACTATCAACAATGAATGTACTAAATTAATATAGATGGGATGGAAATAAGAGGAAAAAAGAAAGAACAAAAATCTTAAGAGATGTATAGAAGAAAGGGAAGTGATTTTGAGATGATGGAGGAAGAGGGAATACTAAGAGTGAGGAATGAAAACCAGGCTAAGACAGGGAAAAGTTAATATTTGAGACAGGAAAACAAAAGAAGAAAGAAAGAAAGGATAGGATGAAACAGAGGAAAAAAGAAAGAAACAGGCTAACACAGGGCAGAATTAAAAGATGACATCTACCCGTGAAAAGCTGCAGGGCTGCTCTCTACCAGAGACTGATGACTGGAAAGGCAAAGAAACCCACCGAGTGTAACCAGACCAATAAGAGCAGGGGACATTACTGCATGAATGACAAGTGACTGTACAGAGGGGTTTCCTCCCTCAGTGCTGTCACTGGTCCTTCTCCTGGGCCAGGGCAAGGAACTGGGGAAGACAGGAACAGGTTTGGGGCCTGTGCCCAGCTCACTATGTCCTAGCACACAGCCCTAGGAGGACTCAGCTCTCCGGGCTCTTGCTTCTGGAGCAACACTCCAGAAGGCTGCCCCTGTTCATTCCAGGAGATTCCTGAGCCCAGACATCTTCCAGGGATCCAAGCTCAGGGACCAGCTGAGCCCCTTGACCCTCCCATGGAGGGGCTACTGGGAGAGGGTGGATGTGCCCAGGAAGGAGGGGCCACTCCAGAGCACCACCCAGCCCAGCTCTCAGGGAGCCTCCCAGGCTGCAAGCAGGCCGTAGGCTGGGTTGTAACCCCAGCCCAGGTGACTCAGGCTGTAGAGAGGATGTGCTCTGGCTCTGGCCCAGGCACTGCCTTCCACAGTCTCCATCAAGACCTCGGTTTGCTGATCCCTACACTGCACACAGTTGTGCTGCAGGTGGGCCCTCCAGGTCACTCTCTCTAGAATTCTCTGCTCCTGAGGTCACAAAGACACACCCTGAGGTAACAGAGGCAGACATATCAGACTGTAAACCCCACACTTGGGTCAGACTCTCACTCTCTGCATTGGCAGCGATGAAGAAGAAACGTGTCTCTTTTGCTCCTGTCTCCAGACCACGCTCTCTTACTCCTCATCCCTCTGCCTCTCCTCTCACACCTATTTCCCTCTCCCTCTGCTTTCCACAGACCCCCACTTCTGGGCCTCCGTCTGTCCCTCCCCCTGCTCCCCCTACTGACCAAACTAATATCCCGTATCTCATCATCGGGCCTGCTCCTCTCTTGCCAGCCCGCAAGGCCAGCAGCCTCCACAGGTCCTCTTGCCTCCCACATACCCCATGCCCTGTCAATCCCCATTCCTCTGCTTCCCTCCCCCTTGCCCAAGTGGCCTCCCTCACTGCTGGTCATTGTCCTCTCCTCCCGAATCCCCCTCCTGTTCCTTTTCTGGCCTCTGGGCTCCTGGGCAGAGGGTTCACCAGCCTTTCCCCATCTCCTGCCAGGTCACCACTTCCCGCCATCTACTCTCTCTTGAGCCATCCTGCAAACTTCCCTAGGTGCCATGAGTCAAGATTCCGGTGTGAAACTCCTGCTGTGCAGGGAAAGAAGGGTACAGTGGGAAGTGGCCACAGGTAATCCTAGTGGGACCCTCAAAAATCCATGAAGCCCCCCAACCCCTACCATCTCCACAGTGAGATCTCAGGCATGTGGGTATTTAGCCTGTATCATGGGGTGGGTGCCCCTCTGAGCACTGGTAGAGGTGCGATGGCATCCTGTGCCTGGTATATACCCCACTCCCCAAACCAGGCTCCCTGGGAGAGAGTGACTAGTGTCCGTCTGGCAGAACAAGCATCGTCTGGGTTGGGCGTGAGGGGGACTGTGGCAGTGGGAAGAGAGGTGAAACCCCGCTGTAAGGTATTGGGGCCTGGTGGCTGGGGGAGGTCTGGGACCCGACTGGGGCAAAGCACCCTGTTTACTGTTGTCCTGGGCACTCAGAGGGCAGTTGCTGAGCTCTGCAGTTGACCAACCCTCAGCTTTGCTGGGTCAGGGCCCTGTTCCTGCAGCCTCCCTGGGGACAGCCGTAGGCCTGTGGGGGTGTGGGAAAATATTGCACCTGGAGGTGAAGGCTGCCTGCAGGGGCCCCTCTGGGGCCTCAGGGGACCCCTACACCATCCTTCCCTCCCTTCCTTGCAGGGCCCAGGACAGCCAGAGCTACTCCCGTTTCCCTTCTCTGACTCAAGTGAGGACAGCCCTGACTGACCAGAACTTGAGGAACCCACAGTCCAATTCTTCTTCTGTCTGCCCAGCTGACCCAAGCAGCTTGAGAGTAGATGGTCATAAACTGACAATTTTCACCCGTGGTCCTAGGAATGTGAGTCTGGGGAGTGCTGACTGAGTGTGGCGAGGGGGACTCCTGGATACTCAGAAACCACACAGGCTGCCTGCCCATCAAATGGGGCCCACCTGGGCTGGCTGTCCTGACCACAGCCTGCGGTGCTCAGGGTCCAGCATGATGCTTTCTTTTGGCCCCTGTAGACTCTTCAGTTTTGATCACCGCCTTTGGGCCCAGTGAAGTCCTGTGCTGAAGACTGGTGCCCCCTCACCACGAAGCACAACGTTTGCAGGCCAGGGGAGCTGGACCTCTCCTGCCTGTGGCCTCCGGTTTGCAAAAGATCTTTAAGTGAATGCAGCCCTCCAGAATCCCAACTTTGAGCTCTGCTTTCTAATGCCAAGAGCAGATGGGCAGCCAGGCAGAGTTTGAGGAACTCTTCCACAAGACCCTCCCTGAGCGGTTAGCCATCTTCTCCTGTCTGTCCACTTGCCGGCGGGGGGGGGGGGGGTGGTTGGGAGGTTAGGTCTCACCAGAAGTGGAACCTCTGTTCCTGGTCCAGACACAGGCCAAATGGCAAGTAAGTACATGCTGCTGGAGGCTCCAGCGTCCCCAGGACCCAGCATGGCAGGACTGGAGGGTGGGAGGACTGGCTGGCCCTGGGACTGCCTCCCAGCTGCAGTGCATGTGCTGTCCAGTCAGGGGTAGAGTCATGGCCTGATGCTGCTTCCAGAAGAATAACCAATTCTCCTACTCCTGCACCTGACCCTCAAATCTCTCCTGTCCATTCTCTCTCTCAATACACACACAGCAGTCCTCCAGATCAGATATGGGTCACCTTGGTCCATGTGAGACCACACACTGCTCTGCATACCTGGTCCCTCCCCGTTCTTGATGGGGTAAATGGGCACATTTGGGCCTGTGTTACTGCCAGAGACCCACAGACACTTGGGCTTTGGGGTCGAGAAGCCCTTCGGTCTCCTGCTCAGTGACAAGGAGACACCTCTAAGAATGCCTATGGGGCCAGAAGTACGAGGTCCAGACTCCTGCAGCCTGGGGGAGGGAGCCAGGCAGCCTGAAGGACACATACTGTTCTTTCAGGACCACAGAGGTGGACAGCCTCTATGAACACCTCCCTGGATCATACGTGTTTTTGGGTTTGGAAACTCCTCTGGGAAACATGGGGACTCCAAATAGCCTGACCCCTGAGTCCCCTGCCTTTGGTCCATGACCTGAGGCTTCCCCAGACATCAGCATCTCAGGATGGACCAAGGACAGAGCTGTGCCATGTGTACACAAGAAATCTTTGACCCAGCACCTTGGGGCCATGGGACAGGAGCCTTGTGCCCTAGAGCTCCTCAGCCCCCAGCCCAGGGCAAAGGAAAGACTGGGTTCTTGGAAGCTCAGCCCAGGTCCCAGGGATGCAGGGCAATGGAGAAACCTGGGGTAGAAGCTTGTGGGGAGGAGTCTTGGTTGGGTAGTCCTGTCACTCTCCATCTTGCAAATTTGTCCTCTCAGGAGATGCTTCCAACCTCCAAGTGGGGAGGTGGGAGCCATGTTGTTGTCAATGTTCCTTCCCAAGTGCTCTGTAGGGGCAACATTTTATGGGCTGTCAGAAAGACCAGGCTCTTCTGCCAACAATGGAAGCTGTTGTTTACCCAAGACATGGAAGGGATGTTGTTGGAGTCAATGTTCCCACAAACGTGGGATCAGACTTGAGGCTTTATTTTTCCCCACCTGGAAGGACATCCTGCAATTCCCTGAGGGAAATGAAAAGGAGGCAAGGTCATGAGACCTCACGGAGAGCTTCAGGCTGCCCCAGGGCTGAGGAGGAAGGGCAGCGGTGCCAGGGCCTAGAGCCCCTTGGAGCCCTGCTGCTAGGGGTCCCAGAGACTTCTGTATTGCCCCAAGCTGGTAGAATGAAGCCTAAAGAGGCTGGCAACCTCCCCTGACTCTCCTCCTCACTCCAGGCTCCCAGCACCAGTCAACCTCCCCTTGTCTTTCCTCCAAGTGATAGAAAATAGTTGTTAAAACCATTTCAGAGAAGCAGGGGCAGAAGGCCAGGGTATGAGGGGCTGGTTCAATCTATTTTTGGTAAACTGGTTACAGAAGGATAATTTTGATTATAATATGGTTTATAATGAATAAACGGTGTTAAATGCTCTTTTGTAAAGAAAATTGATTCCGTCTGAAGCCCACCCTGACAGCTTCACTTCCTCAGGCGGCAGCTCAGAAGGCCCTGGCCTGAGCTTTCACACGACCCACCCGACCATCGGTATGAGGATGACTGACCAAGTTTCAGAGCGCTCCCACGTCTAGTGCTCCCTGGTACATTTTCTCTAGTCTATTTGGTGATCCAACAGCATCTGTGCTGCCTGGTGTACAGATTCTGAGAAATTAGCATTAATGTTCTTCTAGATGAGAACTGTGTCACGTGATTGTTCTTTCTGAATGAGCCAGGGCAAGACTTTTTTCAATGGCTTTTGTTTTTACCCAGAATCCACAAAACAGGTAGTTGCTAACTATTATATACTGTATTTTTATGTAATGTTAAGACATAAGGCCCAAACTAAGACCAGGGCCATCTTATTCAAGGAAACCTATTTCAGAATTGTTAAATTTGCGTTTAATTTGATAACACATTTTAAAATGTATCAATAAACTCAGGAGACTAGGGAGACCAAAGGAAGACTAAGGCAACATTTTTCAGCTTAATTTGGAGTCAAGAGTCACCACCTCTAATCCTTTACATGGAAGCCAAGAGGAATCATCATAAATATTGTCTCCTTGCCACATACCCTCGAGCCAGACCACCAGTAAGACCCTGATATTCGCCAGCACTTATTTTCTGTGTGTTTGATTATAACCATCCTAGTGTGTTGAAGTGGTCAAAGTATACCTTATTGGGCATAAGCCTGAGAGTCCCATCGTCTGCTCTGATGTCGCCCTTTGGTCTCATGAACGCACCTAAGGCTTCCATTCTCCTGTAAATCAGGTGAGCCTGCTCTATCTTTGCAGCTAACCTGGCGATCCATGGACTCACACCTGTAGGAGAGGGATCCTGGTGTGCACTAAGCACGAGGTGAGATGAATGTTTGCAAAATGAATGAACAGGAACAAAAAAACTCAAAGAATCAGACTTTTCCAGCATATGGCCCACTCATAATATATTGTGTGAGTACAAAAAAGGAGAGGTGATATTAACTTGGGGGAGGGATGTGAAGTACTTGAAACAGGTGACCTTTAGGACTTTTTAAAACTACACTATGTGTGTGGTGAGGTTGACCTGGCCCAGGCCTGGGGTGTCCAGGCCTCCTGAGAAAACCACATCAGTGGGGGAATCACTCTTCCCAGACCAACCCCACCAGGGAAAATTTTCAGCCAAACACCTGTTGTTTAGGGCCTTAGTGGCACAGAGACCAAACCTTGGGGCTGGGGACCCCAGTGTCAGAGCCTGAGAACGGGGAGGGTGAGAATGACCACTCCCTGTGTATGAAAGAGACTTAGAGGAAATGCCAGTTTCCACAATGGCCAAGAATCAAATTAGATTCTTCCTCCATCCCTTTCCTTCAAGACCACCACAAACTCTCAGAAAAACCAAGGCTCCGACCACAGAGCTTACATGGGGAGGTCAAAGGTAATTTTCCTTAAGGCTCTTGGTTGATGTTAGTTATGGCTAGTTTTCAGACTTGGCAGCCGAGCAGAGGTCAGTAGCATTCATTCAATAATCTAGGTTTTCTCTTGTGTTAGCCTCATACCATGTAAAGCACCACCAAAGTTTGGAAGTGGAGAATTCCACCTGGTGAATCAGGGGAGGTAGAACAAATGAAGAGGGGTATTTTTGAGGGACCTGCCTTAAAGGGTGGATGGCACTGAGATGGAAGAGGATGGGCAGGGAGGTAAAGGTGCATCCCACATGCACGTATGGATGGCTGAGCCAGGAAACCAAAGGTGAGTGTCCCAGAGTACAATGGACTTCTGGGATGAAACTGTAAATCCGAAATGTACCCAAAATTTTATGTCAAAAGTCTACTGGCCAAATTTTAAAAGTCTGAGGTATTGGAACAGAGTTCATTATTTCTTGGTCCTGTTAACTGTGAGATTTCTTCCATAGTTACTCTGCTGAACACTTGCCAGACTAAGTTTTCTACTGAGGCCGGTGGATGTCTTTCTCTGAGGTAGGAGCAGAAGGTTTTGGGGGCACCTGGGCTACCCAGGACCATCATGTTTATCCCCCTCTCCAAAGTGTCCCAATTTGGACAACGCATTATAACTGTCACTCTAATTATCATGGGTTATCATTTATTTTTTAAATTGTAGTAAAATTTGCCATTTTAACCAGGCATAGGGTTTGATGACATTAACTATATCCTCATTGTTGTGCCACCGTCACTACCGCCCGTCTCCAGAACTCTCTTCCTCTTGCAAAACTGACACTCTGTACTCACTGGGTATCAGTGCCCCACCCCAGCCCCAGCTCCTGGCACCCAGCACTCTGCTCTCTGTCTCCGACTGCTCTAGGTCTCTCATGTATCTGTGATCATCACACTGCCTTTGTCTTTTTCTTACTGGCTTTTTTCATTTAGCACAATGTTTTTCAGATTCATTCACATTACAGCATGTGTCAGTTTCCTTCCTTTTTAAGGCTGGGTAATATTCTATTGTGTACATGTATAAATTCCATGTTGTTTATCCATCCATCTGTAGACAGACACTCAGTCGTTCACAGCTGTTGGCTATTGTGAACATTTGTTGTGTCTCTGATTTCAATTCTTTTCAGTTCAGGAAGTGGAATTGCTGGATCATGTGGTAATTCCCTTTTTAATTCTTTGAGGAACTTCCATACTGTCTCTGTTAGTGGCTACACCATTTCACATCCCCATCAGAAGAGCATAAGAGTTCCAATTTCTCCACATGCTCTCCAGTACTTGCTTTAAATAATAATAATAATAATAGTCACCTTCATGGGTGTGAAGTGGAATCTCACTGTGGTTTGACTGCATTTCCCTAGTGATTATGACATTGAACATCTTTTCAGGTGCTTGGTGTCCATTTGTATCTCTTTGGAAAAATGTCTATTCAAGTCCTCTGCCCATTTTTTAATCAGATTGTTTATTTTGTTTTAATTTTTTTTAGGAGTTCTCTATGTATTCTGGATATTAATCCCTTATCAAATATGTCATGGATTTTTGTGTTACATGATTCTGGAACTTTTGTTCTTTTTAAAATTCTGAGATATATTGACTCCCCCAATTGGGCTTTTTTTAAATGACTCAGTCTGATTGATAATGGAATTGTATCACTAAATTAGATACCATCTGTCTTTCAGTCTTTCTTGGACAGGGAGGTTCACTCAGGATTTGGGCAAAAGGAGCAAAAGGAAAGAAGTTGCAGAGCTGTTGCAAAGGCCTCATATACCTTTATTCACAGGTGGGGTGATCCATGCATGCTGCCAGCTGCGTGTCGCACAGCAGGAATCCCTAAGTTCCTTGTATACCAAACGTACCCAGTATGCTGATTGGTTAGCCACTGATGCAAAGGTATGTACCCAGTCCACTGAGGTGTAACTCTGCACCCTAAGGGTGAAAAGACAGAGCACTTATAGGCACCAACAATGGCAAATCATGACCTTCAAGGAATATACAAGCAAGTTTCTGGTTAGCTAATAAGACAGTGGCTAGCAGAGGGGGCCTTCCTGGGCGCAAATACCATATTTTGTATGCCTTGGCTGGGGGTTCAGCATCTATCTGTAGCTGCAGTGCAGAATTCATAATGGGTTATAGGGATATCACAAAGGTGCCACGAAGAAGCATTTCATGGTCTGCTGGCCCTGGGTTTGTCACTCCCCAAACTGGGACTGTAACAGGGTGCAGCCAAGAGGGGGGCCCCAAATAGGGATTTGTAATGGGGTCCAGAATTCAAGGTGTCCAGGAAATACTAGAAAAATATGTATAGTATGTTCTCACCCCCACAAGCCTGAGCTGGGGGAAGGGACACATGGAGCAGGGCCATTCAGAGCTGTTTTGTATAGCAACAGTTGTGCAGCTAACCTCTGGCATGGTCATTTAACATATCTATAACCTTTAACTGGTTTCATAGATATGTTAAATAGCTGTGGCCACGCTTTGAGCCAGGGAGATGGGAGTGACTTCCACCCAAGATGTAACTGGGAAGCAACTCCCCCTGGGTACAGCACCTGTGTGAGAGCTTGGAGAAGATTGTCTCCATGCCATAGGGCCACACCTGCCCAGACTTACTATGGCAGCCCAGTAAAGCTGGAAGAATACGGTAATGCTGGCAGGTGTAACTGATTGTAGGAGGAGTCGGAAATGGAGCTGCAGAAGAAGACTGGCAATGGGATTTAAACCCAGGTGTGGCAGCCATACCAGAGAGAGGACCACGTAGCTTTGGTGGAGTGAATAGAGAGGACCATGAGGCTTTGGTGGAGAAGGGAGAGAGGACCACAAGGCTTTGGGGGAGTAGGGGGAGAGAACCACACTGCCCATTCAATTGAATGTGCCCATTCAATTCTTCTTCTCTTTAGCAGAGTGGGGACCCCGTGGTGGCAACACGGCTGATGGTGCTGGGAGCCTGGATCATGGACTTGTACTTGTTTTCCTGAGATATGGTACCCCAAACTGGGCAGAGGGAGAGGGAAGGACTGTGCATCTGTGGGTATTCTAAAGGACTTTAGTATTTTAATGAAGACATTAAGTCATTACTCTAAGTCTGTATAACTTCTAAATAAATAATTTCTTTCCTTTTCACCAGTCTCTGGCATTGAGAGATGTCTTTTCTCTGGCGACAGGCAAGGCGAACCTAATAGGTGGGGGGGAGCCCCAGAGAGAAAGGGTGGTCCTTTTGGTAATAGTATATCATTCACCCCCCACCCCGGGTCTGTTCTGTAACAGGATCATCCCCAGTTGGTGTGGCTCAGTGCATTGAGCGCTGGCCTGTGAACCAAAGGGTCACTGTTTTGATCCCAGTCTAGGGCACATGCCTGGGTAGCAGCCCACGTCCCAGTAGGGGGCGTGTGAGAGGCAACCACACATTGATGTTTCTCTCCCTCTCTTCCTCCCTCCCTTCTTCTCTGTCTAAAAATAAATAAATAAAATCTTAAAAAACAAAGACTGGGGCCAAACCCCAATCACCCTCAGCGTACTATTTGCAAGGTTCTCTCTACCCGTCGTCCCCAAGGGGCAACAAGAGCCACCAAACGCATGTGAGGGGCTTTTATTTCCCAAGGCCACATCCAAGTGATTATTTGCCCTAGCTCCAGGCCCTCAGGTGCAGGCAAGGGAATAATCCCCCAGTCTCCCATGCCTGGTTTCCGCAAAGCATCCTTAGTCTGTACCTGCCGCTGAACTGGAGCAGCAGTCCCTGGAGCAGCGCTTCCACGAGGGCTGGGCCCCGCCTCCAGCTCCTCTCATTCAGAGTCCAGAGGACAGTCCATAAACATTTCGCCCACCCCTCACTGTAGGGGTGGCAACTGCCAAGTGCGGGGCTTGCCACAAGACCTGTCCCTGTAATGGTCTATGCATAACCATCCATTTATTGGCATGCCCCATAGAGATCAATAATGTCAACCCTTGAAATACAGCCCTACTCTCCGTACAGTCAGGGGCGGTGCTTCAATTGCAGCCGCAAGACAACGGCCCGCAGTTCTATCCAGTGGCTACTCTGACCAAACACAGTATTAAGCCAGATCGTGTCTGTTTAACTGCCGTCACCCTTTGTGGGACGGTAACCGAACCTAACTGAACCGGGGGATGCTCAACATATCCTCACAAAAAGCCTTCACCGGCCCCCACATGGGGTGCAGGGTACACCTAGGAATGGGGGACACCTAAACAGTATACTCACGGGGAAACCTCATGGCCTTCACCTTTTCTGGTCCCTGCCCATTTCTGTACACGGTTTCTCGGCCCTTTCCCTATTTAAATTTTCAAAGGGTATTTCTTCCCTCTTCTCGGGAGGTTGGCACAGACATATGGTCCTCCAGACGTACAGGACAGGTCCCTCTGGGCACACTCCCGGGTCCCCCCCACCCCTCACGTTTTCTTCTGGGGCCGCAGGAAACATTCAGCTCATAACCATAGGAGGTCACTCTTTAAGTGCCAAACAGAGGGAACTTAAGACACTGTCCCTCCCTTTTGCTGCTTTATTTCCTTGGGCCTCTCCCCTGGCCTTGCTTCCGCCTTCTTTTGGGGCCACGCTGGTTGACAGGTGCTGCGCTGGCCTGAGACTGTGGCGGCAGCGTCGCGGAGCTTCCCAGACGACGGCTCTCCGGCCGCCTCCTCTGGAGCAGGGGTCCCCGGCAGGGAGATGTAGAATGAACCAGGCACAGGCTCCGCTGGAGGGAACAGGTGGGAATAGTGCACGTGATATTATTCTCCCCTAAGGCCCAAAGGTGGAAGATCCACTCCGTCAAAGGCTTCGCGACTCCACTCATTAGCGCGCGTGCACCGCCTGCCCACGGCTGCTGTCCCCGCTACCAGCGTTCTCTCCAGGCGCCGGTGCCTGCTTCACCGTTTAGTGCCAGCTCCAGCATGCTTTCTGGAAGCGGTCCGGGTAGTGCCAGCGTCAGCAGCTCCGACGGCATCGCCGCCTTCTGGAACGCTGCTGCAAAGCTCCGCTCCGCCGGCTGGTGCTAGTCCGCAGGCACCGCGCGCCTGCCACTAGCCCTCGGGGGTCCCCGCCTCTTCTCAACCCCGCGTCGGAGCTGAGCTTCCCGGCTGGGGCCGCAGTCGTCCAGCTCGGTCGCTCTGGGCAACTGTGTTCCAAGTCTGTTTGGGAACCGGGAGGGTTAGGGGATCCTGGGCTGCCAAAATTCAAACCACCCTCAGGTACCATGGGCTGCCGTCCTCAGGGAACTCAGTTCCTTTCTCCACCACCCTTTTCCCTGAATCTCTCCCTACCAATGGGGAGGTTTTTCGCCAGGGTGCAGATTCGAGCCTTCAGGCTTTCTTTCGGCCTCGGTGTTTGAGTAACGTGGATGCATTGCGAAGTGCAATCTCTTTCACAGCTGTCAAAGCTGAAAGAAACACCCAGCCCACGTGGCTGAAAGAAACACCCAGCCCCTCAGGGCTTGCTCCACGGTCAGGTGCGACACTGACCAATCCTAGGGCAGGAAGGTCAAGCCGCCAGGAGCCCAGCCACCCGTCCAGGACCCATCTGGGGAACCAGGAGGCTCCTCCAAACAGTTATGTGGTGAATCTTGTCGCCTATGCCAATTGTGTTGGGCCTGGCAGGTTCACGAGATTCGGTCAGATGGAAGAATATTCCAGATCCTTTGGGATGTCTGACATGCCTTTATTAAAGGGTGGGCGACCCACGCATGCTGCCAGCTGCATGCCCCCCTGCATGTCCCTGCATGTCACCTGTCCCCCAGCGTGGCACTTTGCAGGGAGTCCCTACCCCCTTAAATACTACAAGGAAACAGCCAGCAGAGAGCCAAAACACATTGTCTAACAGCAAGATTCTGCGTACTTGAGCCCACTCAAGGCTACTACTTATCGTAGTTGCCCAGACAGCTGGGTAGGGGGGCCCTACAGTAGCTGATGTCTCAAGTGTAAGACTTGCTACTGTGTTACCTCTGTCTTCCAACTCTCATGGATATTTCTCTGTGACCAACCATAATCCAGAACAGTAGGCTAGAGTCCACTGGCAATCACAATGCCCACTTAACTAAAGTGACATAGTACAAAGCCACTCAAATTAACACTAGTCATTCCAGAACAAGATCGTTTGCTTTAGACAAAACATAAGTATTTAGTCAATCTGAGTTTAAATGTATATATTTCATCTTCCTGCCACAAAATTTGTTTATCAGACTTTTTGTCAGAAAGTAAGGCTTTTGGGAATGGTGCTTGGGTCAGAAAACTTTTGGTAATTTGGAGAAATGTCTGGAGTGCAGTGTGGTCCTAGATGAGGCATGGATAGGATGATGCCACAGAGGCCCCTAATGGAAGGTGTCATCGGGGAAAACAATGAGTATGAAGGACAACATGAAGAAAACAAGTACTTTCTGCTGGTCTCTGGGACTGACAAAATGTTTGTATGTTAAACTTTGACCCCATTCTACCTCCTCTCTCCAATAAGAGGGAAAATAGGGGACACAATGGCAGCAGCCTGGTAAGTGCTCTTTACCAAGGAACCAGAGGCTTCTCCCAATTCATCTCCCTGCCCCTGGGAGGAAGAATTGAGGGACATGTCTTGCTTCTTCAGGAAGGTTCTCATTATAGACCTGCAAGGCACTGCTTCCATCAGGAGATGACACTCACTGCTACACAATTCCCGTAAGGGCTTTTAATGCTGACAGCCCCATTCGGCTTCTTGTTACATCAACCTTAAACAGATTGGACAAACTTTGGGACTGTGCATTTTTTAAAAAGGAAAGACTCCAATAATGAAGAAGACAAGTTTCTAGTTTGTCTGCAGCCCTCTATGATTAAAATGCCACTTCTTGCTTTTGTGGCTGTGATATTGTGATTTATAACAAGAAATATATATTTGGCCTTTGTCTCAGTTTCTGGCACAGAGCTCCTAAAACTCTTGAAGTTTGTCTTTTGTTATGTTAATGAGATGACTAAGCCCAGGAAGATGGACGCTGGTTGCCAGGGGAACCAACATTGTAATTGGAGGGTTGGAAGTTTATTTTCACTCCCTTGATTTCCAGGGAGAAGAGGAGGTGGGTTTTGAGTTCAATTTCCAATGGCTAATGATTTTATCCGTCATGCCTATGTAATGAAGTCTTCATAAAAACAAAAACAAAAACAAAAAATAAAAAGAAACAAAAAGGAGGGGGTTTGGAGAGCTTCCAAATTGGGGGACTCCTGGAGTTTTGTGGAGAGTGGTGCAGTCAATTGCCTTATGAATCTCTTCCATCTGGCTGTTTTGAATTATATCTTTTTGTAATGAATGGATAATCCACAGGCAAATATTTCTCTGAGTTTTTATGAACCACTTTTGAAAATTAATCAAGCCTGAGGTAGGGATCACTGGAACCTCCAAATATATACTTAGTTGGTTAGAAGCATCGGTGTCTGAAGTAGAGGGAAGCGGTCTTGTAGGAGAGAGACTTCAGCTTGTGGGATCTGATGTTACCTCCAAGTAGGCAGTATCAGAATTTAGTTGAGTTGTAGGACACCCAGCTGATATCTGAAAATTGTTTGGTGCAGTGGGAAAAAAACAGCCACACATTAAATTTAGTGGCCAGAATTGTAGTAGACCAGTGGCAAGGCTATCTTTAAATATTCCTCAGGCTATATCATGCTAGGTAAACACAGAAAAACTTGGTGGACTCAATTGTTTTGTCACCCACACCATGTTCGGTGGTATTTAGCTTGGGCTAAAATATAACTTTCTTTTTTTTTAATGATGTGCAAGCACAGGAGGTGTAAGTGAAATCACAGGAGACCAGGTTTTCTGTGCCTGGGGTCATTCAGGATTACATGTATGTGTGTTGGGTGAGGGCGGGGTGGGTAGAGCAGGCATGAGCTGCATTAGCTCTGTCGTATCCTTTTAATTGGAGGCATTGCTGCCCAGGATGGGCGGAGACTTTGGTTTCTGGGCTGGGTGCCTGGCCCTCTTGTGACAAGACATTGACTCCTGATGAGCTGCCCTCCCCTCCATCTGTCAGAATGGGCCTCGTTCATTCCCCAGCCATTTGGCCCTTTCTCTTTCAACATAGGTGCTAAGCAGCAGTGAATTTACAGGAAACTGCTGACAGAACCCTACCACCCTTTCCCTTTTTATTCTTTACAGCAAGTTGGGTGGTGGAAAGTTCTTCACCTTTTTTATTTTTCCCCTTTGCTGTCATGGGTTCAGACTTTGGTTCATTAACTCAGACAACTTTCTCTGGGTTTCCTCCTCCCTATTCTTCAGGGTTTTTTTTCCCCCCCGCTGGTTGGCAAATTGCTACTTACACACTGAGAGTTATTTCTCCAAGTTGTGCCTTTCCAACTCTCATCTCCAAGCTCCTGAAAAGGCTAATGAGCACTGGTACTTGGATTGTAACACTAGACATTTGCCACAGAGCTAATGCAAAATGCATGGCATGTGTCCAATAGCACAAGGTTGAAGCATGAGGGGTAAAGGAAATGCTTTCTTTATTCTGTGTGACAAGATTACCTGGAGATTTGCTTTTAAAGGCACAGTTAAACCTTAGAAAAAACAAACAAACAAACAACCCAGCTGTTATCAGGATGAACTTGGATCCGAATTGCATCATTAGCATGTCGTAGGTACTAGGGAATCAAGTGGAAATTCCTCTATAAACAAGAAGAAAATTTAAAATTAAGTTTACTTATATTAGACATAGTCAGCGTAATTGCTTGGCAGATAGAGACTATATACTGTTACCCAGTTGATAGGTTTTAATTTGTTTTCTCTGAAAGGCGAACATTTCAGATCCCAGGAAAGAAGATCTGAGGTAATGGTCGTGTATGCTGTCCCACATTTTTCATTTGGTCATATTTCAACATGGACTTCTGCCAGAATATCTTTTCTCATCCCTAATCCTTACCCTTCTCCATCTGCTTTCCGATGCTACCAGGCTGATCTGTATGACCACATCAGTGGATACCTGCCACCTGTGTGACTTGCAGTTAGCTCTCGCCGATGTGGAAGCCCCAAGAGGAGACTGGAAAAAGGAAAGAGAAGTCATCGAATTTCTTTGTCCAGCCCCTTCCCTCAAAGTCACATGGAGTTGGGTGTGATACTGAACCTCTCACAGTGGCTCACGTCACAATTCTTTTCCCTTCCTGATTCCAGAAAATGGCCTCTCCTCGTCCCCTTAGATCCAGGGGCTAATTATGACTAAGCTGCTACTAAGGCACCAGTTATAGCACCATTTCATATAATTCTCCCATGCCTTTAATTGTGTAAATAGTCTTTATGTAATTATATCTTCAATAATTATCATATTTTGACTGTGCCAAGTGTTTCCTGTTGAGACTGTGACTGACACACGTATTTCTCAGAAAGATGATCCCTACAAATAGAAGTTCCATTCACTGGGAATTTTGGTTAGTTCTATTTTACATCATGTAAAATCTATATATAATGAACCATGGCATCAGAAAGCAGGAAAGTATACTTTTTAAGAACACAGACTTGAAAGCTGGTCAGCCTGGTTGTTGTGAAGATTCAATTAGGTAATACATGTAAGTGTCTGACATTTATTGAATGACATATAAATATAAATTATTATTATTATTGCTATTATTATTAAAACTACTGTGCTTTAATAGATAAAACTTTCCTGAAGATTAGGAGGACCTTATTGGGGGTTGTTGGCATGTGTAAAGAAAAATGTATCAAGAAAAAGCATCTGACAGCTAACAATAGGAAATAGTGGTTCAGGCTTTATTATGTGCCAAGCGTTACACTAATAGGTATTCAGCAATGGGATATGCAACCTTCTTCCCACAAGAAACTTAGTTAAGTCTGATAAAGTCTGAATAACACACAAAATGAAAAGATATGAAAGGAGTTAGGATTTAACAAGAGGAAAAGCAGAAGCACTAGTAATTCTATCTGTCATCTATCTGTTCATCCGTCTATCTAGGTGTATTATAATAGGGCTTTGACCTCACAGAACTGTAGGAACTGGCTAAACAGTCATGGACAGTTGTTTCTTCAGTGTCAGTGTTCTAAAGTCAGGGCAGGGAGTCAGGAAGGGAAGACATAGGTGAAATGAAGGAATGAAGAATCAACTGGAAGGTTTTGTTGCAAATCATTTATGATTATAGTTAATACTTAGTGAATTCTTTTCATAAGCTTGATTTCCTCTCTTTTAATTTTCACAGCGGCTCTATGAGATATTGTCTGCCTTTTTCTGATGAGCAAATTGAGCTTTATGGTGATGTCATTGGAGCTGATGGCTGTAGCCCTTTGCCTGTACTTCCCAATTTCCTGGGTGAGAGGTTACTGTGGAAGCACTGTTAATATTTTACCTTCATTTTTTTCAGAAGGTTGAGTTATCAGCATTGGGTCCACCCTTTTTGGTCCTATATTGAAAACCATATCTTTTTTCATGAAGTCATCCACTTACACCCAGAATAATAATAATAAATGCATAAAAATAGTGTTTCTTTTTTCTCAAAGGACCTTCAATTTCAGCCCCAGGTCCATGGAAAACCCTGTTTTATATGTGCAAAGCTAAATATCATTATTCTTGCCAACCATAGGGTAAAATTTTTTTCCTTTAGATTTGTTTTTTTCATAGTCATTGTTACTGGTCATTCAGTGGTTTTCCAGCTGGGCTGCACATATAAAAACTGAGAGGCTTTTAAACTGTACCCATGTACCAGGGCCCTGGAGACAGATGCAAATTTGTTTGGTCAGGGCGGGGGCCACAGCAAGCTCAGGGGATACAAATGTGTAGCCACCACTGAGAACCACTGTTACAGAAATCCACAGATTTTCAGGTCACACTTGTGGAAATATTTACTCTGTTTATAATTATAGAGTGCCTATGATAAGCGTGATTCAATTCTTTGTGCTAGGGTAGTAGCAATAAGGAAAACAAACATTTTTATTCTCATAGAATTTACATCATGGAGGTGAGAGATGGTAATGTAGACAAAGAGAAGTCAAGCAGAGAAGAAGCTAGGAAGATGTTTGGCACTTACGAGATTTATAACAGGGTAGTTTTGAATGTCACACTAAAATGACACTTGAATGAAGACAGAAGAAGGAGGTGAGGGATCAAATCTTATGACTATCAGGAGAAAGCAAATTTCATTTGGCAAGAGATATAGGATCATGCTTGGAATGTGTAAGAAATTTCAGAAGAGTCAGAATGGTTTGAAGAAAATGAAGTAAAATTGTAACAGCTGATGAGATTCAACGATCAACAGCTCCAAACTGAGAATGAAGGTTTTATTGCTGGGCATCCGTCCCCTAAATCTTAAGATAACAGCTCCTCATTAGTCCTTTAGCTATGTGGCATGTTGAGGTAACATGAAGAAAAATAATCTGAGGGGGATTGTGAATGATGCGAAATATGGTTTGAGTATGTAACTTTTTTTTTTTTGCACTGTGTAATTCCTTTATTTTCTGCATATTAGTGCTTTACCAACACTACAACCATTAAGAACACAATTCCAGGTACTGTACTTTTGAGTTCGGGGCAGTCTACAGACCCATTTACTTATATTAGACAAGATTAACCTCATTCAAAACATACTGCAGTTTTAATCTCTTGTGACGGCAACCTCCTTTGTGCTGGACTTGACATGCTGCCTAACCTACTCCCATGATGTCAGTGTGCATTGTGAGGTCAAAAAGCATACCTGTGGCCTCCTTGACATCCCCAGTGCGAACCCTGGGTCTGTTCTATATGTGTGCAAAAGGGGGAAAGCCAGTTATTTGTAAAATCATGATTTAACGTTCAAGTTGAAAACTTCCCTGTTTTTGCAGCCAGCTTTATTCTAATTTGTCAGAGGTCTCCTAGATTTGTCAGAAATCTGATGCTAATTTCATTCTCTAAACAAAGTTTTTCGTGAATAAGTTCTATATTAATTTTATTTTGATGCTATAGTTTGTTTTTATTCAATAGATAAAGGAACAATAAAATCAAACATTTTTAGTAAAATGTTTGGATTTAGTAGTTTTTTGACTTTTCCCATGTTCACTACTCTCAAATACACCTACTGAAATTTGGATACATAAAGAATGGAAATATATCATTTTGTGTATTGGTTTATATTTCTATCCTGTCTTTTTCAAATCCTCTACATATTGAGCCATACTAACATTATCCATTTAGATTATAAATTCCTTCTAATTGGAAAGTGAGAATGCCTGTCTAAATCTCTCTCTAACAACATTAGTTAGTGGTCATAGTTATCAAAAAGTTATCTCTGTGTATGCAGAAAGCCATGTCATTTCATCAGCTCAGTAGACCACAGAGCCTTCCACAAATAGCTTTGAGCCCCAAGGCCTGTCTGACTATTGGTTAATGCAAATAAGCATAGCAAATGTTTCTGCTCTGCCTCTGTAACCACAATCTCGTTTGAAACAGAGTTATGTATTATGGCATCGCTAGGCCGACCCCCTTCAAGCAAGACAGAATCTGCAAGTACTTATAGAACGTTCAAATTGGCTTCCCTTTAAATAGAGGTGGGTTTAGGTTTGTTGACCAAATCAATTAGACTGATTTTCCCTAGTTCACTCTCAGAATGGGAAATTGCTTTTCCAAAGAAAGCACTGGAGAAAAACAGGGGCCCCAGACAAAAGGACCAAAGAGTTTCAATATGCGCGACCATAAATCAACCTGAGGTCTACTTGTGTGAAGAAAACATACTTGCAGTGTTTCTCCCTCTCCTTCTCCATCCCGAGCCTCTAACTTACAATCACTTTATTGTAGTATAATTTACACATAGTGAAATACACATGTTGTAAGAGCACAGTTGGATGGCTTTTGACAAATAAATACACACATTACCAACACCTTATTCAAGATATACAATATTTCCATTATCCCCAAATGTCCCTTGTACCTCCTTTGTAGGCAATTCCCATATCATTGTTTTGAGTTGATCTAATTACTATTACCATAATTTAGTTATGCCTTTTCTATATCTTAGTAAAAAGTAAGTCATATAGACTCTATGTCAAGCTTTATTTACTCTACATAATGCTTTTGAGACACATTCTTGCTATTACATATATCAATAGGTTATTCCTTTTTAGTTTTTATTAGTTTTGTTTTGCTATTCACCAGTTGATGGGCATTTGGGCTCTTCCCACTTTGGGGCTGTGAGGAATAAAGCTGCTGTGAACATTCACATACAAGTGTTTGTGTGAACATGCATTTTCATTTCTTTTGAGCAAATTTCTAGGAGTAGGATTGCTGAGTCATGTGGCAAATGTGTGTTTAATTTTCTGAGCACATGGTAAAAATTATTACATTAATTAAATGAGGAGTCTATTAGACTCAGATGGCACTAATGACCTGGCATGGCAGCCTACTTAGGTAAACCAAAATCTAGGCCTGTAAATGCCTCAAGGTTACAAAATCAAAACCTATGGACAACCAATCACAAACAACCAAATAGCCCTTAAGCTATAGGCAATCACTAATTTCCTCCCTCTACATCTGCATTTTGTTTTTTAAAGAGAGAGAGAGAGAAGGGAGAGAGAGAGAGACATCAGTTTCTTGTTGCACTTATTTATGCACTCATTGGTTAATTCTCGCACATGCTCTGACAGGATCGACCCCACAACCTTGGCATATGAGGACCATTCTCTAACCAAGAGAGCTACCCAGCCAGGGCCTTTTATCTATAAAAGTTTCTCCCCAAACTTCTGTCAGCTGAGTGCTCTTAACTCTTCTGGTTTGATGCTGTCCAATTGGAGTTGATATTTGTTCAAACTTAAAATTTTTAACACGACTCAGTTTGTTTTTTTTAACACCTATTTTCCAAAGGGATTTTACCATTCCACACACCTACCAGGAGCGTGAGAGTTCCAGTTACTCCACACCTGCTTCAGGACATGATATGGTGCATTTTTAAATTTTAGCCATTGCAGTATGTCTGGTGCTTTTTCCTCATTGTTGCTTGAATCTGTATAGCTCTAATGTCTAATAATTTTGAGCATCTTTTAATATTGGTATTCACCATTTGAATATTTTTGAGCAGTATCTGTTCAAGTCTTTTGCTCATTTTTAAATGGATTGTTCATTTTTCATCATTGAATTTTAGGAGGTTTTTAAAAATATATTTTAGATACAAGTTCTTTGCCATACATATGTGTTGAGAATGTTTTATCCCAATCTGTTTTTTGACATTCGAAAAGCAAATGTTTTAAATTTTGATATTTATTTTATCAGTGTGGTTAGTTTTTATCTAAGAAATCTTGGCAACTTCTTAGCAAAGATAATTTTCTCTGTTTTCTTATGGATACTTTATATTTTTAGTTTCCAAATTTATATCTTTGATCCCTTTGAAATTAAGTTTGCTATATGAGTAGGGGTGGTGTTCTTCTTCCCCCACCCCCAATATGGATATCCAGTTGTTTCAGCACCATATGTTGAAAAGACATTTTCTCTCCCTTCAATATCTTGGCAGTTTTGTTGAAATCAATTAACCGTATGCATATGGCTTCAGGTCTAGTGTATTCTAGCCCACTGATCTATTTTTCCATCTGTTCCAGGGGTGTCCAACTTTTTGGCATCTCTGGGCCACATTGGAAGCAGAAGAATTGTCTTGAGCCACACATTAAATACACAGACACTAATGAAAACAAAAAAAAATTCTCATCATGTTTTAAGTAAATTTACAATTTTGTACTGGGCCACATTCACAGCCATCCTGGGCCACATGCGGCCCATGGGCCATGGGTTGGACAACCCTGGTATATCTTAATTACTATAACTTTTGAGTTAGTCCTGAAATCAGCTAGTGTATTTCCAACTACTTTTCCCAGATGCTTTTTATTTTCTGAGTTCTTTGAATTTTTATAAAAGAATTAGAATCAGCTGGTCATTTCACACAAAAAGTCCTAGTAGGATTTTACCTGGAATTGTTTTGAGTTTCTAGATCAATTTATTGACAAAAATCTTAACAATACTGAGATTTACAATCCAATTGTTTGGGTCTTTTAAAATTTCTTTCAATACTTTTGTAGTTTTAGTATGAAGATCTTACACATTTTTATTAAAATTATTCCTCCTAAAATTGTAAAAATGTTATATTATTTTAAATAGTATTTTATATATTTTGTGCAGTTTTAAAAATTTTTAGAAGTTTTTAGGCAGTATTTAAAAAATTTTTATTTTCCAATTTTTTATTATTAATATGAGTATAAAAAAATTGGGGGCTTTGCAGCACCTTGCTCTTAAATTTTATTTATTCTAATAATTTGATAGACATTTTATAATTACCTATGTAAAGTGTCTGTTAGTATGCAAATAAGGAAAGTTTTGCTTCTTAATTTCCAATCTTTATGCCTTTTTTTCCCTTGCATTATTGCTCTGGTACAATGACAAATAGAAATGGTGTGAGAGCAGACACTTTTTTTTTCCCTCACATGATCTTAGGGGGAAAGAGTTCATTGTTTCAACATACAATATTTAGCTGTAAATCTTATAGATGACCTTTAAAAGATTAAAGATGCTATCATACTTATGTGATGAGAATGTTTATCATGCTTGTTAAATACTGTCAAATATTTTTTCTGCATCAACTGAATACTTATGCTTTTTGTAATCTGTTTTTATCATGGAGAATTCCAATATTGATTTTTAAGAGTTAAAAAAACCTTTCATCTTAGAATAAATCCCAATTGGTCAGTATGAATTATCCTTTTAATATATTGCTGGGTTTGATTTCTTAATGTTTTATTCAAGATTTTTTGCATCATAAGTGTTGGTCTGTAATTTTTTTGTAATATTTTTGTTAGATTGTGGTATCTGTGGTTATGCCAGTCTTATAAAATGAACTGGCAATTATTCCTTGCTCCTTATTCTTAGAGAGTTTATATAAGGTTGATGTTACTTATTCCCTAAACATCTGATATAATTTTTTTATGTTTTCATTTTTTTGCAGAATATATTTTTAATAAGGCCCAACTACATGATTATACAAAAGACATTTTAGATTCAAAGAAACAAGTAGCTTCAATGTAAATGACTGAAGAAGATATACCATTTAAGCAATAACCAAAACACAGCTAGAGTGGCTTATATTAATATAAAAAATAGACTTCAAGACATAAACAGTTACTACAGACAAATCATGATATTTTACAATCATAAAAATATTAATTCATAAAAATATAACAATAAACATTTAGGTACCTACAAAGAAAGACCCAAAATATGTAAAGCAAAACTATTAGAATTAAAGGAAGAAATAGATAATTCAACAATAATAGTTAGATACTTAAATATCTCACTTTATTTTTAATTTTTTAAATTAAATTTTTTTTATTATTGTTCAAGTACAGTTGTCTTCATTTCCTGCCACAGAACCTATGCACCCTGATGTTCATAGCAGCACAATTTACAATAGCTAAGTGTTGGAAGCAACCTAAGTGCCCATCAATGAATGAGTGGATCAAAAAACTGTGGTACATTTACACAATGGAATAGTAGTAACAGAAAGAAAGGAGGAGCTCCTACCCTTTGCAACAGCATGGATGGATCTGGAGAGCATTATGCTAAGTGAAATAAACCAGGCAGTGAAAGACAAACACCATGTGATCTCACCTATATTTGGAACCTAATCGACAAAACAAACAAGCCAGCAAAATATAATGAGAGACATTGAAATAAAGAACAAACTGACAATACCAGAAGGGAGGTGGGAGGGGGTAAAGGGGGAGGGAAGGCAAAGGATTATAAAGGAACTCGTATAAAGGGCCCATGGACAAAGCCAAAGGCAGGTGGGATTAGGGGTGGGAGGTGGGGATGGGTGGGGGAAAATGATACAATTTATTATTGAAGCCATCTGAACTTAATGATTTTTTGGTGGGGAGATTTTATTGTGATTGATTTAACAGAACTGTGAATTTTTCCTTTTTGCATTCATATTATAAAGTGTGTTTCACAATGAATTGATCTATTGCATATGTTTAACATGCAATATGTTTAAATTCCCAAATTTATTGATATAAATTTTTAAAAATAATTTTATATTTTAAATGTTTATGGACTAGATAGTGATATATTATCTTTTATTCCTTGTGTTTATAATTTGTGTTTTCTTCATTTTTATTTCTTGATTGGTCTAGCTAGATATATATCAATTTTTTAATCATTTCAACATAAAATTTTTGTCTTTTTATTTCCTGTCTTATTTGTCTTTTTTTTCTTATGTTAATTTATGCTCTTTATTTGTTTATCTCTTCTATTTTGGGTTTATTTTTTCTGGTTTCTTAAGGTAGAATTATAGATTGTTGATTTAACTGTTTTTTTTTTTCATTTAAAGGTATAGATTTTACTCTGAGAATTGTTTTCGCTACATTTTTTTTTGTGATTACATTAGCTTCGATTTGGAATATCTAAACTCACTTTTGGTGTTTTCTTTGATCTATAGGTTATTTACAGGAAATTTGCCCAAAATTTAAAGAATAATTTTTGGTTTTGGTGTAATAGTTCTTGCTTCTTTGCAAAATAAAGTAATGAACTACCTTTAATGGGAATATATTCAACCTACTAGGCTAATATCTTTTGCACTGTGCTCAGATCTCATAGACCAATCTGCCCAGGATTCTGTTGTAGATGAATATGGACCTTATTGAAAGTAATATTTAAGAGAATTGTTTATTTTTGGTATGTATGTAAATATTTAACCATTTTGAACTATTAAATATAAAGTTTATATAGAGATCTTACCTGTGTTCTGGTTAGAATTGGGATAAGAGAGAGAAATGTTCAAGTTTATGAATGACGCTAAATATATTCGAGATGAAAGTCAAGCACATAACTGGTGTTGAAGCTGGAAATAGAACAAATGTTGAAATGAGAGGTAAAGCTGAAAGAATATTTCAGATTTTATCATAATGTAACAGAAAAACATGAAATAACTAGTATAATAACCTACTGAGAGGATACACTACTTTACAATTATCCCAGAAAGACAACCAGAAAAAAATGCCACCTTAGCTAGAAATTTCCCAGGAGTCTATGAGTACTTACATTTCCTAATCAAAGTCTTGACTGTAGAAGATTAACATAATATATTGGAGAGGTTAAATCAACTACAAAGCCACACTACTTAGCTAGAAATCATGGCTCTGTAACATATTAGCTTGGCTATCAAGCTTTGTTATTTACATTTCATTCCCAATTTCTTATATACTGTCACCTTAAAGTAAACACTATCTATTAAAAGGTCAAACCATGACAAGTCCAGGAGAACAGCTTTGTAATTTGTAAGACTACTTTCCTTTCCCTTGGTAGCAATTCTATTGAACTGATCATATGCAATCTTTTGAGTTGTGAGAGATGAGAGAACCTCCTCTGGACCATGACACAAGGGTTTTTGTTAGCAGTTAAACAAGAAGCTCTTCAATCGAACAGAATAGGAAGAAAGGAAGAAATTCATAATTTGAGAATAAGGAAGAAAAGTGAGAGATTTGTGGAAGGACACATAAAAAAGGCCAAACACACACACACACACACACACACACATCATTAGGTTAAGAGTTTATAAGCTACCTTGTTTTTCCTTTTGAGAATAGTTTCTTGGCCCAATTTTTGCAGAGTATGTTCCTACACAGAGAAAAACTGTACTTTAGCATTTGATTGATTTGCCAAAGTCTTATTCTCTGACATAAGAATAGAGATTATTCATGTGACATCCCTGTGTCACAAACCTGTTCCAGCCATAGGGCATGTCATGATTTATTTTCTTCCATTTGCTGCGTGATGCCCTTGTGTCACAGGAAGGACATGTGTGAAATGTCTCACCCCAACGGTGCACTCTGTCACCCTGCAGCGAAACCTTTAGCCCACAAGCTAGTTAACTTAGGATCTTTCCATGGGTTTAAACTTGCAAAAAGTCAAATGTTGTTTTGCATGACACAGATGATAGTCATGAACTTAACTTCTCTCAACGGCCATTTCTCTTGGAAGCTGTTTCACACTGAGTAAAGATGAGGCTTCTTTACTCCACCAGTTGAGATGAATGTTAGTGCAGCTGTGTCCTCTTGAGGTTGAACGAAGTGAAAATGAGACTAATTTTTCAGAAAGTTAGAGGAATCTATAGAGAACGTAGACAATTCAAGTCAGACAACTTTGTTTTGGAAGAGGCTCCACGTCTCTACATTATTATCAAAGTGGCTTTAATCCCTAACTTTACTTTGGACCAAACTTTAAGGCTTAGACATTTTTGCTTAGAATTGGTGGTCTGTGTTATCCAAACCTGGAGGAATTCAGTTGATTTTTACTTAGTGTCAGTTCATTTGGTTGAAGGCTGCTCATCAGAATCACCTAGAAAATGGGAAGAATGTAAACAAACCCAGAAAACATGGTCAATATGTTTATTCTTGCATGTTCATGTATTTCACTGAATGCCTATTTAGGTAGTGACATATTTGTTTATTGGTAGCCAAATTTGTGTCACCGGGAGTTTTTTTTAAAAAAAGAACAGATTTCTTGTTGACTTTAAGAAGGTTACAGTTTATTGACAGGAAAATGAATAAAATAATTGTTTCATTACAGAGTTCTCCATTTATGTGAGAAAGAGGGAGGATCCTCTAGTCTGCTGGTGCAAAGGGTAGAGGTGGTGATGAGGGGGCTTACTGGACAAAGTGGCTGCTGAACTGAGAAGCATAGAATGGAAAAGTTAGTGAGATGGAGAAGATAAGGGGAACTTAATGGAAAAGGACTTCACAGGCTGAAGCGTCAATAAAAGACCCCATTTATCATGCTGGGGAAACAAAAGTAGTTCGATTTTTCTGGAGCATCAAGTAGGGGGAGATAAGTAAAAAGCGATGAGACTGGAGAGGTAAGCAAGATTGAAGTTCTGATGCACCTTACATATTAGGCTAAAGAGGACAGATATGTCTGATATGTGATGGCAGCTGTCGAAAGATTTTAGGATTTTACTTTAGATAACTCCTTCTGGTTTCTGATAACATCATGCTGAACTCCAGGTTTTCTGATCTATGTAAAGCAGTTGGGTATTACAATACAATAAATATACATTAGATATGACAAGCCTTCCTGGGACAAGAAACACTTGTCATCACTCAGCAATGTAAATTAATTGTACACCCACAATATGGCTGAATAAACTATAGGAATGGCCCATTCGATAGGGGTTGATAACACTGCTTGGTCATATAATACATGATTATATGCATTGAGAGAATTGCTATTAAGCATAGTTAAGCTAAGAGGAAATTTCCCATCTGTGTTGATCTCTTTATACTTCCTGCTTCTCATACTTGACTTTCTTCTGCATGTTCAAGCATCCTACTCACAAGTCTGAGAGAGAAGCCTTTCTTAGCTGTCCATGGCCTTTATCCAAGATAATAGTCCTTGATTTATCTGATCTTTCTCCTTCTCTTTCTCTATTAAAAGCAATCACCTCCTGGACTAATAGTCATGGACAAGCTCTTAGAAATGGTTGTTGCTTCTAGTGGAGGTGGAATAGGTTCAGATTTTGGGCATTGCTATAATTTCACATTTGTCCAGGGAAGTATAGGTAGCTAAAAACTTTTATAAAATATACTGTGTAGTGCAACCAAATTTACTCTCCCTGATTTAAAGACATGAGATTTAGAGCAACATGGCACCAAGCTTTTGAGTTAGTCTTCATTGTATCTATCTCATTGGGTATTAAATCATTCACAAGGATCTCATCAGTTCTTTCACCATCTGCTTATTTTTATTTATTTATTTATTTTTGAGAGTTCCAAATTTCTAAGTTGGCTTCATGGAGAAACCTACTTAATGGACAGTCCCAAGTAGGGTTTATAAGACAGACTTAGAACCTCTTACAACCAGTTATCTGTGATCCATTTCACCTGCAGAAACTCAGGAATATAGAAGCTGTTGTTGTTGTGGCTGTTTTAAATAATCTGCCAGCTATGTGTTTCCTTTCTCACAGTTGATTTTTGTGTTCCTTTTTAAAATTAAATTCTCCTGAAATCATAGGCTGTGAACTCAAGATGATAAGAATCATTAACTGGGTCGCATATCGATGATTCAACTGTGTGTGTAAACAGAACAAATACATGCACAGATACATCGGCTGCATGAATACTCCCTACAACACACACGCACACTCCCCTTTATCTTTTCATAGCAGGACAGGTCAGCAATGCCTCAGAATCTAAGTCAGTACTTTATTAAAAGACATTATTTTTCCTCTGGAGACATGATTACATCCAAACACAGAACACTGATAGGAGCCTAAGGGTGGGCTTCTGCAGTTCCATGCCCAGTGGTTCTGACAGATTCCCGCTGCCCTGCCTTCCCAGACATGCGGGAGGGGAGCTTCCTGACTCAGAGCTCCAGCCCCTGTGGCTTCCCGCTTCTTTTCTAAGCAGGCAAAAACTGTTGCCTGTCTGGCAGGCTTTCTCTTGTCCAGGACCTGCCTTGAGGCAGATCTGTCTAGTTATCTGCCTGTCTTTTGAAGCTATACTGCACACAGCTGCTTTTGCCTACATCTCAACTCTGATCTGTCTGGAAGGGACTCCAGCTGGTAAGTTCTGACCAGGGGGCCTGAAGACTTATTTACCTGGGATGTGAATCTCTCCACAGGCACCCAGTCGATTTGCACACCATGCTTTTTATCACTTAAGGTGATTTCTCTGGTTCAGATGTCTAAGGCTAAAACAGAGAAAAATGTTTTTGTAGTTGAAGAAACATCCTTTTCACAATTTGACTAGAGTAAGTCTCTTATGACAGATAATTGGCATGACAGCTGCTAGTTCATGGTAATACAGGCATGATGAAGGAAAGCAACAGCTACAGTTTAAAATGTCTGTAAGCCGGGGCAATGAAGGAAGATTTGGAAGGAGTGGGAAGCTGGCAACATTTGTGCAACTTTTAAAAAATGAGCAAACTCAAATTAATTTGGGAGACTTTTCATTTCTCTAAGTTATTTGTAATCACGTTTAACTCTGCTCAGACAGAAATACACAGTGAATGTCCAAACAGGATACCCAAGCAGATGTTGCATTAAGTGGTATAACATAAGCAGGCTGAACAGAAGCAATGCTTTTAAACACTGAAGTGCCACCCTCAGTGAGTCACACAGCCTTGGACTGCTTAGAAACCACAGGACCATCCAGACAAGGCTGGCTTTCAGCCCAGAGGTCAAGGTGTGATATGTTCAACCTCATGCGCACCCAGGAATGAATGTTGCTGCCTGTAACACTGACTCATCTGCACAGCCAGGGTCTGTCTTTGTGGGGCCGGGAGGCCAGTGGCTCCGCCTGCCTCACACTCAACGGCTCAAATTTAGACTTTCAGCCTCACCCCCAAATGAGGTTATATGTACTATCTCAGAGATTCATGACAGGGTTGGAAAATGTGTTGTAAACTCTGAAACTGGTGTCTCATTGCCACACCACAGTGCTTCTGTGGCACGGAAGATTCATATTTTTAATCAGTTCAACAAAATATGCTGTGAATCTGATGGTAGTCCATTTATTAATTTACCCGATGCCTGTAACTTCTGTGAATATCCCCGCTCCTAGATGTATATTTAAGTCTGAGTGATATGTTCAAAGCTCAAAGATGACATTAACACTTAAGCTCCTTTGGTGGCCTCCCTTGGTGCTCCTTGAATGCCTAATGTCTAGAAATTGCTCTGTCTTACCAGGTCCTTTCATGTCGAGCTTCCTCCTTTTTTCTTTTCACTTCAGACACATTGTGTGTCTTTCAGTTACTTTCTTGCCACACTTTCTCTCTCTTGGGCTTTGCATATACAATCCTCTCCCTGGAAACTTCTTCCCGCCTTTTTTTTTTTTTTTTACTGGATGGCCATTGTCCTTCAGTCTCAGCTTAAAAACTCAGAGAAGCTCCTGAACATTCCCATCTCCTAGGCTGGCTCACATCCTCTGTTATCAGCCATGTGGCACCCACTACCACCACCTCCATCACATGTGATTGAAACTCCTTGTTCAGCTGCGCGTCTCCCCTGTGAGACTGTAAGTTCTGTGAGGGCAGGAATCGTGCTGTCTTCTTCAAAGCCGTGCTCTCCCCCTGCACAGTTTTCAGCTGGCTAAGAGACAGGCAGATTAATAAATTGCTCCTGTGCAGCTATGCCAATTCTCAGCTTAATTCTATGAATACTTAATAATTATAAAAGGGAACTGTGGTACTTAAAAAGAGTATTAATACTGTCATAATACTGGTACTGGTGTAAGAGAAATATACCATTCAGTTTTAAGGATTAGTGTTTGTGAAAGAGCACGAATTTTTATTTAGTCTATCTCTTACAGCTTTTGGACCTGTTGGAAGACTTGATTGAAAACATCATTTAAGCCAGAGGTCACTGATTCCAAGGACATTAATGTGAATGAATAAGGCTGGGTGGGGACTGGGGCAAACTGGGGTTGCACCATAGGTAACTGTCCATGTGAAAATGTGAGCTCGACATTAACAGGTTTTCAGATTTTTCAAGAGAGGCAGGAAATCTTAAAGTTTGAGATGAAGTCTTATAATTTTAAAAATGTTTGTAAATAATTTCAAAAATTTAAAGTACCTTGTTTACTAGACAAAACATTTCTGCTGGCACAAAAGATAATTTGCAAGCCATAAAAATAAAACATAATCATTAGATTGAGATCAGAATCATTGAGACAATGAATTTGCTGAGGCATGAATAAATGAGTGTGGATATGTAACAAAATGAACAACTGATGCATAAATAATAAATCAAATAATTTTAGAATGAGAAGGGACATTAGAATCATCTTGTGAACAGCTTCTTTCAGATTACAGATGAAAAATCTCAGATCCACAAGAAGTGAAAGACAGGGGTTTGAACTCAGGTGCACAGATTTGAGTAATATGGACTTGAATCCAGGCATTTTGATGCTTTCCTTTTCTCACAGTTCTGAGCAACCTTGTGTGTTTGTGCATGCATACTCTGCTGTAAGTAAGTGGAAGGAAATACGGTGGCATATGCCAGTGCTTCTCAAATTTTACCGTGTGTATGAATCAGTTGGGGATCTCATTTAAATGCAAGTTTCATTCAGCAGGTCTGAAATAGGGTTCAAGTTTCTGTGTCTCTTAAAGCTCTCAGGTGATGCCAATCACAGGACCAAACTCTGAATAGTGAAGTCTGTCCTACATGCATTAGTCTGGATGCCTGGACTGCCTTCAGCTTCCCAGAATGGAAAGTGTTCTCTGTTTTTTTCTTTCCAGTTAATGCTCCTCTAACAGTGCCTGTCCTCCACTCTGAATCTTTGACAAATAAAATATACTAAATTAAATGCTAAATCCACTTAACAGGAAATTAGATAGCTAAATGAGTGGAAACAGAGGTGGTGGTAAGGAAAATAAAAAACCTTCAATGGTATGAATCAAAATTCTCTGTGATGCAAAATCATTGATCCTCATTGATCTTGTTTTGTAGACATGTATTAGTTCTGGTAAGTTGCTGGGGAATTCTTGAGTTATTCTGTAATTAATAGCAATGGAAAATGACAACTGGAAAATGAAGAAGAAAAGGTATTTCAGAATACAACAACAGACATTCCACAAGATGGCAGTAAATTCCTACGCTTTGCATTTTTCTTAACCTTTTACCAAGTGCATATTCATCAGTGGGAGTTTTTCTTGGAGTTTTATAGATGTATTTGTTAGTGATAGAACTAAACTGAACTTATAAATATATATTTTTTCAACCTAGGGACTAGCGACTATATTTTATCATACTTCATGTTGCAATGACATATTGTTATCCTTTCAATTTTCAGGTTCCCATTTAAGACTTCTAAGTAAAATTTATTTTCATTGAATATTGAAATGCATGAAACAATAGATAATAATTAAATTCAAACACATTTTCCAACTCCTAAGTTTGGTCATTTATTTTTATTTCAGAAAATTCCTTTAAGATTCAACCTAGTATGTAAGATAGAAAGGACAGAAAAGTGAATTCTTCATTGTGTTATTAACTAAAGACTAATAATAGTAATTACACTTTAATGCACATTACATCATTCAACTATAACTATTAAAGAAATTACATTTTTACAATGTGTTTATGAGCTTTTTATTTCTAAATCAGTCTCAGGAGATAAAAATAGCATGCATAAAACAGGAAAAAGAAAATAACAGGTTTTTTTAAAAAACAGAAATGGCTATTTATTGAATGTTTCCTATTTTCTAGGCATCATTTTAGGTGGGAACACACACCATTTCTAATTTCTTTTTCAAAATATAATCTTTATTATATTTATTTCCTTTACCATTTAGTCCCCTTACACCCTGTCTCCCCAGCAATCACCTCACTGTTGTCCGTGTCCATGAGTCTAATAACAGGTTTTTAAAAGCTTTTTTTGTTATGTGAACAAGAAAATAATGGGTAGTTACTGACTAACGGATATTCGTAACACGTGCATAGTTATCGTCCTTAATGCTGCAGCAAGCCGGCAAAATTAAGTGTTCTATCTTCATCACCAGACTTGTATATGACCTAGGGCAACTCGTTTAATAGCTTTGGGACTCAGCATAAAATAGGATATATAAATTAGTTGATTTCATTTCCAACTCCTTTTATGCTTCTCAGGAGAAAATATAATTAAGACGAGCATCGTTTTGAAGAAAGTGTGTGGTGACTAGAGGTTACAGGGTTTTTAGAATACTCTGCACTACATTGTTTTTTTCTTTATGTATTCTAGGCTGCTCCTAGAATTCCTGAGCTCTGTTTGTTTTAAAATGACTAAAAAGAGGCTGGCAAGACAGGGTACTGGATCGGCACTGAGAGGACGTGGGGATGTTGTCTGTACTCCAGAAATAACTTTATTATGAATCTCTTTTCTTCCTCCATAATTTTCATTTCATTAGGTCCTTAAAATAATAAAGGGAAGAGTTGACAACTAGAAAAATGATTTGCACTTAGTGGATAGTGCAAGGATATTAGAGGGAACTTGGAACATAAAAATAGCTGAGTAAGTTCTGAGAGTGTGATGTTAATTGATGACTCTGTCGGCAATACTGGCTTCCCCCTCTCGCCTGCCTTCCTCTCCTGGTTGGCTACTCACAGCTTCTCTTTCTTCTCTACTCTTTTTCGGTTCTCCTCTTCCTCACCCTCCTGGTCTCCAATTCCTTGTTTCCCAGGCCCATCCTGTTTTCAGCACAACCTCTCAGTCCTTTGGACACATGCAGATGTGGTCACACAGAGCACCTGGTTGTATATTACCGCTTTTGGTCTGGGTGGTGCTTTACTTCACACTTTATCTTAGCGTGGCTGAGGATGAAAGCATCTTACCGTTGTGTTCCTAATCAAGCAGAGATGCTGCCCCTCCTTCCAATAAATTTTTGTTAGACGTTGGCTAGCAGCACCATCAGTGTAGCTGAAGCCACTTAAAATCATTATGTCTCCAAGCATTCGCCACTTGATAAGTAGCATAAATGCCGAATGGCAGGGCTTTGATTGAGCGACTGCTGACCCAGCTCCAATGCTGAGCTTTCCCTCATCTACCTTTCGTGTATCTGCTCATATTTATGGCTCCAGGTTGTTCAAATGTATGCGGGTTGTCAAACAGGAGTAATACACTCAGTGTTCTCTGAGGATCTCAAATTTTCCAGGGGTGTCCAAACTTTTGGCATCTCTGGGCCACACTGGAAGAAGACGACTTGTCTTGGGTCACACATTAAATACATTGTGACATGTAATCACAAAAAAAATCTCATAATGTTTTAAGTAGGTTTGTGATTTTGTGTTGGGCCGCATTTATAGCCATCCTGAACCGCATGAGGCCCGTGGGCCTCAGGTTGGACGCCCCTGTAATTAGACCTTCAGGCACTTCTATGTGTGCCCAATAATCAATGGCTATCGAAAGCTGGAGTTAGAATTCAAACACGCATTTGGGATTTTCTTAAACTCTATTTCTAAAAAAGGTAACAAGACCAGATTAAGGCAGATAAGAAATAATTTGGCCTGTGTCTCCCAATTTAATTCTCAACCAATTGAATGTACACCTTCTCTTTCTTCACCTTGTTAATACCTTAGAGTTCTGGTTCAATGACAAAAATCATACCCAAATTTAATGAATTGAGCTGATCCTTGAAGAAATATAAAATGGTCAAAGATTATTTTCCAGATTCCTTTACTCCCCCCTCACAGTTTCCACATCAGGTGTTGGTACCTATCTTTCTGGTGTCCTGGTTCTTCCCCAGTAGCCTGGTTTCCCTAATATCCTGCCAACAATTAAAACAAGATGATGGATTCTAAATTTTTTTTCTTACCTAAAAGTGATTTTTCTCTCCTGTGAACTCTTGTCAAGTTTAACTAACGGGGCCTAGGAGCTGGGCCTAGAACATGAGATAATGAGTAGGCATGCTGGCCATGATCACTTGGATCAGCCTGTCTCCACCACACATTGGGGGTAAATCTTGTCAATGCAATTACTTCTAGAACAATCTCATAGTAATGGAACTACTGGAAACATTTTTAGGCAGTATGATTTAGTAACCCAAAGTACCAGGATATTTAGACCTTAAACTTCTGATTTTGTTAGCCTGGTAAATTTAGGGATCATATTAGATGAAATCTTTAGCAATCATACCAATTGCCTACTTCTCAAAAAACCTTATTTATAGCTAATTGCTTTAAGAGATAGCTCCAAAAATTCATTTCCTGCCTTTCAGATGCTGACAAAATCTGGGAGATACTGATCTTGTCTACTGTACACACAAGCTGTAGCCCAGAACATGACGGTGTTCAAAATGGATGACAAGAGAAAATGCAGGGTTGAATGGAGTTTAGAAAGAATAGCTATATTGTTTTCATAATCAGGCAAACCTACAATATATAATCATGAAGAAACAGTGGTGTGGTGAGCAAAAGTAATTAGATTACTGTTTATTTAATTACTAATTATAAAATGATACTCTATATTATGGAATCTTTTATTTATTCATTTGTTCAAGAATAACTTCATTCGCTGAATGTATTTACCTTGGGAGCTTAGTTTTTATGATACAATACCTTGATTTGACTAAAGGGATATCAAAGCATCTCAAGCATTCAAAATAAGGAAAAATAAGGAAAAGTTAAAATCATGTTTTGTTTTTTTTGTATAAAAAATGTAAAAGATCTTACATAATACACAATGATTTTCATCCAGTTCCTTTATTTTACATATTCAGGATCTAGGGGTTAAATTATTTGTCCAAAGACATCTAGTTATTCAAACTTAATTTTGCAACTAAAACCTTATACCTCTATTTCCTTCTTAGTGTACTTTTTACTATACCCCACTGGTATTACTTTCACTGAACCTCAAAACGACCCTTCAACCAGGTTCTAAATGTTAAGGTTTAGGCTCCAACTCAGGCTCTTTCTGAGGCCACCTTCAGCTTCCAACCTATGCTCTCAATGTCTTTCCTTAGAAGTAGCCAGTTTATACATCCTTAGCCTGCAATCATGGCCTACTTGCAAACACAAAGAAAACTAAACAAACAACTACACAAAAAAAGCATACGATTTTCTTTCCTGAAAAATCAGGATAATTATAATGTGGAGATCTGTTGTTGAAGTTAGGATGCTTGTGCTCAAAATTCAGTTCTGCCCCAGGTGACCTTGACAGGGTAATTCCTAAAGCCATCAACTTACTTGATTGACTTTTCATTGATTTTCATTTATTGTCTCCATGGTAGGAGTTGTAGTTCACTAGATACTCAGGAAATAAGCACTGATTTTTTTTTCATAACTCAAAAGTTTTCTGAGGGCACTAGAAGAGGGAGCTATTTTCTGTCAATTATTCTGTTTTAATAAGCTCTACTGTCACTTTGGCATAAATATTCAACCCAAGCAAGTAGCTTTACTACTTGACCTCAAATAAGTGTTTGATTGTGATTGTTACTAAAATCCATAGATTTTCCTACAAAATGGCAACTGTACCTTTAAGCACATGCTTATTTTTGATCATAGCAGAAGGCATTTAACTCCCTATAGCAGTGTCAAAATTACTGGGTTTGGTGTTTCTGAACAAATTTGCATTTTGATATAAAATGTCAGTGTCAAAATCCAAAGTTATAATGAGATTCTTCACAAAGCATTCTAAGTTACATTCCACAGAATAACTGGAGAAAGGAAGTGTTATTCTTTGAAATTGCATATTTCAAAGAAACCTTTCTCTTTCTCAAAACCTGTAAGTCTATTAATCCTAGATTATGATTTATCCCAAAGATATTTTAGCCCAAGCTCAAAAATATAATGTCTGTGATATAATTAGTAATCCAGTAGAATATTTTGCTCTAAATTACTTAATAAATGTGCTATGTGAGTCATAATATTCTTTAAATGAATTCCAGGACAGTTTTTCAGATTCTTCTTTGAGAATAATTGCGTATAATTGGAAAAAATATATTAGCGATCAAAAGACTGCAGGCTTTATTTTCTTGAATTAGACAGCACACAGGCTAATGATAGTCCACAATGAAACTGCTAGGTGTTGAGGTAGAAAATGATAAAGGACAGAGCTTAAAACCTTCCAGAAATTCACTGAGTGAAAATCCTCAGATTGTGCCTTTTAGTCTCCGTTTTACCACAACTAGTAGAGAAGCCACAGAATGTGATCTTTTCTCCCTCCCATAACTATCCAGCTGTCATTCTAAATCCTCATTCAATAGATAAACTTGTTTTTAAGCTTAAATGACAAAGTCCTATCAACAGCCAATACTCTACTCGATACCAGGAATTCATTAATGTTTCTTAGTGTCTTTTATTTTTACGGCGATTTATTTTGTTTATTCATTTTCTGAGCTCCATATGGGAAAGATGTGAGCTTTCCTATCTGGAAATCCTCAAAGGGTGGGTGGGGAAGCTTGTGTCATTATGATGAGAGGCAGTGGGTGTTTCCCTACATGAGAGCAAATGTAGGCACATTCATTTACTTTCACTTCATAGCTCTAGAGAATTTCCTGATTTGTTTCATGAGGCATCCTTAAAAAAAAGGGTGCTATTTGAGGAATTTAGTATACATGCTGGTCAGTTTTTACTGGTGATATTTTAGTGCCCCTCTTTTAGATATTTCTTTTAATGATGTCAATATTTATAATGGAATATCACAAACATAATTTCACCAGTGAAAATCAGTTTCATGTAAATGCCATTCTCTTAGTGCTTGTGATGAAGATGCTTCTCCAAAGCCTCCTTCCTTGCCTGTTAAGCTGTTTTTCTCTGCAGTTTATAACCTGTGCCTTCAGCCACACAGACTCTTGGGAGAATGAGAACAATCTAGTCTCAGAAAACCCTTTCTTTAAGATTGCTTATAAATGTTGGAAATGATCATTTTAATAGTTCCTAACATAAATTGAGATTATCACCTCTGATCTTATATGGTGTTAACTGAAAAATAGTATGGACTAGGTGTTTCATCCCCCAACAGGATTTACTTGGGAAAAAACAAGGGTTGCAACCCAGCGCATGCCAAAATGGAAGGGTATTTACAGAAAGTAAAAGGAAGAAAAGGGAAGAGGAGGTTAGAACCGCGGAGCTCTATTATAAACATAGACATCTTCCTGTAAGGTTCTCTCATGCAGTGCTCTTGTGATCGCATGGATGCGAGTTCTCCCATGTGCCCTGGCTCCTCCCATAGACTCTTCTGACTCATTACGTTTGCTTAAAGGTCCAGTTGGTCTTTACCAATGGTCATTCATAATGCTGCGTTGTTCAAGCTCATGTGATCTTACTATATCTAGTCAAATATTTTCATTTTATTTTACATCACACATGTTGTATTCCTAGCTGGCCACTCATTTACTCTGTGCCATTTAATGCTGGCCCAACTTTCTCCTCCTTTCTTTGCTCTTTCTGTTCTTCCCAAGTAAATTTTCCTTTCTTGACAACAAGCTTTGATAAACATAACCTGCCCTCCAATGGCCAGATCTGGTTTATTCTCCTTGTGGAGCCCTTCTAGATTACTCTTAAAAAGAGTGCTTTATGTTTAACTATAAAAAAAGTCTTTACATAGGTTGCCTTCAATAATATGAGATCCTGGAGCTCTACCTATAAGGTAGGATCTGATTGTGTGCTAATGATTTTATGCTAGAGTGCTCTCTATGAATATTAACCCACAATTTTAAGATTTGAGAAAAGTACAACTTTCTTTATTTCTCATATTATAATTGGTCAGTTTCCTTTTTTTTTTTACCAGAGCACTGGATGGACAACACACAAGCCCAGTGGAGATTTACATAGTCCCTTTCCCCACAGTTTTGTCCAAATTCTGAAGGACTCAGTACTAAAGCCTTGGGAAATGCTTTGGTGGATATTGGGGCATTAGATCCTTGAGGTTCTGTATCAAAACTCAAGTCCACTAAGATATTCCTATCAAGTCCTTTGCCATTCAATTATTGGGGAGGAAAAAATATTTTTTCTCTACCCTTCTAGGTTTTTGGATGAGAGTCCTGTAATAAAAGACAGATTAGTAAGAGAAAAACAAACAAACATTTATTAACATGTATCTCTCATGTATACGTGAAAGATACACAGAGAAAAATGAGTAACTCCCCAAGGTAGCTTAGAATTCAGTCTTAAATCTACTCTGAATTGGGAAAGGGGAGGGGTTATAAAGGACTCTTAGGGGTAACTAACTTATTTTTAGTAAAGACAAATTAGCTGTTAGAAGAACAGATGGGAAATATGATAGTTTGTGACCGAGTTTTTCTGAATGTGATGTTGACTTTTATTCTCCTCTCCTGTGATAATAGCCAATCATCCTTGGTTGATAAAACTTCTGGAGAGAATTTATGACAACGGAGTTCCTTTTGAAAGATCTATCTTCAGGCAGATAAGAGTAAAACAGAGAAAGCCCCTCCCTGCATTTGCTCTTTTACAAATGCTTACAGCACAAAATAATCATTATGTCTAAGTGACATATTTGGGGGTGGCAAGTCCTAAACTCCTACAGTCGTATTTTGTGGTGACATAGTCTGTTACCCGTCACATCTGATTAGGGTGCTTTGCAGATGCATCCATATCTTACCAATATGACCCTCATTCTGCTATCTCTATGTCATGCTTGGGCATAGGGCATTCTGTGTTCCACTGGGTTTTTGGAAGGTCATGTCTGCCTATGTGCAGCAGGTAGCTATTCATCTCCCCTGTCTTGATGGGGGAAGGAGCCTTACTTGCTCCCTGGGTATTTCACTGAGAAGTAAGATCAAGTCTCTTGCTTTCTAATTCCATGAACTTTCCTAGTATCTTGCTATCTTTCATGCAAGGTAGAGAATCCTTTTTTGTTGGGATGCATCAATATTTGTGCCCTTGTGAGATCCTTTCAATATCTCCCTCCCTGCCCTAGTCCTTGGTATTTTATTCTAATCTGGATGGCTGAGGGATGGGAACTGTGCAGGCTTACGCTGTGTTGTGATGCTTTTGCAAAATCATTTGTCTCTGTATAAATGTTTTGTATTTTCCCAAGTTCTAGTTTTTTAAAATCAAAAGATTAGAGAAAAATGTATTTTTCCTTTACTTAATGCTGTCACATTTCATATATAAAATGAGAATCATAAGTATTTATACTTAGCTAAATATTTAAATATAGATGTAAGGTTAGGGGGAGAGGAGAAATGGTTCAATATATATACAAAAACCTCTAAGATTTAGTGTGCCAAAAATATTGTGATACACTCCTTTTTACTTCTCTTAATACCCAGTAAGTTCTCCAAAGGGGAGAGGCAGACCGACTATTGCTGAACTGTAATGCCCGAGACCATCATGCACGTACAGTAGGGGTTTGTTAAATTCTTGCTAAATGACTGACTGATGGTTAAACATTTGTGTTTCAATAAATGCAGTTAATTTCTAAATTATTAGAAGAGTGCACACTTTGTAATAGAACATTATTTAATATGTCTTAACATAACAAGGAGTTATGTAGACCTCAACTACAAAGTAAGTTTGCTGAACCCATTTACTACTGGGGAAATTTATAAGCTGCTGAAATATGTATGCTGCTTGCCATGTGCAATGAAATTGAGCTCAAGAAACTTTATATTCAGGAACCATTTCTATAACTAAGAAAACTGAGGAATCATAAAGAAAATGAAAGATAAAAAGTTTAGTAGTCTTTGGCTTTAATAAAGCAGCAAAATGTGCTTAGGACTGTGAAAGTTGACCTAAGTGGAGCCATTTTAAAAGGGAGCCAGAGGAGCTTTTCCAGAGGACTTCCTTGCATGTCTTGTTCCTTTAACCTTTGGGCTGTTTGAATTGGGCCAGAATTTTGGACTGGGACAAACCAACATTTTCTTCCAAACAACTTTTTGTAAAACTAACAGGAAAGCAGACATCTTGACCACAAGGACTGATGATTATGGATTATTTATCTGAAGACAGACTTAGTAACCAGACATGTTGGTAAAGAGTAACTAAGCTTGTTAACACCAATAGAAAATTTCTTTCTTCTGTTCATGTAATTATTCTTTTCCTATTCTATTCATAAAAACCTCTTGCCCTCATCCTGTAACTGGGACACTATTTGGGTTTCTGCCTGAATCTGTGCTTACAGAATTGTAATTCTTTGACTCCAAATAAATGCTTGTTGAGTTTCATTTTGACTTTTTATTTTTAGGTGAACAGGACTTATGTGTGAATCTTGCATCAATAAATTCCCAACACTTTGAATACAGGTGTTAAAAAACACTTTTTCCCTAGATTTGGGAAATTTTTCCTTCACAGTTACAAAAAGAAATTTGCTGCATAGAATTATCATGGAGATTTTTCTTCCCAAATAGTAAAGTGAGATATAGTCACACCTCAGATAATTAGGCATATGAAAACAGATCTTTTTATGCCTTCAGCAATTTTGAACTTTACTTTTTTGGCCATTACGGTGTAGTGATTAGACAAACTTTAATGAGAGGAAGGCCTCTGACATTAGCTGAAATCTCTTCTAAAGTTGGTGCCTGTTTAATTACTTGACAATGAGCAGTATGATGGCCTCAGCAAGTGGATATTGTATTTTATAAAGATGTTGGATTTTAATACACTAACCTACTTTACATAGGATTCTTTGGTTGTGTTGGCTGCTTATTTCAGTTATGTCAACTTTATTACTAAGCCAGGACTCATACAAGGGTTTGATCCCTGAATTGACCACTTAGGTAAACCTTGTGCCTTAGCCAGAGGATGCAACATTTAACACTAGTAATCAGCAGTCCAGAGAAGGAGAATGCAGATAGCACCAGAATAATCAAACTTTCTACTGCTGAAACAATTCTAGATGCAGGTGGTACTGGGCTATTAGGAACTTCATACAGGAAGGACAATCTATATTTATATTAAATGATTGTAAATCATTGTTGCATGCATACAGCAGCTTGAAGTCCTTTTTTAACTGATCGTTGATTGATGGAGAAAAAAAGAGAGGAGAAGAGAGAGAGAGACATCAATTTATTGTTCCACTTATTTGTACATTCATTGGTTGGTTCTTGTATATGCCCTAACCAGGAATTGATCCCACAATATTGGCATACACAGCCAGGGCTCAAAGTCCTTAATATCGGACATTCAGGAAGGTGTCTCATTTGCAGAAAAACATACATTTTGAACAGTGGACACTGAGATGCTTAAAGCTGCAGGGTGATCCTTCGTAAAAGGTGTTCATATTTTTCTATTTCCTCGTGACATAATCTATTTTGCTCTGCATTTTGTACATTTTGTTGTTTTGCTCACTATACCTTTTGAAAATTTAAGTGTAATCTGTGTAAATCCTCAACAGATAGACCTATGATACGAAAGTGTAATTGTGTTACTTAACACATATAAAATATTGAAGGAAAACATAAAATTCATAAACAGCTATATATTTTAAGAAAATAAACATAAGCAAACATGTAAGTGCTTCACAGACAGGACTCCATTTAATTCCCAGCCCTATGCTAGGAGTTCAGAGAAGTTTAGGTAGCACAGTGTCTTCATATATGTTCAGGAATTCTGGGAAGAGTTCATGAAGAAGATATCTGGAAGAACAATGTTTGGTTACTGCATACATGATAACAATAACTACCTTTTGATCTTGCCCATTAAATTAAATAGATGGTGCATGTGGAGGGTGGAACTTGTATTCTGTATCTAACAAATGCACCCCAAATGTTAGCATGTTGTCTTCCTTTCCTTTCTCTTCCCATTATTTGAAATGACCCTCCTTTCTCACTAGTTTGCATGACTGTGTTTCCTGCATTTGGCATCCCTGCTTTCATGATTCTTTTTCTTTCCTTCCGCAGAAATCATTGTCATCTTTGGTTCCTGTCAAAGGTGTAAATGTGATAGTCTAAGAGGAGAAGCTCCCACTTGATAGATCTGCAAAATAAAGAAATCCTCCCCACCAAATGACGTGACCTCTGGTAGGGTTCAGGGCAGGCCTCCCCAACATATGAGGGGGGACCCAAAAACCCTGCAATTTATTTATAAAAAATTGTATATTTATTCTTAGTTGTTTAAACTTCAGTTATCTTCGAAATACTTTCCATTTGAGGTAACATGTCTATTGAGATGTTTTTTCCACAGCTCAGAACAGTTTTTGAACTCATTGACTTTGATGCCTTTCAGTGCTTCTGCCATTTTTGTTCACCTCCTCCACATCAGCAAGATGTTTCCCTTTGAGGCATTTTTCATCCAGGGAAACAAACAAACAAAAATGCTCAGGGCGAGATTGGGTGCACAGGGAGGGTGGGAAATGGGCATCATGACGTTTTTGGTCAAAAACTGCTGAACACTCAGCATGGTATGGGCAGGTGCACTGGTAAATCACCCATCATGAAATGGGCAAATGTATTGAAAGAGTCTTCAAAAAAAATTCACTGAAGCCTCCTACAGCCTCTCACAATGATGCCAGCTGGTACACTGAAACAGATGGGTTCCTAGAACACTCATCTAGAGGGGGAAGCCTGTACTACAAGGGGACCACCCACCAGAAGATAATTCAAGCTTTTTTGGGATCTTTAGCATACTGATTATTTTAATTTTTTCTTTGCTTTTATTTTTTATTATATATTTATTTATTTACTTTTTATTGTTATTCTATTACAGTTGTCCCAAATGTTCCTCCTTTGCCCTCCTCTACCCAGCCCACTCCCCACTCCCACCGTCAATCCCCACACTGTAGTCAATGTCCATCCATGACCATGGGTCATTCATACATGTTCTTTGACTAGTCCTTTCCCCTTCTTTCGCCCATTATCCCCTCCCCACCCATGGTCACTGTCAGTCTGTTTCACGTTTCTGTGTCTCTGGTTCTATTTTGCTTGTTAATTAATTTTTTTCATTAGATTCTTCTTATAGGTGAGATCATACATACAGTATTGGTCTTTCACTGACTGGCCTATTTCACTTAGCATAATATTATACAGTTCCATTCATGCTGTTGCAAAAGCTAGGAGTTCCTTATTTCTTCCTGTTGTGTAGTAATCCATTGTGTAAATGTACAGTTTTTTGACCCACTCATTTACTGATGGGCATTTAGGTTATTTTCAGCACTTGGCTATTATAAATAACATTGCTGTGAACATTGGGGTGCATAATTTCTTTTGACTTGGTGTTTGAGGATTCTTAGGGTATATTTCCAGCAGCAGAATCACTGGGTCAAAAGGCAGTTCCACTGTTAATTTTTTGAGGAAATTCCATACTGTTTTCTACAGTGGCTGCACCAGTCTGCATTCTCACCAATAATGCACTAGGGTTCCTTTTTCTCCACATCTTCCCCAGCAGTTGTTTGTTAATTTATTAATGATAGCCATTCTGACAGGTGTGAGGTGATATCTCATTGTGGTTTTAATTTGCATCTCTCTGATGGCTAGTGATGTTGAGCATTTTTTCATATGCCTGTGGGTCATTTGTATGTCCTCCTTGGAGAAGTGTCTGTTCAAGTCCTCTGCCCATTTTTTAATTGGATTGTTTGTCTACTTGGTGTTACATCATGTGAGTTCTTTATACATTTCTGAGATTAAGCCCTTGTCTAATGTATCATTGACATATATGTTCTCCCATACAGTTGGTTCCCTTTTCATTTTGATGACAATTTCTTTAGCTGTGCAGAAGCATTTTAATTTGATGTAGTCCCATTTGTTTAATTTTTCCTTTATTTCCCTTGCCCTAGGAGATATATTGAAAGAAGTATTGCTACATGGGATGTCTGAAATTTTGCTGCTTATGTTTTCTGCTAGGATTTTTATGCTATCACAACTTAAATATTTAACTATTCCCTTTGAGTTTATTCTGGTGTATGGTGTAAGTTGGTGGTCTAGTTTCATATGTTTTGCATGTACCAGTCCCATTCTCCCAAAACAATTTATTGAAAAGACTATTTTTACTCCATTGTATGCTCTTGTTCCCTTTGTCAAATATTAATTGACCTAGAGTCATAGGTTTTCTTCTGGGTTCTCTATTCTGTTACATTGATCTAGTGTCTGTTCTTATGCCAGTACCAGACTGTTTTCATTAGAGTGGACTTGTAGTATAGTTTTATATCAGGTATTGTGATCCGTCTGACACAATTTTCCCCCCCTCAAGATTGCTGCAGCTATTTGGGGCTTTTGTTGGTTCCACATAAATTTTTGGAGTATTTCTTCTAGTTCAGTGATGTATGTCATTGATATTTTAATAGGGATTTCATTGAATCTATAGATTGCTTTGGGTAGTATGGACATTTAAATGATGTCAGTTCTTCCAATCCAGTAACAGGTTATATGCTTCCCTTTATTTGTATCTTTCTCAATTTCTTTTTTCAGTATTCTATAGTTTTCTGAGTATAGGTCTTTTACTTCCTTGGTTAAATTCAATCCTCGGTGCTTTATTTTTCTTATTGCTATAGCAAATGGGATTTTTTCCCTAGTTTTATTTCTGGTACTTCCTTGTTGGTGTACAGAAATGCCATTGATTTCTGAATATTGACTTTGATTCCTGCTACTTTGCCAAATTCACTTATTAGGTCAAATAGTTTTTCTGGTGGAGTCTATAGGGTTTTCTATGTACACTATCATGTCATCTGCAAATAATGACAGTTTTACTTCCTCCTTCCAAATTTGGATACATTCTATTTCTTTTTCTTCTCTGATCACTGTGGATAGAACTTCCAGTACTATGTTGAATGAGTGGTGAGAGCAGATACCCTCATCTTATTCCTGATCTTAAGGAAAAAGCTTTAAGTTTTTGTCCATTGAGTGTGATGTTGGCAGTGGGTTTCTCATATATGGCCTTTATTATGTTGAGGTATGCATCCTCTATTCCCATTTTGCTAAGTGTTTTTTTTTTTTATCATAAATGGGTTCTGAATTTTATGAAATGCTTTTAAAGCATCTATTGATATGATTTTGTGGTTTTTGCCCTTCATTTTGTTTATGTGGTGTATTATGTTTATTAATTTGTGAATATTGCACCATCCTTATATCCCTGGGATAAATCCCACTTGATCATGGTGTATGATCTTTTTTAATGTATTGCTGGATCTGGATTGGCAATATTTTGTTGAGGTTTTTAGCATCTATGTTCATGAGAGATTTTTGCTTATAATTTTCTTTTTTTTTGTTGTATCTTTACTTGGTTTTGGAATTAGAGTAATACTGGCCTCGTAAAAAGACTTCAGACTTCAGGAGTCTTCCCTCTTCTTGAATTTTTTGAATATTTTGAGAAGAATAGGAGTTAGTTCTTCTTTGAATGTTTTGTAAAATTCACCTGTGAAGCCATACAGTCCATGGCTTTTGTGTGTGGGAGTATTTTGATTACTCCTTCAGTTTTGCTGGTTGTTACTGCTCTATTCAGGCTCTCTGTTTCTTACTGATTTAGTTTTGGAAGATTATGTATTTCTGGGAATTTATTCATTTTGTCCAGGTTTTCTGGCCATATAGTTTTTCATAGTAATATTTTACAATTCTCTGTATTTATGTGTTATCAGTTGTTACTTCTCCTTTTTTGTTTCTGATTTTATTTATTTGGGTCCTCTTTTTTATTTTCTTCATAAGTCTATTTAAAAGTTTGTTGATTTTGTTTATCTTTTCAAAGAACCAACTCCTGGATATCTTGATTTTTTGAATTGTCTTTTTAGTCTCTTTGTCATTTAATTCTTCTATGATCTTGATTATTTCCTTCTTTCTACTCACTCTGATCTTTGTTTTTGTTCCCCCAGTTCCTTTAGAGGCAGAGTTAGATTGTTTATCTGAGATTTTTTATCTTATTTAGGTAGGCTTATACTGCTATGAACTTCCCTTTCAGGTCTGCCTTTGCTGTGTGACATAGGTTTTGGGTTGTTGTATGTTCATTTTCATTTGTTTCCAGGTACTTTTTGATTTCTTCCTTTATCTCTTTGTTAGCCAATTCATTATTTAATAACATGTTATTCAATCTCCATGTATTTTAATGTTTTTGAGGTTTTTTCCAGAGTTACTTTCTAGTTTCATAGCATTGTGGTCAGAGAACACACCCGTATGATTTAAATCCTCTTAGACTTTTTGAGTCTTATTTTGAATCCTACCATGTGGTCTATCTTTGAAAATGTACATTTGAAAATAATGTATATTTTGCTTCTTTGGGGTGAAATGCTCTGTTAATATCAATTAAATCCATTTGATCTATGGTGTTTTTGTTTTTCTTTTTCAATGCCATAATATCCTTGTTGATTTTTCTCTCTTTCTTTCTTTTTTTGCTATCTCCATTGTTGACAGTAGGGTGCTAAAATCACCTATGATGATTATATTGTTGTTGTTCTCCAAGATTTTCCATATGTATTTAGGTGCTTCTCTGTTGGGTGCATATATGCTTACAGGGGTTATATTATCTTGTTGGTCAACTCCTTTAAATATTATGTAGTAACTTTCTTTGTCTCTTGTTATCACCTTTGTTTTGAAGTCTATTTTGTCTGATATAAGTATTGCTACCCTAACTTTTTTTCATGTCCATTTGCTTAGAATACTTTTTCTATCCCTTACTTTCAGCCTGTCTACGTCCTTTGTTCTGAGGTGGGTCTCTTGTAGACAGCATATATGCAGGTTTTGTTTTCTTATCCATTCAATTATCCTATGTCTTTTGATTGGAGCATTTAATACATTTACATTTAATGTTATAACTGATAAGTATTTATTCATTGCCATTTTTTTCCCTTTGTGCCTGTGTTCCTCCTTCTCTCTCTTCTTTTCTTCATCTTCCTAAAGCAGTCTCTTTAGCAATGCTGGTTTGCTGGAGATGTACTCTTTTAGCCTCTTTTGTGTGTATGTGTGGGAAGCTCTTTATTTCCCTTCCATTTTAAGTGACAGCTTTGTTGAGTGAAGATTTTCATTACTTAGAATATTTCATGACATTCCCTTCTGGCTTGCAGTTTTTTTGTTGATAAATCAGTGGATAGCCTTATAGGATCTGCCTTGTATATTACTAGATGTTTCTCTCTTGTTGCCTTTAAGATTCTCTATGTCTTTAGATTTTGTCATTTTAATTATGCTGTGTCTTTAAGTGGGCCTCTTTGAGTTCTCCTTGATTGGGGCCCTTTGTTGCTTCCTGAACTTACATAGCTTTTCATCAAGTTAGGGAAGTTTTCTTTCATTATTTTTTCAAACAGGTTTTCTATACCTTGTTCCCTTTCTTCTCCTCTGGAATCCCTATAATGTGAATACTGTTGCATTTCATGGTGTTCTGCAGTTCCCTTAAACTTATCTTCATTCTTTTTGAGTCTTTTATCACTTTGTTGCTTTGTCTTGTGTTTTATCCTACCTTGTCTTCCAACTCGCTGATTCAATCCTCTGCTTCATGTAGCTTGCTTTCAATTCCTTCTAGTGTATTTTTCGTTTCCTCCTGGTTCTTATTCATATCCTCTATGTCCTTTTTCCTGCTGAAGTAGTTTCTGCTAAGTTTCATATAGCCTCCATAAAGTTCCTCGTAGTTCCTACTGAGTTCCTTGGGCATCCTGATAACCATTACTTTGAACTCTATGTCTGATAGATGGTGGCCTCAATTTTACTTAGGACTGTTTCTGAGGATTCCTCTTTTCCTTTCAGTTGGGAATTGTTTCTTTGTCTCTCCATTTTAGGTGGCTTTTTTGTTTGTTTCTGCCTAATAGATTGATCTTCTTTGACTCCCTGTCTTTGTGGGGTGGTCTTTTGTAGTGGGAGTACTGTGGGACTCAGAGTTGCAATCTCCCTGAATGCCTGAGCTGGATACTTTAGGGATGGCCTTTATCCTGTTTATGTGAGCTCTTTTTAAAATTTGTTTTGTTGTTGGCTCATTCATTGGTGAGTTCTCCCCTCCTTCAGGCTGACTGAGTTTCACAACCTCCACCACATCTTGTATGCTATTATACAGGAGCTGCCAGAGCAAAACAAAACCACCCAGCAAAAAAACCCCACTCCAGCAAAAATACCCCCAAACACTGCCACAATATCAACAACAAATGAGCTAAGATATATAATGGTGGAAAAAGAAGAACATATTATATGAAAGGAAGAAAGACTATGAAGTGACTAACAGAAAGAGAAATGATTTTGAGAGGGCACAGGGAGGAGGACTGATAAAAGTAATGAATAGAAATAAAGCGAAGAAAAGGAGAAAATAAAATATACTACATAAATAAAGTAGGGATGGAATAGGGCAAACTGGACTAAGACAAGGAAGAGTACAGTATGAGGTTTTGGAGAGAAAAAAAAATAGGAACTAACTTGAAGAAAAACAACCACCACAGTGACATCCACAACAAAGGAGCGAAGGTTGATAAATATGGAAAGAGGATAATAATATTATAAGGAAGTAAAAAAGAGAAAAGAAAAGAAAGATTGTGAGATGTTTAAAGGAAAGAAAGCTGATTTTGAGAAGATGGGGGGATAATAAGCATAAGATTTAGAAATCAGGCTAAGAAAGGGAGAAACTAAAATTTAAAATTAAAGTAAGACAGGGAAGGAAAAGGCATAGTAGGGTAGGACAAAGCAACAGTAAAATATGAGATTTAAAATTAAAAAATAGAGAACACCTAGGGATAGAATTGAAGAAATGCAACAACCCCAATATCAGTGACAACCAAGCAAATATTAATAAAGGTGGAATGACAATAAAGATATTATAAGAAAGGGAAAATATGATATGACTAGTAGAAAGAAAAATGGTTTTGAGAAGATGGAGGGAGGAGAAATAGTAAGAATGAGGAATAGAAACAAGGCATAGAAAGAGGAAAAATAAAATTTAAAACAAAAATAAGAAAGAGAAAGGTGAAGGCAAAATGGAGTAAGAGAAAGGAAGAGTGAAGTATGAGGTTGGGCTTTATCCGTGCTACCCAGAGAAGGACCCATAGAGTGTTGTTCTCAGTTCCCACACAACTTAAAGGGAAACTTTCACAATGTTCAGAAGCCTTGATGTCCTGCAAATGAAGGAAAAGGGTGTCCTCAAATTCCTTGTTGCAGGAACCCACTTAAGTTGACTTCCAGATGGAACAGTATATCTACAAAAGGAAAGGAAATGTGATGGCATTTACATTATAAATCTGAAGAGAACCTGGGAGAAGCTTCTGCTGGTAGCTCATGCCATTGTTGCCATTGAAAACCCTACTGATGTAAGTGTCGTATCATCCAGGAATACTGGCTAGGAAACTGTGCTACAGTTTGCTGCTGCTACTGGAGCCACTCCTGTTGCTGGCTGCATTACCCCTTGAACCTTCACTAGCCAGATCCAGGCAGTCTTCCAGTAGCCAAGACATCTGGTGGTTATCGATCCCAGGGCTGACCACCAGCCTCTCACATAGGTGGCGAATGTTAGCCTGCCTACCATTGCTCTGTGTAACACAGACTCTCCTCTGCCCTGTGTGGACATTGGCCTCCCTTGCAACAACAAGGGGGCTCATTGAGTGTGTCTGATGTGGCTGGGCCAGTAAGTTCTGTATATATGTGGCACCATCTCCTGTGAACACCCATGAGAAGTCACATCTGACCTCTACGGAGATCCTGAAGGGATTGGGAAGGAAGAGCTTGTCACTGCTGAAAAGGCTGTGATCAAGGAGGAACTTCAGGGTGAATGGATGGCTTCAGCTCCCAAGTTCACTGCTGCTCAGCCTGAGGTCACTGACTGGGCTGACGGTGCAGGTGCCCTCTGTGCCTGTTCAGAAATCTCCTCTTGAAGCCTGGGGTGCTCACCTGCACTGGGGACTGGTCTGCAGCCCCCACTGCACAGGCCACTGAATGGGTAGGAACAACCACTGAGTGGAAGAGTTCCACAAACTCTTCACAGAATGGAAACAAGGTTTATGGAAAATAAAGTTTCTAGAAAAATTAAAGTAAAAGAAAACATGAGATTGGAATTAAAACTAAAATAAAAGTAAAAAAAGAATAAAAATAAGATACATATATAAATAAAATAAAAATAGTGCAATAATAGAAACAAAATTAAAGACAAAGAAACTATGTTAACAAGCTACGTAAGAGAAAAAATATCACAAATAATGAGAAAGAACAAGGTGGAATTGATTTCAGCAGAGTCTAGTCTTTGTTGGCTTACTATTTTCTCCTTCAGGATCCATCCCTGATGTCAGCTGGTGTCCCAGTCTAGCTATAGGCAGCTGGTTTGAGGCTACAAGTGATCCACAGCCTGTGGCTGTCTCCGTCACGCTTGACTGGTCCTCATGGTTCTGCCCCACTGGCTTTTCCTCAGCACAAGGCCCAGGGGTGGTTCATCTAATGTCTGACACCACCACATGTACCACCTCCACCTGCCTCCAGAAGAGGCCTCTGGTGCAATCAGGAGGGTGGAGGTCCCTGGGTCACTCCTGGGAGGCACTGTTCAGTCTTCAGGGAAGTTGGTGTGTGTGTGTTCCCTGTCCCTATGCCACACATCTTGTTCTGTCTCAGATTATTTTCACAAAGTGTAGTTTCTGATGAATTAGCTGTCCCTTTCATGAGAGGGACCAGTCTGTGTAAAGGGGTCAGCTCTTTCCTGCTTGATGTTGAGGGCAGCTCTGTGTGAAAGCCAAGGTTGGGTGGGGCCCTGAATACCTCTTGCTGCGCCAATTTCTAAGCTCCCTGCTCTGCTGTTCAGTGGAATAGGACCTGAAGAGGAGCCAGCATAGCATCTGATAAAAGTTTATAAAGGGCTCCTTTGGAGAGTCTCTTTGTTTCCCTTGCAGATATGTACCTGTCAGGGGGTTCTTGAGCCTGGCCTTGCATAATTTGAAATTCTTCAGGTGGGGGATGGGCGCACTTTCCTCTTCCCAGAAGTTTGTATTTCATTGTTCGGGTGGCTCTGCTTGGCTGCAAAGAATCTGAGGTATTCAACTCTAGCCCACCCAGTCCCTATTTCACGACTCTGGCAGGAGGCTTAGACCCAAACCCTCCGTTCTAGGTGCAGCCCCCCACCCCCACCCCAAAGCAATCTGTACTGGGTGGGGCCCTGCAATTCCTTTGCTGTGTAGCCTTCTGCTCTTCCTGGTCATCTGGGTTCAGTGGGCAGGAAATTTGCTTTGAATCTGGCCTGTTTGCTGGCAGGAGAGCTGTGTGCGAGCTTAGGTTTTCTGCTCAGCTGTGTCTCCATTCTCCTCTTAAAAATTTAAAAATCCCTATGTGTCACCCACACAGCTGCTCTGAGTCACTGCCCAGCTCTCTGTACACTCCACTTCCCCAAAAGGCAGTCTTTCTCAGTCAGGACCGGCCACAGCCTGCCTGGTGTCACTGACAGTCTTAGGAGACAGAATTTCTCTCCTGGACTCTGCCGGTTTGTGCTGCAACCATGGATGGTATCCTCACTGTGTGTTTGCAGACCCCGTCTCCCAGGCTCCGTATTGTAATCTCAAGTCTCTCCCAATCAGGGCTGAAGGTTCCCTGTGTGGAAGGGAGGGGAACCTTCCCTTCCCCTTCACTCTGGGAAGGGTGGTAGGCACCAAACTGTTCTTGTTCTCCTTTGCTCTTTCCTTTGTTTCAGGCACCTCACACAGGGTTTTTCCCCTTCAACTTGTAAAATTTCTTAATGGACAGTGAAAAACCTCTTTTGCACTTCTTGGTTTCAAAAATTCACATTAGCTAAGATTCCATTGACTGTTCAGGTCACTTGTTGGAAGATGGGTTGAAAATCCATGCTGGGAGCATGAGCAAGTGGGCTCAGCTTCCACCTACTCGGCCACCATCTTTTGAGTGATTATTCTATTTTATTTTTATTTTAAATTTAAGTTACTTAAGAAGCAGACAGTACATGGGAACTCTGACCTTCTTTGTCCCTGTGAAAGCAGGAAATAAATCTACATGAATGGTTCCCTTTGTAGACCTGGAAGGTAGAAGACATCCTTATCATCAGAGATGGGGAATTCAGAGACACTGAAGGCTGTATAAACGGCCTTGTTTTTTCTTCATTAATTCATTACCCAAACTCAAACCCTGTTGTTTGGTCAATTCTTCACAAATGTATTGTTTCTTTTTCTACGTGGTATAAAAGCTGCTTGCTTTAATCACTTCTCTGAATCTCATATTTCTATGAGCTCTCATACATACAAAATTAAATTTGCTTTTTTCCTGTTCCTGTATTATGTCAACTTAATTATTAGGCCAACCAAAAAACCTAGAAGGGAAGAAAAATGTTTTCTTCCCCTATACCTCCAAACATTCATTGCTCTTTGTGTTACTAAAAGATGGTCTAGCTCTTTCACAGGTGATCCAGTTAGAGGATATAACCCAAGAGGGGTCCTTACATCCTTTGCATTGACCTTTGCAATGCTGGTAACTCTTCTTTCCTCCTCTTGAGTTTCTTGGAATAGAGAACAGACCCACTGATTTTCCCTTGAATTAGGGCAATAGTTCTCAAATTGTTTGATTTTAGGATCTCTTTTCACTCTTAAAAATTATTGAAGACTATAAGGACCTCCCTTACCAATATGTTCATACCTATCAAGAGTCACCATATTAGAAACTAAAACTAAAAATAATTTTAAAACATTTCTTTATTTTTCTACATATAATAATCTTATTAAATATTAGTATAGATATCATATTTTATGAAAAATTAACTATATTTTCTGAAACAAAAAATAGTGGAAATTGGCATATTTTGCATTTTTTAAATGAGTGGCTTAATAGAAGACAACTGTATTTCTATAACTGCTTCTGCATTCAATGTGTTGCAATCTGTTAGCTGGGAAAAGTATATAAAGTAAGTTTGGTGTCATGCAGGTGTATATTTGAAAATAAGTAATATTTTAATGTCTTTTCAGATAATTGTAGATATTCTCTTTTGATATGACACTGAAACTGAACAAGTGGTAATTCCTTATAGGCTAATTGAAATGTGAAATCTGAAATACTAAAAATGAACTTTTTCATTCTCTGCTTTACAATGATCCACTAGTCTATCTTCTACTTTGAGTAGCTCATGCATGATTTTACAGTACCATGCATTCATCATTTCTTCTAAACACTGACACATTTCATTATATAATATCCAAAAAAACATACTAGTAAATATTATCACTGATCTCATCAGGAAAATTCTTTAATTATTGGGAAGTTGTAAAGCTCGCAGTATGGATACATGTTTTTAGAGCTCCTAATGTTCAGTTGAAAATTTTCTCACTTGGAACACTTATTGTCACTTGTTTTGCATGAAGCGAAAGGCTTATTTCATTCATTTTAATTTCTAAATGCCCAAATCTGAATATTCATGGTTGTTTGTCATTTGTTCTTTCAAGTAGAAATAGTTTTACATGAAATAACTATTGTAGAAGAAACACAACCAATCACACCAGTGCTTTTACTTGAGATAATCATTGAGCTTTGGTAAGTAGCATAAGTGCTTATGTGTACTTCTTATTTTATCACACAAAATGTGAAAAAGATATGCATTCAAGTGACAGGATTTAATACAAAGTTTTGCTACTGCTTGATCAAAAAAGTTCTTAAATGAAGCTAGCACTAATTCTTTTTTATTTATTTATATTTCTGCAACTGTCTGGTGGGGAAGAATACCATGACTACCTGTATAGTTTGGTACCACTGACTTGGTTCTTGCTGGGGCTGCAGCTGTTTTATGTACCTTTGCTTTTATATAGGCAATGCATACTCTACACAGTGAAAAGGCAAATAACTTCTTAGTATTGTTATGAAATGATTTTGATCTTATGGTCCCCAGAAGGCATCTCAGGAACCCCCAGGAGTCCATTGGACAAACTTTGACCCCTTGTTTAGAGTATTTTGCTTTTTCAGGTTCTTTTATTGAAAGTGGTAACATCTTTTAGCTGATTGTATCCTAATGTAAAGACTAAATGAGATATTAGACTATTCAACACTAAATGCTTATGGAATTTAGAGAAATTGAAAACAATTATAGCCTCAAATTGCTAAAGGTCCAAATCTAAAAGCATAGTTGTCCATCAATTGTTTTTTCAAGTAGAAATAACTTTACATAAACTAATAATTAGAAAAGGTCACAACTCAATCACACCAGTGCTTTTACTTAAGACAAGTGTGCTTTTCTCAGTAGCCTAAATGCTTTATGTGTACTTCTTATTTCATCATATAAAATACCAGAAAGCTATTTAAAACACACTAAGAAAAGTGTGCTTGCCTGAACTAAACCTTCAAATAGTTTCAAGACTTAGATTGTGTCAAGAGTTATGAATATATTTATGAATCTAAGTCTCCTCACACCATGCTGTTTTCTGTTTATCGTTCAGGCTAGTTGGAAAATGCAGTACTAGTAGCAGCTTCGGGAAGCATCCTTATGATCATCTGTGTTCAGGTAGGATATCTGTGCCTAGGTACAGTGGATATAATGGGAACCACTGTTCAGAGGTGAGGAGGTAGTACAGACCCTCCTATTTCTTCCTACAGAAGGGTTCCCCAGTAGGGTTCATCTCTTTCTAATTTTCTCTCCTTCTCTCAGTATCTATCCCAGAATCAGTCTCATTATTCTTTTTTTTTCTTACATTGGAGATACATTTATTTGGAAATATTCATCTTTGTATTTTACATTTTTGTAGGATAGTTCAAAATATCCCACTTTTACAGAATTCTTGCCTCGTCTCCTACAGATGACACATAATGACAGCCTTAGCTCAGTGAGCAACTGCACTGACAGTGACAGACAGAGCTCATCTCTGCCTGTCACACTGTCCCTGCAGCTCATAGTGCTCTCTGGGATCCCAATTTAGTCTTCCCCTTTCTGATTGGTATATTAAAAAACTTATACAGGGAGTACAGACTTACATTAACTGCTGTGTTCATTTAAAGAAAGCTGATCAGACACATGCCTAAATATTGGATACCATAAAGACAAAAATATTACCCACAGCTACTTCCTATGTTCAAGAAGGAAAGGAACTCAAATTTATTAACAGAAGTCCAAGATGGCAGCCGAGCAGGTGGAAGGTACACTCACCTCCTGCCAGGACCAGACTGGAATTACAACTAAATTGAATAATCAACCTGGATAAGCAATAAAAGAATAGCTGAAGCCTTATAACTACGGACTTGTAGAAGAAGCCACACCAAGACTGGTAGGAAGGGCAGAGATGTGAAAAGGGCTTACTACAGTCTCATGGTGGCAGCTGAGATTCTGGAGGGATATATCAGCTGTGGGGGTTTCTCTTGAGAAGAGTGGGATCTCAACAGAAAGCCAGGCTCCCAGCCTTAAACACCAGAGCTGGGAAGAGTCTCCCATATAATATCTGTGAGGATTCTATTTGCAAGGGAGAAACAGGAGTCTGCTAGAAACACAGGAGCTGGCTAGAGACACAGGAGTCCTCTTGAAGAGCCAATACACAAAAATATCATTGACAGCCACTCACCCTGGGCTCAAGTGAGGAGAGGTTGGGTAGCTTAGTGTCACTTCAGGAGAGACTGGGGTTTGTGGCTCTTGGGAGAGAGCTGAAAGGACTGCTGCCAGAATGTCTGAGCTGAGTTCTGCTCCCACACTGTAGACACTGTATTCCTGGGTGGAGCACTCCCCTCAATATGGCATTAGCTTGGGGAAATGCAATAGCACCACCTTCTGGACTCCCTGCCACCCAACCCTGCAGAGCTTGCACCCTGTGAGGAGTCAGTTGCCTAAGCCAAGGTGTAGAGATCTGGGCAGATTCAGGTGGTGTCAGTGACTGAGCTGTGTGGCTTTGGGATGGGGGTTGTTCTCCCCACCATCCTATGAACTTCACTGGTGCTTCCCCCTCATCAAAGACCCACTAGCTCCACTCTCTAGACTCCAGACAGTCCTACCCTCTGACTACTGGTTGCTCCACATGGCCAAGGCCTGGACAGAATCAGGGACTGACTAAGAAGTATGGCTCTGGGGCAAAGGGCAGGTACCCCACCTTCTCTGAAGCCTGATCAGTACCCCCACCACGGGAGATCCACAAGCCCTGCCATCTGAATCCCTATGGCCCTGCCCTGCTGAGATTGGCCTCTGGAAAGAATCTGAGACAGACTGAGTTGTGTGGCTCTAGGACAGGGGCCTTCATTCTCTTACAAAACCAACCACTATAGAGCCCTTTGTTCACACGGCCAAATTTTGATGTGTTTGTGCTTTGCAAACTCTGTTGGCCTCACCCAGACAACTATAACAGATCTACCTAACATATACAAACAAACACAAAGATACAGGCAAAAATGGAGTGCAAATAACCATGTCTCAAAGGAAAGAACAAGAGAAATCTCCAGAAAAAGAGCTAAATGAAATGGAGAGAATCAACTTATCAGATATAGAGTTCAGAAAAATGCTTATAAAAATTCTAAAGGAACTTAGTGAGAACTACAACAGCATGAGAAAGGACATAGAAACCATAAAAAATAACCCGTCATAAAAGATTACAGTATTTAAGAATAACTTGGAGAAATACACAGTAAGTTGGAAGAAGCAGAGGATAAAATCAGCAATTTGGAAGACAAGGTAGAAAAAGAAACACCCAACAGAGCAGCAAGAAGAAACAAAAATTGAAAAGAATGAAGGCAGTTTAGGGAACTTTGGGACAACATGAAGCATAATGCCTGCATCATAAGGGGTGCCAGAAAGCAAAGAGAGAGGCCAAGGGATCAAGAACCTACTTGAAGAAATAATGACTAAAAACTTCCCTAACTTGATGAAAGAAAAGACACACAAGTCTAGAAGTCTCAGAGTGTCCCAAATAAGAAAGACCCAAAGAGGCCCACACCAAGACATGCAATAATTAAAATGACAAAAATTAAAGCCATAAAAAATTAACACATATCCTTCTCAAACTATTCCAAAATGTTCAAGAGGAAGGAAGACTCCCAGGTTCTTTTTATGAGGCCATCATTATTTTAATTCAAAAAACAGACAAAGAAACTACAAAAAGAAAAATTATAAGCCAACATCCCTGATGAACATAGATGTTAAAACCTCAACAAATATTAGCAAACTGAATTCAGCTATACGTTAAAAAGATTGTACATCTTGATCAAGTGGGATTTGATCAAGATGCAAGGTTGGTACAATATCTCAAATCAATAAACATGTTACACAACAGAAAGAAAATGAAAGATTAAAACCACATGATCATATCAATAAATACAGAAAAAGCATATGATAAATTCCAGTACTCCTTTATGATAAAAACTCCTAGCAAAGTGGGAATAGAGGGGGAATATCTAAACATGATAAAGATCATATATGACAAACCCATTGCTAGCATCATACTCAACAGGCAAAAACTACAAGCTTTCCCCTTAAGATTGGGAATAAGACAGGGATGTTTGCTTTCACCACTCTCATTAAACATTGTAATGGAAGTCCTAGCCATAGCAATCAGATAAGAAGAAGAAATAAAGGGCACCCAAAATGGAAAGCAGGAAGTAAACCTGTCTTTATTTGCAGATGACATGGTACCTGCATAGAGAATCATAAAGATTCCACCAAAGACCACTAGAACTGATAAATGAATTTAGTTTATAGAGGATACAAAATAAATATCCAGAAATTAGTTGTATTTTTATACACCAATAATGAAATGTCAGGAAAACTGAGAAATAATCCCATCTACTATTATTTCCAAAGAAATACTTAGGAATAAATTTAACAAAGGTGTTGAAAGACCTGTTCTCAAAAAGTTATAAACATTGAAGAAATAAATTGAAGAAAATACAAATAAGGGAAAGCATATACTGTGTTTATGGATAGGAAGAATTAACATCATTAAAATATTTATACTACCCCAAGCAATGTATAGATTCAATGCAATTTTTATCATGATACCAATGGCATATATCACAGAAGTAGAACAAATAAATTAAAAACTTATATGGAACCACAAAAGCAACAGCAATCTTGAGGAAGAAGAACAACGAGGAATCAAGCTACCTAATATCAAACTATATTACAAAACCATAGTAATCAAAACAGCACGGTACTGGTATAAGAACAGATATATAGATCAATGGAAGAGAATAGAGAGCCCAGAAATAAATCCACATCTTTATAGTCAATTAATATTTTACAAAGGAAGCAAAAACATACAGCAGGGCAAAAATAGTCTACTCAAAAAATGGTATTGGGAATATTGGACAGATACATGCAAAAAAGGTGAAACTAGACCACCTTCTTATCCCATACATAAGGGTAAACTCAAAATGGATTAAAGACTTAAATGTTATACTCAAAACTATAAAAATCCTAGGAGAAAGCATATGCAGTAAAATCTCTAACATTTCTTATAGCAATATTTTTTCTTTATATTTTCTTGGGCAAGGGAAATAAAAGAAAAAAATGGGACTACATCAAACTAAAAAGGTTTTGCACAACAAAGGAAACCATCAAGAAAACAAAAAGACTACTGACTAAATGGGAGAACATATTCACCTATGATACATCTGATAAAAGGTTAATATCCAAAATTTATAAAGAACTTTTAAAACTCAATACTAAAAAAACCCCCCAACAATCCAATTAAAAAAATGTGGAAGGAACCTGAATAGACACTTCTCCAGACAGGACTTGCAGATGGCCAAAAGACATGAAAAGAAGATAAATGTCATTAATCATCAGAAAAATGCAAATTAAAACCATATGAGATATAACCTCACATCTGCCAGAGTAGTTGTCATCAATAAATCAACAAACAAGTGCTGGTGAGGATGTGAAGAAAAATTAACCCTCATTCACTGTTGGTGGGAAAGCAGACTGGTATAGCCTCCATGAAAAACTTTATAAAATTTTCTCAAAAAATTAAAAATGGAAGCATTTACATACTGGAATACTCTTTAAAAATGGAAGCAGCATTTGCATACTGGAATACTCTTTAGCTATAAAAAAGAAGGAAATCTTACCCTTTGCTGCTGCATGGATGAACCTGAATAGCATTATGCAAAGTGAAATAAACCAGTCCGAGGCCTGGGTAAATCCCTCCCATTGATCTTCCGACAACAATCCAGGCTCAACTACAAAAGGAGGGTGTACTCAGCTTGCACAAAGGGTGCACCTTGAGGACCCAGCTGGGGTGATAGGGGAGGCTGTGCTATAGAACCCTATAGGATACCTACTACATTAGGCCACACTACCAAGATGGGAAGTCATAGCAGCACTACCTAATATATAAAAACAAATCACAGGGAGGCAGCCAAAATGAGGAGATAAACAAACGTGGCCCAAATGAAAGAACAGATCAAAACTCCAGAAAAAGAACTAAACAGAATGGAAACAAGCAATCTATCAGATGCAGAGTTCAAAACACTGGTTATAAGGATGATCAAAGAACTTAGTGACGACCTCCAAAGCATAATAAAGATCCAGTCAGAAACAAAGCATACACTAATTGAAATAAAGAATAATCTACAGGGAAACAACAGTAAAGTGGTTGAAGCTGAGAATCAAATCAATGATTTGGAACATAAAGAAGCAAAAAACAACCAACCAGAACAACAGTAAGAAAAAAGTATCCAAAAAGTGAGGATAGTATTAGCAGCCTCTGTGACAACCTCAAGTGTTCCAACATTCACAACATAGGGGTGCCAGAAGGAGAAGAGAAAGAACAAACATTGGAAATCTATTTGAAAAAAATAATGAAAGAAAACTTCCTTAATTTGGTGAAGGAGATAAACATACAAGTCCAGGAAGCACAGAGTCCCAAACAAGATGGATGCAAAGAAGCCCACTCCAAGAAACATCATAATTAAAATGCTAAAAGTTAACAATAAAGAAAGAATCTTAAAAGTAGAAGGAGAAGAATAGTTAGTTACGTACAGGGGAGTTCCCATAAGATTGTCAGCTGATTTTTTGACAGAAATTTTTGAGGCTAAAAGGGATTGGCAAGAAATATTCAAAGTCAGAAAAGCAGGGAACTACAGCCAAGATTGCTCTATCCGGCAAAGCTATCATTTAGAAGGGAACAGAAGATTAAGAGCTTCTGAGACAGGAACAACACTTAAGGAATTCATCATCACCAAATCCTTTTTATATGAAATATTAAAGGGACTTATTTAAGAAAAAGAAGATCAAAACTATGAACAATAAAATGACAACAAATACATTCCTATCAATAATCAAATCTAAAAGACAAATTAAGCAAACAAGAAGAACAGAGACAGAATCATAGATACAGAGAGCTTTTTGATGGTTGCCAGATGGGAGGGATGTGTAGGGGAAATGGGTAAAGATGTGAGGGTGTTAAGAAGTACAAATAGGTATTTACAGAATATCCATGGGAATATAAATTACCGTGCAGGACACGAAGTAGCCAAAGAACCTATGTATGACCCACAGACATGAACAATGGTATAGGGATTGCTTAAGGAAGCGGGGGATGCTGTGGAGGGGGGCAAAAAGGAAAAAATTGGGACAACTGTAATAGCATAACCAAAAATATAGTTAAAAAAAGAAATATGCAAGTCAGAGAAAGCCAAGTATCATAGGATTTCACTTATATGTGGAATCTAAAAAAGAAAATAAACTAACAAACAAAATGGAAGTAGACTCAATGTTACAGAGAAAAGACTGACCGCTGTTGGAGTGGAGGGAGATTGGGGGCTGGGGTGAAGAGATTAAGCAAAAAAAAAAAAAAGACAGAAAAGAAAAAGAAAGAAAGAAAACCTCATAGAAATGGACAACAATATGATGATTACCAGAGGGAACATGGGGAAAGGTGGTAAGGGAAGTAGGAGAGGGTAAAGGGGGGATAAGTGGTGATGGAAGGAGCCTTGACCTGGAGTGGTGAACACAGTATAATATACAGATGATGTGTTATAAAATTGTACCCCTGAAACCGAAACAGTTTTATTAACCAATATCACCCCAATAAATTGAATTAAAAACTAAAGAAGGAACTCAGTTTTTCCTTGCTCTAGGCTCATTTGTCAGTGCTTTAGAAAAACATCTGCCTGGAGTATTGTTTTATTATTGACTTATTTGGGAACAAGTATTCCTTACCATTCTTGGAATCCAAATGCCTTTTGAAATTTTTGTCTCCATAACATATCCATCAATTTGAACAACAACAAAATAAAACCACATTTTCTGAAGCATCAGATGGGTATGAGATAATGAGCTCAAATGAGCTATAGAATCTGGTTTGAAGCCCGAATTTGAAGCAATGCACAATTTCATATATTTCTTTCCTGCCCCAAGAAGTCATAATATTATGAATCAGTCATAATTTAAATACTAAATACTAAAACTTTTTCTTAGAAGATAAACCCTAAGAGATGATGTCTATTTAGGCCATTATCAAAGAACAACTTAGAAACGGATTGATCTGACTGCTAAGAGGAGACAGAATCCACCTTGATAGACTTGTTTTGTTCATACTGTATTCCAACTAAGTCGTATGCTGAGAGCAAGTGGATGGGGAAGCTGAAGGTGAGACTCTACTTCAGACCCTGAGACAGGGGGAAGTCTTGCAGAGTGGCGTAGGCAGATGGTGTGGCTTTTCTACTCTCCATATATCCTTGTTTCCCAGTTGAAAACTTAACATTCTGAAGGAACTTAATCCTAATAGATTATCTAGTAACATGAATTACTGGACAGTTTTGTCTACAGAAGTCAGAGACAGAATTTTTTAATTCCACTCTAAAAGCAAAGCAGGAAACATTTTTAGCAGGGAACAATGACACAACTCTGGCCATATGACTGCCCACTTCCTTGAGGAAGACACTGACTTTGCTCTCACCTCTTTGCAGGCTAAGCAATTATGTGATTTTATAGTTACAGCTATCAGATTGCTTAAATTTAAGTTGCTTGAGGGCAGTTGGGCGTGGCTTCTTTTTCCTGGGATCCTCCAATATCACCTTGGAAATGACTCTGTACATTATGAATATGTATAGATTTGACATTCCTGGGTCATAACATCAGTTTTTATAATGACTGCAGGCTTTCCTATAATTAACCTTGATAGTTTATGAAATATTCAGATGTTCAGGACCTATTGCAGGGATTCTGATTGAGAAGGTTCAGCAGTGGAGCCCAAGAATGTGAATTTTAATGTAGCAGCTGTGAAAAGTCTGCTGCGAGCCGTCCATGGACTGCTATGAGAGAATTCTGTCCTGGTTGGTAAACTATGCCTTGCCAAGACAGGGCGTAAAAAGCCATTCCTGCCTGCTATGAGTTTGGGGCAAAGACTTCTTGAAATCTGGTCTGCAGAAAGCCAACTGGACATTAAGAAAGATCACATAAACTTGATCACCTTCAAGGTACTCCATCTTAGATATTGCTCCTGACTATGGGTCTGTGACCCAGGTTTTGTGCTTCTCCTGCCCTGGAGTCTGATGTTCCTTTTGCCACTCAGATGAGATTTATGGCTTCGATAGCAAAACTCAAGCTATTTCACTTGTTTCCTGGAATGTTGGTGCCTGTAGAGGAACCCTTCTCATAGTAACACTTAGTGAATATGTAGAGATAGACAATGAGTGACAGTAATTTCAATTTGGTGAATTAGTTTTTTGATCAAAAATCTTGGAAAGATTCTGGCTATGTCAAAAACTGCTTGCAGTGACAGGCAGTTAGAAGAGGAACGTTTGGAATTGTCATCACTCAAGTGGACTTTGAGGTGAAAACTCAAAGTAACTGCTCCAATAAAAATCTTGCAACAGCGCTCAATCCAAATATATTAAAATATATCAAAGAGAAAGCATTTTCTCTTGTGATTTTCCTTTTACTGTTAACCGAACACTTGTAAAATTCATGATGATGTATTTCTTACCTGTTACTTAGAATGCACTGGAGAACACAAAATTAGTTTAATATTTTTGAAGGTTTCTTGACTTTGTAAGATGTATCTGGAGAGCTTATTAAGTTCATTAGAAAACTGGAAGAAATTTAAAAGTACTTCTAAGGGCCTTTTCCTTCCTTTCTCCAACTACTTCTGCAGTTTTAGGTCAGAGTATGAATAGGTAAAGGGAGAGCTTACTTAAACAAATAAAAGTTGATTTGTATTTTTCAGAAGCTTGTGAAGGGAACTGAGCCTATTAATTTTTCTATAGCCATGCTCACCCTTCCCTAGTGCCCATAACCAATCCTGACTTGGAGCAGGAGGTTCTTGAGAAAAAAACAAAACAAAACAAAAACATTATCTATATTGAGATATAGCCTCCTTCCCTATATTGTTAGCATACCCTTATGATTAGTAGTATCATAACATGATCAATTATAATGTCTTTTTATGAATGGTAACAGCTGAAACTTTTGTTGTGTCATATGCTGGGCCAGGTGCACAGGCATTTGCTCACTGAATTCTCACAACATCATCATAAAGTTAGCACTAACAATATCCCGCATTATTATAATCGGGAATATAAAGAATGGATACCTTCCTAGGACATTCAGCTGGTCAGGACTGAAGCAGACAGCGTGGGAGGAGCTATTCCTCTCCCCTGCACCTGGGCTTAGAGATTTTGGTGAAGGCAGGGTTGGGGCTCTGAGGTTCCAGTAATGAGTCCTAAAACTGGTCTTCCATTACTGGCTTACAGGATGGGTGGGGGAAATAAGATAAAAGGAAAGCTTGTTGCTTTCTCTTTTCTTGTTGTTATGTAAGGCTATACTTTTATTCAATTAAAAAACAAAACAAAACAGGTACCCTGCGTGGTGACCATGTTCTTACTGAGCCTTCCATGGGGCATTATGTCCATTTCTGCAGCACCTTGTGGGCCTCACTTGGCTGTGTAACTTCTATTGTTGACCTTTCCTAATTACTCCTAATACTAAGAAATGAGGCATTTCCTGCCTGAAAACCAAAATATCTCATTTGAGTGATAAAATAAAATGCAGATTTAGTTATATGAGTGGACCTCTGAAGTAAAATTTTTTTGATATTTCTGGTAGGCCTCAAATTGAGTTCCAATTCTAGAACTCCCATCCTTAGGAGGCAGGACAGACTGAGGAATGTGTGCTTAGCTGGCAAGTTCTTACTATTGTTTCTGGCAGCAGAAGAGGATATAGATATCAGCAGGGCGATGAGATAAGTATCACTTACCCTTCAGGTGATCCTTATACTTGACCTGGAAGACATGTTCCTCTCAGCTGAAGTTTAAATGAATATTCAGACATTTTGAAGGGCTTTCTTCCTTGAAGTTGCTTCCAGAGAATCAAAATATTGTTAGAATTATTCTGGGCACTGATTCAAAGTGTGAAAGGCTAAAATATTGCCAACATGGTAATTTACACAATATAATAGCAGGGGAAAATAAATTATCCACAACTTACAGCAATGCCCTCTGAGCAGAAAGCTTCTTGGAACACACAAAAATTATACCTACAATATATCAGTAATGTGAAGCCCAGGATTATAAGAATCAGATTCAAGTTCCTGAAAAACTAGTGGAATTTCCATTTTGCCATCACTTTAGAAATTGGAAAGTAATAATAAATGGGCACAGCCAGTGTCCGTGCATGGTTGATGGAATTACACATTTCATCCTCTTTGTCATTTAGCACCGTGTGTCCTCAGAGGGCTTTGCCCTCATGCTTCTGGTCAACTACCGAGACTTGGTAGCATTCTCATTTTTTTCTGCAAAATGAAGCATTGGAAAGTGGGTTTCTTTCAAGGTCACCTCATTGATCTGAGACAAAGCTGTAATGGAACTGAGAGCTATCAAATCCCTGTCCTGGGGCTGATAAGGGCTGTGGTTCAGGCCAGATTTTCAGAGCCACCAAAGATCAAAGAATAAAGGCAATTGTATGTGCTAGGGATTCAGACTTCTAAAGAACTTGTAATTAAAATCACTGGCCTTCTTAGGAACCTTTATTCTCCACTGGGTTTTGAATAAAAGTTCCCTTTGCTTCTTGGTCATTACTGTTGGGGACACAATGTTCCCTTGCTGTGGAATTACATGACTGTTAATTCCTAGAAGATTTTACCTCAGAACCTAGCTTACAGTGATTAAGCATTATTATCCCCAGTTGAATAATATGTAAAAAGAGCAATTACATTTTATGTAGGTTACAGAAAAGTAGGAGAGAGTTAATAGCAGAAGAAAAGAAGCTAATTTTGTATTTTTAAGAACAGAGAAAATAGATGGGGAAATGTTTTGGTACAGGGAGATTTCACTAGAGTAAGAGATGGATTTCATCTTGGATTCTCTCACTCCATGTTGCCCATGTCTAGCCCTCAACTCCAACATTCACGCCTATTCCTCTTTATGAAACTTCTGCCTCCGTGCTAAGTGAAAAACGACACCATCTGTTTCAAGTATCAAAGGGGGTTTGGTCAGAGCATTAAGTTTTTCTTTTTGCTTCTATTTAACTTGCTGCAGCAGCTTCCTAGATCCCATTCTATTTGTGGTCTCTCCTCATTCCAGTTCTGTTTTCACCACGTGTGGATTAATAATTTTAACTGAAATTCTGACCACGTTACCACCTGGCTGAAGACCTTTGATCACACTTTCCTGCTCCCACCCCCAATCTAAAGTTATCTGGGGCTCAAATTCCCACATTCCTCCACTGTCTGGTACCTACTTATCTTTCCATGTTAAACCTTTTACCCTGTTTCACAGTTTCTGCTTGAAATTCAAACTAAAGAAAAAAAAACAGTTGCTTTTGAGGAGATCTCAAAGTTCCTATATTTGCTGCATTATTTATTCTCTCTTCCTTACAGAATATCATCTGTTTACTTTCACCTTTATGGCACCACTTGGTTGCATTTCTATTTCCTTATTTATTAAAAATTACCCTGTATTATTGTTATTATTTGTCCGAACCCCCCCGGCTCTATTATAAAATCTTCAAGATGGGGGAGTGTGTCTTAATTATTGTTGTGGTTTCCTCTCTGCTCCTCTGCCTAGTATTCCTACATGATGCTGTACTCACAGACACAACTAAATGAATGAATAATAAATACATTATTCAGTAAAAGAAAGAATGAATAACATGAATTCTAGAGAAATAAAGAAATGTAGGATGAGATCTCTGTACTTAAAGAAATAATATTTATAAGAGATTTACAGCCCATCTTCTTAAAATTTGAAAAGTTTTGTTTGTGTATTTAAGTGTTCCATGAGTCTCTAGCACAAATGTACTACAAAGTACATTGAAACTAAGGAGATCTAGGGGTTCTTAGAAAAGCTGAGACTTAGAGAAGTTGAGCTGAGTCAGATATATGCATAGAAATAAGGTAAGTTTAGACTAGGAAACTGTTTATTCTATTCTAGTGTTATGTAATACTTTTGATAACTAATTGCGTATGTGCCTGTTTCTGCAACTAGAATGATGAAATTTGAAGGAAAAAACATATTTTTAAAAAATACGTCTTTGATAAATAAGAATGTTGAGCATTCCAGGCAAAGAAAGTGGATGAGAAAAACAAACAAATAAATAAATTTATATGGATGTTTACAAAACTGATGAGAGTGATTCAGTTGGTCCCTAAGGGTTCAGTCTGATAAAATCGGAAATAAGGGAGCTACATTATTACAAAAGTGTCTACTGTTTCTCTAGGATTTGACTTTAATGGCAACCTTTGATGGGTTTTGAAATGTGAGGTGGCCATCCCACGTGTGTGCCGGAGGAATAGTTCTCTGGCAGCCGTGTATGTGAGAATATAGATTGTGGCACACATCTGGTTGGCTACACCAAAAGCAACTGCCCTGCTACTTCTATTCCAGCATTATTGAAAAATTCCTTGGTTTCAAGAAAGCTAGACACAACCCCAGGTTTAAGAGTAAGCATATGACCTAGTTGTAGCCAAGAAGATGTTAACGGAAAGCTTGCTGGGGGTTTCTTGAAAAAGTGCTTCCCGCCTACCCGTACTTACTACTACATCTATCTTTGCATTATGACTGGGTGGCCAAAATCATTGTAGAGATGTTGACTCAGGCCCTCAACATCCTTAAGGAACTAAATCACACTAATAATTGCCTACCATTATGGGAGGAAAAAGAATAAGTATATTTTAGGCATTAATCTTTGTTTCTGCTCCTCTTTGAAAAAAAAAAATCCCCTCTCTCTGTCCTCCCTCTCTCTCCCCCCCCCCTCCCTCTCCTTCTTTGTCATACACATACCCAAATTAATATATATTTAGTAGTAGCAGGTAGAATACAGCCACTGGAGGTGGGAAATATAAGAATAAAATCACTAAAAAGTGTCTTAGAGGTAATATAGTTTAATGCCCAAATTTCTCAGATGACGACACTGAAGCCCACCCCGAAAGGAAAAGAGACTTGCTTACAGTAATACAGCAACAGGTTTCTGCTCAAAACCCATTCCCTCAGTCCTAGACCAAAGCTCTTCCCTACTTCTTCCTATATAGCTAAACATGTGGTCTTAAGGATTCACAAGGACATAAGAAATTTACCTTAGAAAATTATTGCCCTTTTGTCTGCTTGTGAAAATTTTAACTTTTGAATCAGAACAAGCTTCAAATCTTGAACTAGATTTTGGGGGGGGTTAGTGAATTAGAAAAGTTGTTTATTTTCTCTGTATATTCATTTCCTGATCTATAAAATAGAAATTACAGAAGTATTTAGTGCATAGAATTCTTGTAAAAAAATACAAGTGAATGTATATGAGATGCTGAGAATAGTGCCTGATACCAACTAAATACTCAGTAAATGTTAGTTTTCACTTCTATTCTTACAGGAACTTCAGAACATTGGCCCCCAGAGACCACAGGTGGCACTTATTTAATTCTACTCTAGTCATCAGAGGCACTGTGGATAAAATATGTCAGTAACTGAAAGAAAAACATAGCATCATTTTCCAAGTGTATGATGTATTGACCTTTTTATTGGAAATGTTTTGGAGAGATAGAGTCTGCAAAAACTCTGATGATGAATGGAAAGCAATAAGAAAAATGAATAAAAAGCCGTTTGAGAGAATAGTATTTTTTCAAAACCAATTAAATCAGAATCATAATTTTAGATGCAATGTGATGAGGGCTTGGATGAAAATAGTAGATGAAATGGAAAGAACAGATTTGAGAGGTATAACGATGAAAACAAATGAGCTGACAGCACACTGCATGAGTTATGAAAGCTGACGGGAGTGAGGGAACAAAAAGAAGTCAGGTAACAGCTAATCATTAATATTTTCCTGCTTCTGTCAGTGATCATGAACTTTTCTTGCTGTGTAAGAGATTCTATGTAGCTTGTATGTGCAATTGTGATTGTAATTGCACTTAGGGTGGATTTTGCTGTGTTTTTGAAATGAAAAGTAAGAATGGGCATTTTAGAGCATTTAAAAGCAAAGTGAAGTATGTTAATCTTGGAGGACCATTTCTGGAAAATTCTTTGTAGTTAAGTTTTCCCAAAGATCTTCATGATAGAGGTTAAGCAACAGGAATAGAATATTAACATTTCCATTAAGATGTTAAACGTAGAGCCAGTAAACGGAGGGGCCTGAGGAAGACCCCCATATCTTGCACTATATCCATTGCAGTCACCCTCAACTCGTGTTTCACAGGCGATTTATAGTGTTGGTGTTTTCCAGACCTAGAGGACTTTGAATGGAGAATTCAGATTGCACTTACAGTATAATTCCCCTTGAGAGCCTCTGCTGAGAGAACCTGACTGGAGGCTATTGTGATGAGAATTTCTCTTTGTGACATGGAAAAGGATCCACTCAGAATTCACTGAGACGTCAACTGTTTGCACCCAGATTATTCCTCGAGGCCAGGCCCTTCTATTAGACCCAAAAGATAACCTAGAAGATCTTAACAAATAATAAAGTACAATATAGAATCTGACTCTCAGCCTAGATATCAATCAAATCTTGTATTAGTTTGCTAGGGTTTCCATAAAAAAAAAACAGTTTTCTCCCACAATTTAAAAGTAGACCATTCTCAAAATGGTATAAAGTGAAGAAGTAATTATAGTAGTCTACCCTTTCATTTTTCAAGGTTTCAGTTAGTCATGGTCAACCATGGTCTCCAAATATTATATTTCAGAAATAAATGATTTATAAGTTTTAAACTGAGGGCTCTGTTGAGTAGTAGTCTCCATGCTGCATAAGCTCCTGACCCTCAGCCACTTAGCGCCTCTTGGTCATCAGAGGGACTGCCCCACTGTGTCGTGCTTGTGCTCAGGTAAAATGGCCTGAAAGCGCCATTCGGAAGTCAAACAGAAAAAGTGTGATACTGGCAGTTCGGATATGCAGAAGAGGTGTCATATAGTGCTTCTTTTAAGTGAAAGGGTGAGTGCAGTACAATAAGATTTTTGAGAATGAGAGAGAGAGACCGCATTCACACAACTTTTATTACAGTATATTGTTACGATTGTTCTATATTACTAGTAGTTACTGTTGTTAGTCTCGTACTGTGCCTAATGTACAAATTCAACTTTATCATAGATAAGTATATATGGGAAAAGACAGGGTCCTGTACTGTCTGTGATGTTAGGCATTCACTGGGGGTCTTGGAATGAACATATCCCCCACAGATAAGGGGGAATTACTGTACCATTAACTTTTATAAAGAAAATTATGAGCATTCATAGGCCTAAATAGTAACCTGCCAAATTTCACCAAATACCACATAAAAGCTAAAATACTACTGGCAGATAGTGAAAGTGGGACAATGTGATGATCCACAGCCTACACCAAGTGGACACAATGTGTGGACAGTGCAGTCCCCTTACCGGCACACGCTGCTGCCATGGTGGCTCACTGCATGGCAAATGCAGTTTTCGCTTTTTGCCTTTTTTCATAAACGTGAAAACCCTCTTAGGATTTCTTGTCATTAGTGAAAACAGGTACTAGAGTGGTCTTTTGGAAAAGCAAAGTGGTGTAAAGCAAACTTTTCAAAGGTATAGTATTCCTGTACAACAGACTATGTGGCTTAAACAACAGAAATTCATTTTCTCAGGGTTCTGGAAGCTGGAAGGCCAGATCAAGGTGTTAGTAGGTTTGAATTCCTCTGAGGACTCTCTCCTTGGCTTGCAGAGGGCTGCCCTTTCGCTGAGCTCACATGGTCTTTCTTCTGTGTGTACGCCCCCTGGTGTCTCTCTGTATGCGTCGCCAAAGACAATCATACTGAGGGACTGAGGTTTACGGCGTCAACATATGAATGGTGGACACAGATGAGCCCCTAACACTCTGCTCTCTGGATCCCCCAAGTTCATGGGATTCTCACATGCAAAATACATTCATTTCCATCCCAATAATCCAAACGTCTTAATTCATTCCTTCGTTGACTCTAAGTCAGGGGTGTCAAACTCATTTTTACCCATGGCCACATCAGCCTCAAGGTTGCCTTCAAAGGGCTGAAATAATTTTTGGACTGTATAAATGTAACTACTCCTTAGCAGTTAAGGAATACTTAGCTGTTAAGTACTCCTTAACTATTAAGGAGTTGAAATTAAATTCAGTGCTTTGAAGGCAACTGTGAGGCTGATGTGGCCCCCAGTGAAAATGAGTTTGACAGCCCTACTCTAAGTCCAAAACCTGAATATCACCTAAATCAGATATAGGTGAAATTTGAGGTATGATTCACCTGAGGCAAAATTATTCTCCAGCTGGGAACCTTTGATACATGAGACAAGTTATATACTTCGAAAACACAATGGTGGGAAAGGAATAGGATAGGCATTCTAATTCCAAAAGGGAGAAATTGAAAAGAAGAAAGAGGTTATGGATCCCAAGCAAGCCTATAACAGCAGGTCTAGTTTCACTGGATTTAAGTCTTGAGGATAATGCTTTTTGGCTCAATGCTCTGTTCTCTGGGCCCATGGGAGTGGCATCCTCACCCTTGGAGGGTGGCAGTGTAGCTCGCTGAAACTGAGGAGGTGTACCTTCTCCACTCCCCACCCCCAAAAGGACGAAGAGACAGCTTTGCCCCTGGGCCTGTCCTCTCTGGGCCTGTGGACACATGGCACCCCTGCTGATCTCTGCATCCCTTTTGGGTTATTCTTCCTTTTTGCTGAAGAATAACACTTGTTCATAGCTGATATCTTTATTACTCTGTAGAATAGAATTTCAGAAGTATGCTGGTCTTTCCTCATTTTCTCCTATCTCTGTCCCCTTCAGTCCAAGCTACCAGTTTGTACTGAGATGATTAATTGAATCCAGAGTCCAGCGGGTGGTAATCTCTTTATCAGATGGTTGTTTGGCCACACCACTGGTGCTCTCTTCAGAACACACTTTCTCATTTAAAATAAAATTTTCTAGTAGCCACATTAAAAAAATATTTTATTTATTTATTTTTAGAAAGAGGAGAAGAGAGACATTGATGTTCAAGAGATACATCAATTGGTTGCTCTCCCAAGCCCCAAGCTGGGGACCTGGCCTGCGACCCAGGCTCGTGCCCTGATGGGGACTCAAACAGGTGACCTTTCGGTTTGGAGGTCGGCGCTCAATCCACTGAGCCACACCAGCCAGGGCTAATTTTTTAACAATATAGACAAGGTGATAATTTTCCTTTTTACTTAACAATTCACCCTCCCATTTATTTCTCTCCTCTCACATTTTACTACAAGCATGTTGCACCTTCAACATTTTGTTTAGAAATCTCCGGTGGTAAATGTCTAAGGTCATCATTCGTAAGTTCTATCCTTCACAAAACACTAGGACACAATTCACTCAAGTTCTTCACTTCTTTAGAGCAAGGATTGCCTTTCCTCCAGTGTCCAATAACGTTTCTCATTTACACTGAGGATGTAAAATGAAATACCAGAGTATATTTCAAAACCTTGCATACATGTATCTTACATATATCTATTTAAACACACAAACATATTTCTACCAACAGTGTCTTCAAGGCAAATAGGCTTTTTCTAACTTGCACTTCAAAACTCTTCCAGCCTCTAATCATTATCCAGGTTCAAAGCCTATTCTGCATTTTTAGGTATTTTTTATAGGAGCACTCCACTTCATGGGAGAAAAATCCGTATTAGTTTACTAGAGTTGCCACCACAAAGGTCCACAAACTGGGTGGGTGACTTAAACAACAGCAATTTACTTTCTCACAGTTCTGGAGTCTATTAGTCCGGTATAAAGGTGTTGGCAGGGTTCATTTCTTCTGGAGGCTCTGAGGGAGAAAATTTCCTTGCCTGTTCCTGGCTTCTGGTGGTGACTGTCAATCCTTGGCTTTCCTTTGCTTGCAGCTGAATCATCCCAAACCTGCCTCTGTCATCACCTATAGCATTCTCCCCGAGTGCGTCTTTGTTCCTGGCCTTCATCTGACCTTGTCGTAAGGACAACAGTCATGAGATTTAGGTCCCACCCAAAGCCAGTAGACCTCATCATAACTATATTACATTTTCAAAAATTCGATTTCCAGATAAGGTCTCAATCACAGGTACCAAGAGTTAGAACTTCAGCATAGCTTTTTACACCCATAACACAAAGCAACACTCTTTTTGTCTCTTTTTCTCTGTGATTAGAGGTTACTAGAAGTGATTGTTGGATTCAAAATGTTCCTACCCTGTCAAGCATTTTCATTCTTTGTGCAAGAAACACTGTCTTGATAAAATTAACAGGACATGGTGAGTGATTTGGAAAAGGTGGAGATAAATGAAGAGTCAGATGACTTCAAGTTGTGATGAGCACCGTAAGAGCCCTAGCAATCCCTGAGGCAGGCATGGAGAAGTGATTATCCGCAGACTACATAGCTGAGCTGCTCTCTCGAGCAACCATTCTATTCAAGCAAGGCATCATCCTAGGACTATATGGCCTCACCCTCAAGCATAAAATTTTAAATACTATGGTCAAAAAGTCCTTAAATGAATTAAGCCTGCCTTCCTTTTCATACTCCATTCCTACCTCTTTTCTCCTGTGACAAAATTACTTGTCATATAAAATATACATTTTTTTCTCTCTTAGCAAAAAACAAACAAACAAAAAACAGATACACAGGTATTTAGCTTCCTGCTAGAATTTTCCAGTCTCTCTTGCTGTTAGATTAGGCATTTGACTTTTATTCTGGTCAATGGGAGATATATATATATATATATATATATATATATATATATATATATATATATATATATATATATAGTGTTGGCTTTCAGGAAGCATCTCTAAAAGGAGAGCACTGATCCTTTTCATCCTTCTCATCCGTGCATAGCTGGAATTCAGTTGTGAGGGCTGGAGCGCACGTGGCCATTTTAGATCACAAAGTGAATGATGAAGCCACAAAATAGAAAGCACCTGATCGCTGATGGCTTTGTGAAGCTGCCTTTCCAATTTTAGATAAATGATATCTATTTAAGCTATGGTTACTTTACATTTTTTTGTTATTTGAAGCTAAGTCAAATCCTAACTGATACATCCTTACACTGACTGCTTCAGTCTTCCTGTGCTTTTTTGTTTATTGAAACACCAAGTACAATTCTAACTCAGGAATTTGTACTTGCTGTTACATCTGCCTGATTATCTTCCCCAAATTGTTGTGACTTTGTAGCTGCCTTCTCGTCTTCTTTCTGGCCTTGGCTATTATATTACCTTTTGTAAAGGCCTTGGGCTTATATCACTGACCACACCTTTATTGTGACTCCAATCTTTCCCCATCCTATTACTCCAGTTTGCTTTGAAATGAAGATACCTCATTTGTTCAGTCATTTTCTGTCAGTCTCTTCCAGAGAATATAATATCTAGTACCTTGTGCATTTTTTCATCCTTGTATTCCCAAGGCCTAGTACAAATTGTGTCAGTAAGCGCTCAATAACTATGTGTGGAATAACTGAAGGAAGTCTTCTGGGCCCTCTCCCAGCCTCAGAAGGATACAAAATTCTATTAGTCTTTCTTTCTTTTATTTCTGTCACCCATGACAATAAAAGAGAAGGTCTTGGAATAGAAGTTGAGGTTTTAACTTTGCATTCTTCCTTTCTGAACCCTCTTTGTATGAGGCAGTGATTCACAAACTTTTTGACAGTTTAAAGAAGAACAATACATAATCTAGACTAATAACATGTTTACTCAACAGAATGGTCTGACTATAAAGCAGGATTAGCTACATCAATTTTAAAATAATTATCTCTTAGATTTTATTAAAAATAATTAAAGATTTTTGTCCATCAATACTTAGACCCTGAGTATTTGTTTAATTAGGCTTCTAATTTGAAAATCTGAAATTTCCATCCATAAAACTATGCTGAGTATGTATGTATTCAGAATGATAGAGTATAACAAACATGGACTCTGGCTCACACCTTTGAGTTTAGCCTCTGCGTCTGCTGGTACTGGTTATGTGGCCGGGGCAAGTTTCTGGACTTCCTGGGCTGCTGCTCCCATCCTCCAGTGGGGAAGATGATCACTCCTTCACAGGATTATTTTTACTTAAATTAGAAGAGATTGTGCTCCTGAAGGAATCAGTATAAACCCAGTGTTGTCAGGTTTCTTTCCTCTGCTTAGGAAACATTGCTTAACAAAAAACAAAAAAGGTTTTCCTTTTAAACCTTTTTATTGTGATATGTAGAACACATATAGAAAAGGACAGAAGATATAACAATACAGGTTAACGGATTATGTATTGACCAGCAAGTCAATATATTGAATACCAAGTCCAAAATTTAAACACACTTGTGCCCCCAAACCCTGCCCCCAGCAGACTTCTTCTCAATCACAGTCCCCTCTGTCCGCTCACAAAGTCCCCTCACAAATGTAACCACTATTGTGACTTCCCTGGTAACCTTCCACTTCTTCTGAGAGTTTAACATCTAAGGATGCCAGCCTCAGTACTATAGTTATTTCTGCACATTTTTGAATATTGTATAAATGGAATAAGACAGCATGTGTTCTTTTTTGACCTTAAATATTTTTAATTTTTCAATTACAGTTGATATATAATATATTAGTTTCAGGTATACAGGCCAGTGATTAGACATTGTATAATTTACTGAGTGATCACCCCAATAAATGTAGTAACAATCCGACATCACACATAGTTACTACAATATTACTGACTTGATTCTATCTTTGTGTCTTCGTTTTGGTTGCCTTTCTGTCTCTGTTCCTATTATTAGGTAGAGACACTGTGTCTCCTGGGCTTGGTAGAGTAGCCTTACGTGGCAAGTGTCTGTCCTGTAGGATCCAGTGGCACAGCCTCTCTGATCACCTGAGCTAGGCAATCCAGGTGTGACCCCCTTGTGGCTTGTGTTACCATCTTATTTTAGTTGAGCCTTGATTGCTGTTGGCACATCAATGGGAGGGATTTACTTTCAGGCTGATAGGCTGAGAGGACTGGATTCAACCACCATGGAGGATCAACTGTGCAGGGGCCCACCCCACAGAGCGGGACTTACTTCAGTGGGGATCTGGTGCCCACTAAGTTTGCCTCGAGTGTGACACTTGCAGACATAGTTGGGTGTTGCTTCAACATGGTCTGAAGCTATGTATTTGGTGCACTGGCTCCGGGTCCTCTTGGGAGTTGCAGGCCAAGTTGAGCTGCAGCTTATGATCTACCTAGAGCCACCCAGCATGAGCTACAGAACAGTCTGCAGATGGCTGCTACTTCTGCTGGGCTTGGAGGTGCTCAGGAGAGGCCAAGCTGTGAACCAAGGCTGTCTGCTGCTATTGTTGGTCCTGGGGCCATCTAATGAGAGGTACAAGGCATGCTGTGGGCAGATGCTGCTTGTTTCAGAGATTTTAGGAAAGTTCAAAGTATGAGGAAAGACCTGATATTTGTATGGGGAAACCACTGGAAAGAGTTGGGATGGGTGACAAGTTGTTAAGTCCAGGATTTGACTTTTTATGAGGAACTATTGGGACTCCAGCAGCCCCTCCATCTTGCTTAGCTACAATACCTCCTGGTGTTTATAGCCAGAAGTTATGGAAACTCCTCTTCCTGGCATTGGAACCTTGGATTAGGGGGCCGGGGACTCCTTACCCTTCAGAGGGAACTTCTGCAGCTAAAATGTCTTCCAGATTTTTATCCGTCACATGTGGGTGTGGGACCAGCCCATTTCATGTCTCCGCTCCTGTTACCAATGTTAATATAGTTTCTTCTTTCTGTCTTTAATTGTAGGACTTCTCTTCAGCTGGATTTCAGGTGGTTCTGAATGATGGTTGTTCTGTACTTCAGTTGCAATTTTGTTGGGGTTCTGGGAGGATTGGAGTACTGCATTTACCAACATTGACATCTTGATCAAAATTCCAGGCTGATAGTATGTATTCCCTAGTGTCTGATCTTTTATTCAAAATGTATATTTGGAAGATTATCCACATTGTTGCATATGTCTGCAGTTACTCCTTTTAGTTGGAGTTTAGCATCCGAATTATGAATATAATTACAATTTCGTTTATTTTGATGAACATTTTTCCCTAATGTGGGAATATTATGAATACTGCTACCATTCATATTCTTATGTATGTCTCTTAGAGCACAGGTATGCCCATTTTGGGGGGGAGTATATCCCTAGTAATGGACATGCATATCCTAAAATGTACTAGATAATCCTAAAATGTTTCTAAGTGGTTTTAAGCCTTCGTACACTGGAGGTGCAGGGAACTTCCTCTTCTTTTCATATCCTCACCAAGATTTGATATTTTACAATAAAGTTTATTAATAGCAAGTTGGCTTTCTTCATATTTAAAATAAAACATAAAAAGCAGGAGAAGCTAGGGAAATAATAGCCTCTTAAGGGAAACAAAAAAACAGTGCCACTTATTTAAAACGAATTTAAGAAAGTGGATGTAGTATCTTTCCCCTTTCTTAGCGTGGTGTTATAGGAAGATAACCACCCTTGTCCTCCCTACGGTCTGAAGAGACCTGGTGTATCTGATACCTTCAATACCTCAGGGCAGGAATTATTTCATGGAACAGCAACGAGGCACCCAGGCTGTTGTTATCAGATTCATCTCAGCACTAGAGCTGAACACATTAAATGAGATCTTTGTGAACTATGAGGTCTGTGGGGATTAATCTGCCCTTTCTTAGTATATAACTGACAGTCAAAAGGTTTTTGGAATATATTTTACATTTTTTTCATGGTTGTAGGAAGAATTTGTTATTACAAAAATATAGAATAGAGAATTTTATTAGCTGACAAATGAAACTGAAATCTATAAATGTGTCTATAAAAGGATGGATTGAGAAGGTTAAAAAAAGATGATAAGAATTCCTGTTATGTTTACATTCATAGAATTTAAAAGCTTCCTCATCAAATGTAAGGAACTTTATCAATGCTCTTCTTTCGACAATATTGGTTGAGGGATGACTTGAAGGCAGGGAGTTTAATATGTATTTAAATTTTTCTGTTTATATTTCTTTTACAATTACAGTATGTAATCTTATATTTAGCTTGTGCTTTCCAATAAAAAAGTCATTTTCTGTGTTCTTTCAATTTTGTTTCCTCTGAGAAAATGTTCATGTATACAGACTTTTCTCCTTAGTTTATTATGTATAATTTTATGATTATGAAAATTTAATAATAGCCATCATTTTTTGAGTCTTCAGTAGTCACTGATATTTTGCAGAATGTTTGGTTTATATTGGCATTTGGATGTGATCCTTGCATATTCAGAAATGTCCTAGGCCTTGCAAAGTGTTTAGCATCAGGATCCAAACATGTGTGACTCTTGCAGGGATGGCAGGTGTGGTTGTCCACCACGGTTCAGAGTGGACCAATAGGACCCAAAGACCTATCATCTACGGACTGGTCTTTTTCCCTCCTGGGTCTGTGAGCCCTTCAGACGTAGTGACCATATGTTATTCATTTTGTCCCTTTTCAATGTCTTATGCACAAAAAAGGCATTTTGTGAACATTTCTTGAATGTTACTAAGTATTAAAATTGAAAAAAAAATCAGGATAAGATACATTTAGAGAAGAAAACACCATGGAGAAAATTGGGTTGAGGTGACTTACCTACATAAGGGGGTTATTTTGGCACAGAACAAAATGAAGTTTACGTTAATGCTATCCTGGTCCACAGTATCAGGACTGTAACACTCTCTTTTGTTTTGTTTCTATTTTTAACTCTCGTTTATTGAGCTTTTACAATACGCTGGGCATTGTTGAATTGTGAATTTTGTTGCATGTATTATCTTATTTACCAATTCAATGAAGTTGTTATCCACATTTATAGATAAGGCCATTAAGATTTGAGAGATTGATAAACTTGCCCGTAGTCATACAACTGTTAGGTGGGAGAGGCAGGACTTGAATCTGGGTCTTTATAACATTAGAATCTACACTTTTAGCAACTGAATTGTAGTTCCAGATTGTTCTGGGGTCCTGGAAGAACTGAAGCATCCTGAAGGAATATCCACTGGTAACTTGTAAATGTTTTATCATTGCCCTTGCTTCAGATGGGCGACCCGCAGCTAGTTCTGTTGAGTTCTGTTTAATTCCTCCAGAGACAGGTACTGGTAGACTCCTTTCTAAATCACCAGCTTTCCTGAAGATTTAGAGGACCCAGCTCTAATCTAGAGATAGCTCTCAGGAACTGGGGAAACTGTCCCCGTGGAGTAGGCTGGTTGCAAACCAAGCAGAATCTCAGGGAGCACTCAGCCTGGTAGCTTGTCTGCCCAATGAACAGTGATAATGTCAAAGGACAGTTCTCCCTAAAGCCAGCAAGAAGGAAAGCACCTATAGCTCTTCGTACAGGTGATACACTCCACACACAGCAGGAGGTCAGGCAGCTGGTAAGCACTGTCACCTCCCATGTGCTTCCTGGAGGCATGGGGCTCCAGGGGGCTGTAGATTCTGATTTTGCTCTTCTGTAGACCCTGCTCAGGTCTTATCCTCTCATTGCTGGGACTACCACCTAATTTCTTACTTTTTCATGTCTCATCCAACTGCCCCTATTATCTCAAATATAAGGGATATTTTTCTTTTGCTCTTGGTGGCAGAGAACTTTTATCTTTCTCATCATTTCTCTTCAATCTTTTGTTTTTATGCTGTAAATATTTTCCATTCCTTTGATTGTGTTTTCCTTCACCATTTCCACTGTCATCACTTCCTTGATGCAACGAATGCCAAAGAAAAGGAATGGAGAAAGGGACACAAGCATAGAAGGAAATACCTTGGAGACAAACAAGTGAGATTAGTACCGCAACAATAATGTATTGAAACACACCCAGATGTGGGAGCTGACTCCCTCATCCGGAATATATTCAAGTATCCACTGACTTATTGCAGAGAGGAATTCAGCTTCTGCCGATGTTCTGGAAGAAAGAGTTATGAAGTGTGTTCATGTGACATCAGGCAGTCTTCTCCGTGAACACCACTTAGGAGGACCCCAGTTTAGGTGTTCCAGATTTAGCAAATAAAAATACAGCACGCTCAATTTCAGATTAAGAATGTATTTTTTTTACTATAACTATTATACATACCATGCAATATTTGAGACATACTTTTATTGTTTATTGTTGTTTATCTAAAAGCCAAATTAAATTTGGCATCCTGCATTTTATTCGGCAAGCCTACCCTCACTTCACCTGAATAAAAATGAGTTTGTTGCTCTAGTCGATGACAGGTATAACCAGTTATTCCCAGCAATAACCCGTATTACCTGTAGGTATAACACGTTTTCCCTGTTTTATTTACTGTGCTGTCTTTGACTGGGATTCTCATCATTTTGTTGCACCAGTCTGACTGTATTCCAAGTCTGCTCTGGGTCTTCAATCTGCTTGCCTTCCAATCTAATATAATTATCAATTAAAAACCATTCCTGAATTAATTATATCTGCATATGAGCCCCCCAGTTATTTATAACCTAAGCAGGTGTTCCCCTGGTTGTCTTCGCTACCCCTGGACCAGACTGGCCCCAGACATAGCTGCAGGTCCTGTCAACTACGGGTCGTCACAGGTGGAGTGTTTGGAAATGATGCATTGTGTGCATCAGTGAACTATTTACACAGTAATGCTGAGTAACAAACAACCATGAAATCCCAGTGACATGCAACGATAAAAAACCATTTAGTTCCTGAGTCTGTGGGGTTCATCTGATCTAGTTTACTCATTGGAATCTGATCTGTTATGCCGCTGTAAGACAAGCTGTTAGTTGGCTGTGAGCTGAACTAAAATGATTTCACCTGGGAACCCTGACCTGTCTTACATCTTTCTTCTTGCAGACTGGCCTGGGCATGCTCTCATAATACCTGCAGAGGGCAACATTGAGCAGAAATGTATGGGAACTTGTTTAAAACCTGAGCCTTAGTAGCATGTATTAACGATCTGTTGGCTGGAGAAAGTCACCATGTCAGTCCAAATTCAAGGAATGGGGAAGCAGACTGCTGTGTAATGTTCTGAAAGTAACACTGCAGAAATAATAGATGGAAGGTGAGGTGAAAAATGTGTAATATCAATGAAATTAGATTATTATAGATAGCATTTTACAAACTCAAGTAACTTAGAAAATTTAAAAAAAAAATATCTCCTAAGACAAACAGCATTGAGAAAGGCCCTGAGGCAGGATATGAGGAAGAGAATATGGGGCTGGAAGGAGTCCAGAGTTGCCAAAGTGAGATTGGGGTGGGGAGTGGGTGCACCGCTGGAGACCAGGCTGGAGAGTTACAGAGGGCCAGGCAGTATAGGTCTTGCTGGCTTAAAAAAAAATCACTTAATTAATCTTTGTTTTATAGTCATATTACTAAATTCATGGTAGTTTTGTCACTTACCATTGGGTATTACTTTCTCCAACTGTACAATGAGAGATTGTATTAAATCAAAAATTTACTAACTTTGGAGCTAATGTAGCTAGCAAATGTGGATTTTTGTGGGGGGCAGAATAGAGTTAATTAACTTTTTTAATGTTTTATGAGAATCCTGCTCTCCAAATTTTCACAGTCCTGTTATTCTAATATTTTACCTTGCTCTTAACACATTTAAATTTTCTACTTAGCTCTTAAGGCGCTCAAGTTTGAAAGTCCTCAGATAATTTTAAAATTCTCTTTCAGTTTTATATTTCTCGTTATTAGAAAAGCATGGGTGTACATTTAGGGTGGCACTAATTAGAGAGATAAAACAATGTAGGTAAAAAAATGTACGTAGTCCTTCTGAAACTACCACTGACAGAAGAAAAATGTGACTCTGTCAATGGAACAGCTAGACTAAGCTACTTAATGAAGGGAGCTAGCATAATTGGGGTCAACATGACAAAGGCATCCTTGTCAATTTATTTGTTGCAGGAGGAAAAAATACTGATAAATGAAAATATAAGTGGTAAAGCTTTGTAGAAATTATAGCTAATTGAAAGGGTCAGGGAATGTTCTGCAACTGAAAATGCTTTAATTTAACTCCAAGTATCCTTAAAAATTCTGTATTGTAATCACTTTGAAATAAATGCTATTATACCTCTGAATAAGGACCCACAAGCAGAGATGAAGCAAAGGATTCTTGCCATCTCAAATTACACTCCCCATAAGTGTGAACACGTGTTTTAGGTGTAACAGATTTCTGGGAATGATCTTAGGCATGGTATGCTGGAGGCTCATGGATTGGAATCTGTAAAAGGTGCAGACTTGCCTGTCTCTATGTTGTTGGCCAGACCGCACATTTCTCGCCAACCTCTGTGTTCAGAGTTTACTACAGTGGAGTATGTATCTGCACCTGTTGTACAAAACCAATGGAAAAGTCAGGAAAAGATTTCAATCTAGAGGATTTCGGCTTATAGTGAAGTCAAAATCATATTAAAGTGTAGGTTAGAAAACATGTTATAATTGTTTGTTTTTAAAAGAGGTGAAGTCCACGTACTTTCTGTCAGTAAAATGGGAAGCAGCTAAGAGCGATTTGGAGGGAAGGAGAACATTGTGGTCATTACACTGAGAATCAGGGAAAAACACTAAGGCTGACCCTGTTTCACACACAAATGATAATGGCCGTCATGGAGAAGTAAATCACAAAAGTTTGAGTTTACCTGATAATTTCAAATTGAAAACTAGAGCAAGTAAGGATCTTTCAAAGGCAGGATCTTTCAAAGATAGGACCAGAGCACCTGGCAGGGGCAGGGGGGACTGATTTACCAGTTACTGCTAAATGTTAAGGTTATGTTCTATAGAAGAAGTGGCTCACACCCGGGAAGCTACCTTAAAAAAAATCACCTTCATTCCCTTCTTTCATTTTAACTTCATCAAAGTAATTGTTAGCTTACTAGCTATGTGACTCGCACATAATAGACGCACAATAAATATTTTTGAGTGAAAAAGTAAAATTATTGATTGTGGAAATGCAGAGAAACCTAAAGAAAAAGCAAAGCATAATCCATCATTCTTAATATTTCAGTTTAAAATGAGTAATACTGTTACATAGTGTTTATTAATCTTTTTTTTCCAAGATCTGTTTCCATGCCACCTAAGTGTGCTTTTAGAAACTATTTTTGTCTAGTGAACAGTGATTTTATATTGTTTCTAGACAGGTATTTATAATTGCCTATAGTCTCTAAGCCCAGTACTTATTTTACCTTTTTTCATATTCTCCATGTTTTAATTTATTTGTTTTCAAAATTCTGAGTGCTCTGATAATGCAAAGAATATATGCTTATTGAAAAATTTCAGTGTAGTATTTTCTTAAATATAAGATAATATCACTGAAATTTACACTAATATTTAATAACATTTCTCAGGAAAAAAATTTCATTGCCTGAGCCTGTTAATTGTGCAACATAACCTGATTTTAGAATAAGTGGAAAAACTTGGGGGTTATAGCATTAATCATAGTTAGCATGTGTGGAAAATTATAAACGCATCAAATGGTGCCAATCACCACCATAGGCTTATGAGAAGGTGTGATATTGCTATTATGATTCATATGTTTATTTTATTTTTATTTTTTAATGCCTTTTTTAAAAGATTTTATTTATTTTAGACAGAAGGGAAGAGAGGAAGAAAGAGAGGGAGAGAAACATCAATGTGTGGTTGCCTCTTGAGCACCTGCTATTGGGGACCTGACCTGGCCCTCTACCCAGTTATGTGCCCTGACTGGGAATTGAACTGACGACCCTTGGGTTCGAAGGCTGATGCTCAACCCACTGAGCCACACCAGCCAGGGCATTATTCATATTTTAAAGAAAAGGAAATTCAAGCTTAGAGATATTAAAAATCTTGTTCAAGATTACTCAAAAGGGGGTAGAGATAAAATCTAAACCCAGACCAATCTAAGCAAGAAATTGTTTTAATTATGGTAACATATATATATATATATATATAATATTTGTTTATAAATAACATGGTGCATTATTATACATCATATATGTAACAAACATACATATGTTATATATAGCACACATGTTATAAAATTAGACAGCACACATTATTTTCTAATATTTAATAAAATTTTATAATATATATCATACAAAACAGTACATATTAAAAAACAGTACACACATAATATATAACAAACATATACTATGTAATATAATTTATATAAAAATATATAACAACGTTTGCCATTTTAACCATTTTTAAAATATTTATTCATGTATGTATTTATTAAATACATAATACAAATAAATTAGAGATAGAGGAAGGGAGGGAGAAAGAGAAAGAGGGAACATTGATATGAGAGATAAACATTGATAGGTTGCCTCTTGTACTCATCCTGACTGGGGACCGAGCCCACAACCCAGGCATGTGCCCTGACTGGGAATCAAACCAGCTGTCATTAGCTTTGTGGAATGATGCCCAACTAACTGAGCCAAACTGGTCGGGCCATTTTATCCATTTTTAACTGTATAATTCAGTGGTGTTAATTACATTCACAATGTTGTACAAATATCACCACTATATATTTCTGAAAAATTTTTATAACCCCAAACAGAAACTCTGTAACCATTAAGCAGTAACCCCTCATTACCCTCCTCTCCCAGGCCTTGGTAATCACTAGTTCATTTATTTTTATGAATTTGCCTATTATAGATATTTCATATAAGTGGAATTATTCAATATTTGTTCTCTATGGCATTGTTCACTTAGCATAATGTTTTAAAGATTCATTGATATCATAGCATTTAATGTACTTTATTTTTTAGTAGCTGAATAATATTCCTATGTGTGTGTGTGTATATATATATATATACATATATATATATACACACACACACATTTCATTTATTCATTCATCTTTTGACAGATGCTTAGATTGTTTCTATTTTTTAGGGTATTTTGAATAATGCTGCTATAAGATAAGAATAGATATTTGTTTGTGTACCTGATTTTAACTATTTTGTGAATATATCTAGAAGTAGAATTGGTGAAACATATGGTAATTATATATTTAATTTTTCAAGGAAATACTTAAACATGTATCCAGCTGCTACATCATTTTATTTTCTTACCAGAAATGTAGAGGGTTCAAGTTTTCTACATCCTTGACAATACTTGTTATTTTCTATTTTCTGGATCATAGCCATCCCGGTATTTGTAAAATGGTATCTTATGGTTCTGATTTGCATTTTTTCTAGTGACAAATGATGTGGAACATCTTTTGATGTGCTTATTGACCATATGTACATCTTCTTTGAAGACATATATAATGAAGTCTATTGCTCATTTCTTTTACTTAGTTGTTTTTTTGTTTATTTTTTATTAAATTACAGGAGTCTTTTAAATATTTTAGACAGTAAACTTTTATTAGATATATGAGTTGCAAATGTTTTTTCTCAATCTGTAGGTTGTCTTTTCAATATCTTGATGAACATTTGATACCTAAAAGCTTTAAGTTTTGATGAAGCTGAATTTATCTGTCTTTTGTTGATAATGCTTTTGATGTCATATCTAAAAATCCATTGCCAAATATAAGTTCATGAAGTTCTATACCTTGTTTTTATGTGTGAGTTTAATAGCTTTAGCTCTTTTTTTGGGGGGGGGGTGTAGGCCACTCTGAGTTCATTTTCGTGAGGTAGGGGCCCAAGTTCATTCTTTTACATGTGGAAATCCCGTTGTTCCAGCACCATTGGTAGAATGAGACTATTCCTTTTGTATGAGATGGACATGGCACCCTTGCTGAAAAATCAGTTGTTTATAGATACGAGGATTTTATGGACTCTCAATTTTAATGCATTAATCGATGTGTTTATTATTAGGCCAGTACCATGCTATTTTGATTACTACAATTTTGTATTAAGTTTTAAAATCAGTAAGTGTGAACCCTTCAACTTTGTTTTTGTTTTCAAAATTGTTTCTGCTTTTTAAGGCCCCTTGCAATTCCACATGAATTTGAAGTTTGGCATTTCCATTTCTGCAAAATGTTTGTTAGAATGATAGGGTTTGCATTAAACATATAGATTACTTTGTGTAGTATACACATCTTCACAATATTTAGTCATCCAATCCATGAATATGGGGTAGTTTTGCACTTATTTAGGCCTTTTCCCATTTCTTTCAGTAATATATATTTTTTAGTGTAAAAGTGTCACCTCTTTTGTTAAGTTATACCTAAATATTTTATCATTTTAGGTAATACATATGAAATTGCTTTCTTAATTTCCTCTTTGAATTGCTTATTGCTTGTATAGATAAATGTAACTGACATTTATATTTTGATTTATACCCTACAATTATGTTGAAATTGTTTATTAGCTCTAGTATCTTGCTTGTATTCTTTTGTATTTTCTAATGTAGAATATTATCATCTATAAATAGAGATAATTTACTTCTTCTTTTCCATTTTAGATGCTTTTGTGTTTTTAATGAATGTACTACTATTACTTTTCAAGAAAGTAAAATTCAACCCTAATCATTCCTTAATAAGGAAACATTCAAAATGAGTTCTTTTTATTAGTTTGTTAGTACATTTTATTCTAATTTCATTTCATGGTTAATCAGAACAATATAAAGTTTTTATTTCCTGTTACAATGAGGTTATAAAAAAGTAACTATTGGCAATATGACATTTTTGAACTTGAAGACATACCGGAGAGCTTTTTAAATGTACATCTCAGAATCTGAAAATAAACACAGTGTCCATATGGTAAGTGCATTCAGAGAAATCCAAATAACACAAATTAAATGAAGCAGGTTAACAATGCTCTTGACACCCTGTGCCAATGATAGGGTTATCAAAATAGCTTAAATGACTTAAAAAGCAGAATAAGAATATAACTAATGTATGACTAAAATTAGAATTTTATATACATAATGGCTTCTTAGGGATAAATAAATATATATATTTATATATGTATGTATATATAAAAGTTTTAATCAGGTTAAAGATAAGTAATTCTCATTTTTATAAAATAAATATTAGTTTGCTAGACAGAGATAATTTAAGCAGTAACTAAAGATTTTAATCAATCTTTAATAAGTTAACATTATTACTCTTCAGATATAATATATTTTCAGAAAGTTGCCCTGTTTATAGATTTTCAAGAAAAGATTTATATCAGATTGCATTTTTCAAAAACAGGAAATTATTTCATATCCCCCTCCCCCACAACAATATGGTTTTGATATTCTTCCCCATAGTGAGATTGGGATCTATGATTGTTTGCCTTTAATTAGGGCAGACTTGTGATAATGGTAATAATGATGGTGATAATGGTAATAATGATGTTACGTGACATCTGAGACTAGATTATAAAAGACAATATGGTTACCACCTGGTTCTCTTAAATTGCTTGCTCTAGAGACTTAGCCATTAGGCTGTAAGGAAGATGGTCATTGGCAGAAGCAGAAACACCACCACTTTGCTCTTCAATATTCTCTAAGGAGAAGTGGTTTTATTATGTTGTATTTCCACATAAGATCCTAAGTTTGTATTTAAGTTTCTCATGAGATAGGCTAGTAAGCCAGCACAAGTGGAATAGGGAAATTGAATCAGATGGTTAAATGGCCAATGAGTTTACAGCTTAGTACATTGCAAAATATTATTTTCCCTAAACCAAGGACACTTAAAAATAAATAGTTTATACTTCTCTCCCCAACCAGAGGGTTAAATAGCTTAAACCACCCTACCCTGGAAGATAGATAGCAGAAACCCAATTATTGCCACTTGTGCCAACCACACCCAAGGTCTCTGAGGAATAAGAAGCCTAGAGAAGCATCCAATACTTGGCACTTTCTTCTTCTTTCTAGGAATTGATTGATTTAAAAGCTGCAGATTGACAGCTTGAGAAGCTGAATGAAAAGAGATCACTGGATAAGCTGAGATACTGAGCAAATCTTCCAAAGTTTCATGAGTTTAGAGAGATAAAAGTTGTGTTCAGGGCCCACTATAAAAAAATAGAGTTCTGAGAAACTCTCAAATTTTTAGTTAGGACCCGCGGGGTATTATAGTTAGGAGGATGAATAAACATGAACAAACCAGAAATATGTCAGACCTCACAAAGACTGAAACCTCAACTAATTTTTGATTGTATTAGGTGAATGCCCTCTTCAAACTGCCTTATTGAAACAAAAGTGAATATTTTCTGGAGGTAAATAACATTACCCAGTGCCTTACATGACAAGTATATTTTCTCATAATTGTATATTCAATCTAAAACATCTAGATATATAAAAATGCAAGAATTGACAACAGGCTAAATTAAAAGGGGTTGTGAATTTATTATTTTTATTATTACTAACTGGAATAAATATTATAAAGCAGGAGCATAGAATGCTCTGACAGAGGTAATGGAAAGATCTAAATTAGCCTTGGATGACACACTGTCTCAAATGTCTGGCTAGGTGGAATTTGACTTGAGATTAATGATATAAATTAGTACACCATGGAGCTGAAGATAATTTCAGGCAAAAAATACCCAGCTGGTCTAAAGGCCCTAAGGAATTAGGGACTAAGAATAAGCATGAAGAAGAGTTTAGAACTGATCTAGAGTTGTACAGGGCATCTAGGGTGTTCTCAGTTATGTTAAGCACGTTGGCCATTATCCTTAGAATATCAGGGAGCCATTATGTCTTTATTTTATTATTATTATTTATTATTTTAATTGTATTTTCCATTACCATTTATCTCCCTTGTACCCCCTCCCTCACTGCAATCACTACACTGTTGTCGATGTCCATGAGTCCTTTTTCCTTTTTGCTGCATCCCTCCACCCCCTAACCACCCTCCCCCGATAGCTGTCATCCTGCTATCTATGAGTCTATCTCTACTTGTTCACTTTGTTCATGAGATTTCACAAATGAGTGAAATCATATGGTATTTGTCTTTCTCTGACTGGCTTATTTCATTTAACATTATGTTCTCCAGGTCCATTCATGCTATTGAAAAGTGTACATTTTTTTTCTTCTTCTTCTTTTTTTATAGCCGAGTAGTATTCCATTGTGTAAATGTTCTATAATCATTTTATCCACTCATCTATTGATGGACATTTGGGCTGCTTCCATATCTTGGTGATTGTAAATAATGCTTCAATGAACACAAGGGTGCTTATGTTCTTTCAAATTAGTGTTTTGAGTTCCTTTGGATGTATTCGCAGAAGTGGGGTTGTTGGGTCAAAAGGCAGATCCATTTTTAATTTTTTGAGGTGTCTCCATACTGCTTCCCACAGGGGCTGCACCAGTCTGCATTCCTACCAACAGTGCATGAAGGTTTTCCTTCCTCCACATCCTTGCCAGCACTTGATTTTGTTGATTCATTGATGATAGCCATTCTGACAGATGTAAGATAATATCTCATTGTGGTTTTAATCTGTATTTCTCTGATGATTAGTGACAATGAGCATCTTTTCACATGTGTATTGGCCATCTGTATGTCCTCTTTGGAGAAGTGTCTATTTAGGTCCTTTGCTCATTTTTTTATTTGGGTTGTTTGTTATTTTGGTGTTGAGTTTTTTAAGTTCTTATTAAATTTTGAAAATTAACCCCTTATCAGATGTATCAGTGAATATGTTCTCCCATTCCATGTGCTGTCTTCTTATTTTGTTGATGGCTTCCTTTGCTATGAAAAAACTTTTTAGTTTGAATGAATTCAGCAAAGTAGCAGGATAAAAAATTAATATCCAGAAATCAGTGGCACTTTTATATGCTAATAATCAACAGGGAAATTAAGAAAACAATCCCATTCATGATTGCTTCAAAAAGAATTTATTCCCTATACCTAGGGATAAATCTGGGCAAGGATATAAAAGACCTCTACTTGGAAAATTATAAGACAATAAAGAAAGAAATTGAAGAAGATACAAATAAATGGGAGCAGATATGGTGCTCATGGATAAGAAGGATTAACACCATTAAAATGTCCAGATTACCCAAAATAATCAATAGATTCAGCACAATTTCTATCAAGACACCAATGATGTATTTTACAGAACTAGGACAAATATTTCAAAAATTTATATGGAACCACAAAAGGTCCCAATAGCAACAACAATCTTAAGAAAGAAGAACAAAGTTGGTGGTATCATACTATGTAATATCAAGCTATTCTATAAGGCCACAGTAACCAAAACAGTCTGGTATTGGCATTAAAACAGACACATGAATCAATGGAACAGAATAGAGAGCTCAGAAATAGACTCACACCTGTAGAGTCAATTAATATTCAGCAGACAAATCAAGCACATACAATGTAATAAAGTTAGTTTATTCAATAAATGGTATTGGGAAAATTGGACAGATACTTGCAGAAAAATGAAAGTAGACCACTTTCTTATACCACACACATTTTGAAGAATAAATTCAAAGTGAATTAAACATTTAAATGTTAGACCTGAAACCATAAAAATCCTAGAAGAAAATATAGGCTATAAAATCTCAGACACTGCTTATAACAATATTTTATTTGATATATCTCTTGAGGCAAGGGAAACAAAGAAAAAATTAACAAGTGGGACTACATCAAAATAAAAAGTTTTCGTGCAGCAAAGTAAACCACCAACTAAATAAAGAGTCAGCTCATGGAATGGGAGAACATATTTGCCAATACATCTGATAAGGGGTTAATATCCAAAATTTATATATAAAGAACTTAAAAAACTCAACACCAAAAAACCCCCAAAATCCAATTAAAAAATGGGCAAAGGACCTGAAAAGACACTTCTCCAAAGAGGATATATAGATGGCAAATAGACATATGAAAAGATACTCATTGTCACTAATCATCAGAGAAATGCAAATTAAAATGACAATGAGATATTACCTCACACCGGTCAGAATGACTATCATCAATACATCAACCACAAGAAATGCTGACAAGGATGTAAGGGCAAAGCAGGGCAACATCATCATTCCACATGTGTTTTAACTCTAAAGATTTATGTGTGTTTTAATATATGAATAATATTTTAAATGACTTACTGTAACAGTTGCAAATTGTAACCCACACCACCATTCTTTCAACATTGTTTCTGTAAGTGCTGACTCTGACTAATATGTGGCTTATAGATGAACAGCATATTTGTAAAAGAATCCTAGGAACTAGTTTCAAAGGCCACAGACTCTGACCTTTGGTCATCGCAGATCTGGGAGATTTGCTGACCTTCAATCACAAAACCAGGATGATGAAACTCAGGATGAATCACACCAGGGCATTGCCTGACCAGTTTTGGGGTCCTTATCAGAATGGACTGTGCTTGTCTGCATGTAGAGAACTTTTCAATCACCTCCCCTCAATCTCTTTATTCTGCTTTCTCTCTCCCTCCTTATAAAAATTTCTACCTGTACTAAGATGTTAAAATGATTTTTGAGGCATAAACATGCCATCCTCTCAGGTTGCCAGCACTTGGAATAGAATCATCTTCCTTTGACCAGCAGCTGTCTGGCGAGTTGGCCTGTTGCTGTGGCAGGCAGCCGGACCTGCTTTCCGTTACACTATCAGCTGCCAATGACTTCACCTCTAAAATCTTTAAATAAGGACAGTTCCATAGAAAGATTCATCATATTTGTTACGTGGCTTCTTCCACCCTTTGTTTGATAGCAGGACTCACTTTTGGTCCATGGTTGAGAAATGCAGACCTACACTTCCAGTCCAGGCCATTTTCCCCTTTCTACACTTACTTGGACTATGAAACTGGATGGAATGAGAAACTCCATGTAGAGTTTTTTGAGTACTTCTGAGCCTTGTATACAAAGTAAAGACATAAAAATTAATATTAATTTAAGAAACCTATTTTATCCTTCTACACTGTCTTCTATCATCTCCTCTGTAAGGTTATATGACTTATCATGCTTTGGTTAAAGCTTGGTCTCTGGAAGTTTGACATTACAATATTAAAATGTTGATATTTTACATGGAAAGGATAATTTGTCATCATAGATCAGGTCATTGATTTTTTATCAAAGAAAATATGGGATACATGGCTTTAAACTGTAAGTATCAAGGTGGAAGATTCGTATATTGTAAAGACATCTGGGCTAGATGAGGCTTTCCCAGCAGAAACTTTAATGTATTCTATTGGGATTCTCCAAAGACTAGAAAGGGCAAAAGGAGAGCATTTTGAAAGAAGTATAAATCACTCATATTTACTAAAAAATAAGTTTTTATGACTGGAATAATAAAATGCTTGCCTTGATGGTTCATAATAGTTAGAAATCACTGGTTTGGATAGCAATTAGGTCTCATCCACCCTAGAGAGACTTTGAAACTCCTGGAAGTAACAACATGCCTCTTAGGGGAACTGGAAGTTCAGCTTCATGAGCTGGAGAATGTAGCACCAGAAAGGGTTTCCTGATCAATCGTTCTCTTTACTCATTTTCAAGTATGGTCTTGGTTCAGTGTGCTTGTTAGCTGTCAGCTAACTTGTGCTTTGGGAAGTTAAATTACTTTGTTGTACTTAAGTAAAATAACTTAGAAACATTGTTAAAAACAAACCAGAAATTATCCAATAAAAATTCCAGCATATGATATCAGGGCGGAGAAAAGTGCTTAGGGGATTATTCCCCACAGTGCTGTTTCTCTCCAATAAAGCAGGTAATTGAGGGCTAAGCATATTGGTTTTGGATTCAGCTTCAGCCAGCCATACTAATTAATGCACTTGATTTGATATTTCATACTTGGCTTTAGAGGTTTATCAACACATTATGCAGATTCATGGAAAATTAAACACAAATGAATACTTGGAACAAATAGCACTGGTGCATTTTTAAAAAGGTCTGTAATATTCTATTGCTGCTTTGGATTGATGGTTTTTTCTTTGCACACCAGATCTTTTGTAGGTGCCCTTTGGCTTTGCCCCCTCTGGGTTTCTGAAGAGTAAGAAGTTTGGCGGAGGGAAAATATACATTCACAGAAATGAATGAGTTTGTTAATAAAGTTTGTTAATGATCAGAAAAAAGAAAGTAAATAAAACTCTCCATTAGGATAGTGCATGTCTGACCTTGACATCAAATTTTAAAAGAAGAGAAATATTAAGTATTTAAAGTTTGGTTTAACAGTCTCCTTTTAAGTGGTAGTAAGGTAAAAAATGTCTAGGAAATATTATAATTTGAGAGCATGAGGACACAAGTGAAGGAAACGAAATTGAGAGTGGAGGAGCTGAATTCTGTTTGTAGGTCAAATGTGTTCTTGCTCGGAGGGACAGGAGTAATTGTTAGGCCAGGTGAGGGTGAAGCAAGCTTGAGACATTGTCTGGCTTGGACATAAAATTATACTGCCTCACTTTATCCTGTCTGTCACATGCATCCATCTTTCCTTTTCCTTTTCCTCCTGGGCGTTCTGAGCTTCAGTTGGTCTGATTACCCTTCTGGCTCTCATCAGTCTGATAATGCCAATTTCAGGACGAATGATGGGTCTTCTACTAGAGAGAAATGGACATTCAGGAAGGCATTTAATGGGGGCACCTTGTTCAGGTTTTGGAAAATTCATTCTTACTTTGATTATTTCACTAAGCTAAGAGACCAGGGTTGGAAAGATGCTACAAAATGGGAAATTTTTCTTTTTCTGTTTTCTCTACCTCATTTGTGAACCGGTGCACTGCACTTTTGGCTTTTGATCCTGCCTTCATTTATGTCCATGATCCATCTTTTCTACTCTATTCTTCTTCCTTTGGTTGTTCCCTCACCCTTGCCTTTATTTGATCTACATCTTGTTCTACTCAAGGACATACAATGTAGGGAAATCACAAAAAGGGGGGAATATATCATTTTTCCTTCCTTTGGGATTCTTCTAAGATGATGTTTCCTTATCTTTATGTCCATTGTGTAAATATACCATAGTTTTTGGATCCACTCGTTTGCTGATGGGCACTTAGTAAAAACGACTTTTTAAATTTAAGCGCGGTTTTATGCCATGTTAACATCACTGTCTCCCCGCTCCCAAGTTTTGCACACATTCTCTTCTCTCTCTTCACATGTCTCTTTTACACATTCTCCAGACTCAATGCGCGTCCAGTTTCTTCCCCTGCTAAACTTCACTTTGTTTTGTTTTCTGTAGAATCTTCTCTACTGCTCATTTGACACATTACTATATGTTTTGACATTTAAAATCTTTTTATGGGTATATCCTTTTTGTCCAGGTGTAGACTGTGCCTTTATGTCCTTATGTCCTTAAAATTTTAAGGCTTATAATTAATGCAGATTAGTATTTTTGATGACATTATGTTAACATGGGAAATGTAAACAAGGAGAAATCAACAGTAACCACACACTCAAAAATGAAATAGAAAACTTCCTAGAAATTAAAACAATGTTGTTGGTCTTATATCCTCTTGCTATCAGGTTTTTTAGTGCTGACACTTTGGAATATTACCTGGTGCTGCCAGGGAGAATCTTGGTCCTGCTCCTTTGCAGCTATGTGACTGGCAAACTGATTCACAATTACTTCACTTAAAACTGGAATAATGATACCAGCCTCATTAAACTTTTTATTTTAATATTGGACATGGCCATTTTGCATCTTATGTTATACATCAGAATCAAAGGAGGAGACATAAGGGTGATACATGAAATCCAATGGTGGTTAGATCAGGGAGGTGAGAGAGAGCGAAGTAAGCAAATCTCTGAGATTGGATAAAAAGTAAAACGGATAGACACATACTTTTTTTACATTGGTGGGTACAGCATAGTTGATGATGAATACTTACAGCACATAGAGATGGTATGCAGGAGAACAAAGTAACAGTGAGGGGTTCTGTGGTTTCATGCCCTTGTGGGAGATTATGCCCAAAGGGGTCTGGAAAATGGGAATTACTCTGGTATTCCAAAGGCATGTTATCATGAATTCAAAAAGACAATAGACAGCTCAGTTAAGACAAAGATTTACCTTTGTCAAAGAAAATACTGGCCTAGTGCATGATTACCCATCGTGACTTGTTTTTAGTTAGAAAGTTTAAATTTCAGACCAGCCTATGTGGTTACTCTCAGTCTCTGTGTTTCTAAATCCTGCCATGAAGGCCTCCCCTGAGTTCAGTATGTGGCCCCTTTTCTGCCCACAGTAGGAATAACAGTTCAAATAAAATTCAAATTGTGTTCCGCAAACCATAAAGGGTAATGCAGTTCTTAGATTTTCTTAAGTGGTCTGAACATTTTTCTACATTCATTTTTACAGTGTGACACACTGAAAGTATAACAGATTTCTACATTGAAGATAATTCCCAAACTTTCTCTTTTCATCCCTTTTGTTTATATGTTCCTTGGTTCTCTCATCAACATGCTGGTCTCCCCTGGTTACTTCATCCCTCTCATGTTTCCTCTGCCTTCTGGCCAGGTCACACTTCTTCCTTCCTAGAAGTCAGATTGCCCCACATGAATTTCCCTCCTATGAATGGGGTTTAAGGTATAGTTTAGTTAAAAGGGGAATGTTACTGAAACAATTATTTCTAGTGTCAAAGATAACACCTGAGTCCACAGAGCTCTCTTGCTATCTATTGAGCCTGGAAATCTTAGTACTGCGTTTCTTAAAGTGCATTCGTGAAAGTATCACAAAATATGCTATTAAAAACCAACCAAAAAAACAAAAAAACTAGGCTTCAAGAGTCAAAATTGTTTGATTATTTCCTCTTTTAGAGATTCATTGTGTGTATCAACATAGTAAAGACTCAGAAGTATATAGTAAATAGTAATCATCTTTTGTTTAATTGGCCCATTATTTCCTAAACTGAATTAATCATAGAATAACTTTGTTCTCTAGGGGAACTCTGGTCTAGGTCATATTGTGTAAACCGTGGAATAAATAGAAGCTGACATACCATATTTTCCCCCTTAGCAAATGGCCATTCACTTGAAATTTCCTCCTAATAAAGGATGAGTAAGAAAGGGCAGTGGATTAGAAAGACCTAATGATGTTTAAATGGAGGAAGGATCAATTAGAAAACAATGGAGATTGTGGTTTGCAATTAAATTAGAACTTTGGGCGAGACAGAAATATCTAATGATTAGTTTGTTATGTGGTATGCATTATAGTATTCTTTTTTCTTCCCCTGTAAATTTTTCATTTAAATCTAAAATGTTCATCAATGCTTTGTGAAATCTATTTGATTTTGGTGAATGGGCCGTGAACATGTTGAGTCCTGTTCCAGGGTGAAACTGTGGCAGGTGGTTAGATGGATGTGAGTAACACAAGGACGATGGGCTAGGTATAGAAGGTCACCCTGGATGCCTAGCAAAGGGCAAAACTGGGAAGACACGGACCTCAACCCCAGGGTAAACTTTCCTCACCTAGCATATCTCTGGTCATGCAGCTTGGACACCCTGACCTTTTATATTTCTAGTCATGCTGTTCGATCCTCCTCTGACCATTCCTCCTCTGGCATGTTGCTTGTCATGTGGGTTCAACCCCCTCAGAAGGGGAACAAACAGGGAGACCACAGAATAGCTCTTAAGTATTAAGCCCCCAGGACAATGAGGTTCTGACCTGAATCAAATACTTCTAGGTCTTAGTTGTATGTGTAGTTCAGCTTCAGCCCAGAAAAGCAGCAAAAGCAGACAAGCAATGCCACGACTGCCATCAGGAAGATCTACATTGACTAGGCAGCCTCTGCCCTGGCGCTGACCAATCAGTGGACGCCACGACTCTGAAGAAACTGGATACACCTGGAAAGCTGATGAATATAATCTAGATATCCTCCCCTGGGACTTCCCCTGAAGTCCCCACCCTTAAAAGCCCTTAGGATTGAGGACCCAGCATACTTTCTCTCTTGGGAACATGCCAGCTCCTTTCACCTTCCCCTATTCTTCTTCCCAGGCCCGTTACCTTTACCTTTCTCTCTTTCTCCTAAGCCCCAAGGGCCATTCTTTTATCACTGTAACTTGTTTTCTGTCTTGACTCTAAATTATTTCTTAGCAACAAAAGTACCAAGGTTGCTGAACTGAGGTCCCATCTTACTCCATCAAACACCTGGTGCCATTTTGCTGCCAAAAAAACCAGAGGCTGCTCATGTAAGGACAGACATTTAAACTTATATGTGACAAGAAGAGAATCTTAATAATGAAAGTTTTAATAATGTGTACAATGGGGAGATTCTGATTTGCCAAAAGAGAAAGAAAAAAGAAGCATTTAGATATGAAAGTGTGCAAGGTTGACAGGGAGGGATTTTAAAGGCAACGTCCAGTTTGGTGCTAAACTTTCCACATGGAATTGAATCATTTAGGTTGCATCTTGATTATAACCTTAGTTCCCATGGGTTAATGGCTAATAAATATCCTTAACACAACCCCATCACAGACTAGAGATGGGAAAACCATATGCTAAAAACAAAACAAAAAAACCTCACCTGCTATTATATAAACAAACTCAGTTTTATTGTCTCAATGCAGCAAGAGTGAAGACCACACAGATAGTTCTGAAATGATATCTTCTTATGCAAAGTGAATGTACAATTTATATAGCTTATGGGTTGAGCTCAGAAGTTCTTAGGGTTGACTGATTTCTTAAAAGGAAGGTTGTAAGGTTCTGAGCAAAGAAAGAAATGCTATCCAAAATATTTCTCTTGTGTTTGCTTGACAGAGTGATTGTTCTGATTCTTGGGATTAAGCATAAGAAGAACGAAAACATCTATTTCACAGACTTTTGTTATTCTGGTACTTGATTTCAGACCCTCCAAATAAGCATCTGCCTATGCAAAGGGAATCTGTATTGAGTGGAGTGATGGTAAAAGGTTTTCTTCTTTTTTAAGATTTTATTTATTTATTTTTAGACAGAGGAGAAGGGAGAGAGAAAGAGAGGCAGAGAAACATCAATGTGTGGTTTCCTCCTGCATGACCCCCACTGGATACCTGGCCTACAACCCAGGCATGTGCTCAGTCTAGGAACTGAACCAGCAACCTTTTGGTTCACAGACCGGGACTCAATCCACTGAGCCACACCATCCAGGGCTGGTAAAAGTTTAACAACAGACCTTTCGAGGAAACGAAAAGTTCTGATTATTAGTATTTGCCATTTATTTGGTATAAATGCTGCCTTCTACCACGGTTTATTTCTACTGATGTCAGAAAGATGCACAGTAGCACACCAATATATGGTATGTACTCCATACAGAAACAATAGAATATAAATAATCTTGAGTATACATATAGTAAAATGATTAAAAAGTCTCAGTTTTGAGTATTTGCTAACTTTTTATTTAATTATACAAATCATTTGTATTAATTATACAAATGTAATTTACTTGCCATTACCTTTAATGATGGCTTAATTTAAGAACAGACTCATAACATTCTTGAAAATTTCAAGTCAGTTGAGATGAGTTGCCTCTAGCATACCGTTGCCCACACCCAAAGAAAATTCTCTGAGGATTACTAACAAGTCTTTATATTTCAAATTATCTTCCAGGTTATCTTATGTTTATCCAGAATTCATATGTTCCTTGTTCTTGGCATATTAGACATGAATGTCCATGATATACTGTGAATGTGTTGTCCTGGAGCTGGAACTGACAGTTATTCAATATGCTTCCAGGGGGATGGAATACACAGAAGGATGGGGAGATGAGAGAACATCTGTGGCACATGCAGTGATGCTTATGGAAGGCACACTTTAATAGGGAACCAGAATAAAGGAGGTCTGACACGTTTGGCAGAGAGAAGCCATAAATACTCAAAACTCTGACTTTCTAAGTGTTTTATTGCAGGTGATTGATACTATTTTTTATTCCTAAAGTTTGACATGGACTAATCACACTTAGAATGAAACCCACCCACCAACAAAATTCTTCTTCACATATTTCCAATAAAGCAAATCAACATTAATTATGTATAGCCTGGTTTGTTCATGAATCATGTGACAGAAGCAGATCATGGCCATAAAAATTAACAGAGAAACAAATTATTTCAATAGCAACCAAAACAGGTGCTAGTACAACAAATGAAAGCGTGGTTTGTATGGACATCACCTGATTATCAATCTCTCTCCCTATCAGTTTTGAGCCTTGTAAGAGCAGAAACTGTTTTTTTCAAAATTGTGTTTCCCTAGTGCAGTGATGCCAAAGGTTTTGTGCAGGACACGGAACTTGTTCAATTAATATTTGCTGAATGAATGAATATGTGTATTACCTTCGATATAATGTAATTGGGTTAACTTTGTCTTGAGTAGGTTTCTTTGTTTAACACCTGTGTGACTATTTACAAGATATGTAATGTCTCTGTAAGCTAACTCATGTATAAAATGAGGATAATAACAGTGCCAACTCTTATGGCCGTGTTGTGGTTTAAGTGAGGCAATTAACATAAAGTCCTCAGTATAGTGTCTAACTTATGGCAATGTCTTGATAGATATTAGCTATTATTGTTCTACCCTTTGATAAACAGATACTGATTATATTTCTGGCATCCTACGGATGATATAACAATAAGTACAGTTACACCCAAGATATTTTATTTTGTTAATGCACAACTCTATTAGAGAGTAAATCCCAAGATTTTGACATTAACAAATGTGATAGGAAAAATCATCAAGTTTTATAAAATTCTTACCAGCATGAATTTAGAGAATGACTGACAATATTATGTTAAAATTCATTTTCATATAATCTAAAAGCTTAGGATATAGTATAATAATATAGTTGATAAATGTTAAATGAAAACATTTTATATTAACTATCAATGGGAAATAAACCCACAGCTTAGTACCTGTGAAATGTTAAGCTTGGCTTGTTAACTGAAATGCAGTGCTATTAAAATAAGGGGCAAGATGAAATTTCTTTATGATAATTTCAGAAGTTCTTATTTAAATATGCTTTTAAAATTCAGGCCAACACCATCTTAGTGTCTGACATAATACATTTGGTTGACTTTTATCTACGGCAATAATGATAGCTGAAAATGTCACTGCCATTACAGAACACATTGCGTGCTCTTGTGAGATGCCCTTATGCAGCCTAACTGCTAGGCAGAACAGCAAATTGCTGGACTCAGATAGTCTTCTTTTAGCGGCTTGGTATTTGTATGCTTTTAACTGGAACACAATTATAGAGCCTTCTTCTTGAGCAGGTTGTGTTTTGTAGTGAGTAAATACAAAAGATTGTTTTTATTCCTCTTTATGTCTTGGGGTACATTTAAAAAAAAGATTTTGTTTATTTATTTTCAGAGAAAAGGAGGGAGAAAGAGAAGGAGAGAAACATCAATGTGTGTTTGCCTCTCACGCACCCCCATCTGGGGATCTGGCCCCTCAACCCAGGCATGTGCGCTGACTGGGAATCGAACCAGCGACCCTTTGGTTAGCAGGCTGATGCTCAGTCTACTGAGCCACACAAGTCAGGGACTTTTTTTGTTTGTGTGAGAGGAAATATCTTTGATGTGTAGTTGGGATACAAATTTAGGACCAAAACATTTAAAAAAATTTTCATGCAGACTTCAGGTTCTTGATTTAAAAGAGCTTTGTTTTTCAAAGTGCTGAGTCTAATATTATTTTGTTTAAATTATTAATGGGACTGAATTGTAAAGTGAAGAATGGATTATGGAGAGAGTGGAGAAGGCACAAATAATTTAGCATCATGGGGAAAGCCACATCTGCTGGTTGATGTGGAGAGAGTTGGTGTGAATTTCTGTGTGTAAGTGCCATCTGTTGGTCACACTCTCCAAGGTTTCATGTATACACCTGATCTCTCACAGCTGACTTTCAACTGGTTTTGAAAATGGCATGGATGTGAATTTGGTATATTATAGCCCTGGTGACTATCATTATATATAAATATATTTCTGCTTCTAGGTTCCCTACCAATTCTACAGCTTTAAATTGTAGCAAATATCACCATTTTCATTGAACTTTAGGCACAGTGCTTTGCTTTGCTTTTCTCATGTTTGCAGTAATGCGATGTTTCTTTTCCAGTGTTCTCTGCAGGTCAGGCATCAAAGCATCACTTTAGCACTGTCTTCATGAAAAGGCAATAAATATGAAGCAGTCTCTGAAGGTACCAGCAGAGTTTACATAATGATGATTAAGGCTCTAATTGATGGTACCCTTGATACAATGTTCAGTATACCCTGAAAAAATATTAGCCAGCACTGTGAGTGAATGACAATCAGAAGAAATATGGACACCACTATTGAGTGGTTCAAAATTGTCTCAGTGGCATAACATCTGGTGTATTCAGCCCAATATGCATGAAGGCAACAACCCATCAATATTGTCAATTTGTCCCATCAGGTTACAGGAAAGTCTGATCTTCTCTAGTGGAGGGAGGCCTCACTTCCCAGGCCCAGCTCTTCAACAAAGGTTTAATTAGCACCTCGTTTCTCTATGTCAAATCCAGGCTTAGTAAAAGAGTTTGAGTTCGTAGAACACATGAAAGTTCAAACATGCTTGGGTGTTTCAATTTAATTTGGGTTTTGTTTATATATCAAGCTTATGTTTATTTCATAGCATAGCTGTGAGTATTTATGGGATGATATAAGAAAGGGACCTGGCTGAGTGCCACATGGCAGTCTGAAAATGCTCATTGGCCATGGTCAAGATAAAGAAGAAGATACTCAGCTGTGGTGCTCCTTTCTGTAAATATTGAAAACATCTGACTAAGTCACCTTTTCTAGGTTTGTCTCACCTGGCTCAGTTTGTCCCCCTATTATAACCTCCAGATAAACAGCATTGTTTTCTTTTTTAAGAATATGACTGACGTCTTTTTTATGAGTCTTCACGAATGAAGTTTCTTTCAATTCTATTTGCTTAAATAAAAATTCAACCTGCTTTTCAAGAGGGATGTGTAGGTAAACACAGCTTGCCTCCTCACACAACCACATAAAAATTACGACTAAACTATAGAACAATCATCACTCAGAACTGTTGGAAATTGAGTTGAAGGGAAGTATGACACTATGGAACTGAAGAAAGCACATCCATCCAGACTGGTAGGAGGAGAAGATATGCAGAATTGGCTGGTCTCACACCAAGTGAAATGGAAAAAATTTGAGAGGGATATATCTCAGGAGTGAGGAGTCCTAGCTCCCCACCAGGCCCCCAACCCAGGAAGATAAGTCCCCATAACTCCTGGCTAAAAAACCCAGTGGGGATTGAGTCTGTGGAAGAAACTTCTGGAGTCCAAAGCAGTTCCCCTAAAAGAACCCACACATGAACTTACTCAGATTCACTCCCTCTGAGCTCCAAAAATAGGGTGGCAGTGTGAAAGGCACCAGTAGCATACAGGGAGGAACTGAAGTGTCTGGCATCAGTGTAGGAGATAGGGGGACAGCTTTCTCCCACACAGAAAGATAGGCAAAGGCCACTGTCTCTTTTCTGAGCCTTCCCCCCACAGAGGCAAAGAACCAGCAGAAAGGTGTCATATCTGAGACCCATCAACCTTGTTAACACCATTTGTTCCACTCTGGAGATACCCCAAGGCTCTGTGAATTTTCCATATGGATGGCTGGTCTTGGATCATGCTTCACAACTTCCTAAACCCTATCAAACAACCAACAACCAGCCTTAGTAAGCCCCTAGCCCCCGTGCCTCTTGCTAAGTGGCCCCAGGCCTGCCACTAGCAGCAGGCAGGCTATGTTCATAGCTTGGCTTCATCGGGGAACCTAGAAGCCCAGTAGCCATCACAGACTGCTTTGCAGATCCTGCAGGATGGCCCTGGGAATTACTCAGGTGGTGCCTGACATTGGCCTGCACCACCCAGGACACCCCAGACACTGAACACCAAGTGAACAGCTACACACCATGTTGGAGCACCACCACCCTGCCCCTGCACAGCTGATCCTCCACAGAGGGCAGAGGTTGGTGGTCAGTGGTCACAGTCAGTCCTTGCAGCTGACTGGCCTGGGTTAATCCCTCCTATTGACCTGACAACAGCAATCAAGGCTCAACTACAAAACGAGGGTGTATTCAGCTCACATGAAGGGTGCACCTTGAGTACCCAGCTTGGGTGATAGGGGAGGCTGTGTCATTGGACCCTATAGGACACCTACTACATTAGGCTATGCAACCAAGACAGGGAGTCATAGCAGCTCTATCTAATACATAGAAACAAACACAAGGAGACAGCCAAAGTGAGGAGACAAAAAAACATGGCCCAAATGAAAGAACAGATCAAAACTCCAGAAAAAGAGATAAACAAAATGGAGATAAGCAATCTGTCAGATGCAAAGTTTAAAACACTCATTATGAGGTTGCTCAAAGAACTTAGTGAGGACCCCAAGAGTATAAAAAAGATCCAGTCAGAAATGAAGGATAAACTAATTGAAATAAAAAACAGTTTACAGGGAAACAACAGTAGAATGGATGAAGCCAAGAATCAAATCAATGGTTTGCAACATAAGGAAGAAAACAAACAAACAAACAATCAATCAGAACAAGAAGAAGAAAAAAGAATAAAAAAATAAGGATAGTATAAACAGGCTCTGGGACAACTTCAAGCATTCCAATATTCACATCATAGGGGTGCCAGAAGGAGAAGAGAAAGAGCAAAAAAATTGGAAATCTATTTGAAAAAATAATGAAAGAAAACTTTCCCAATTTGGTGAAGGAAATAGACATGCAAGTCTAGGATGCACAGAGACTCCCAAACAAGATGGATGCAAAGAGGCCCACTCCAAGATACATCATAATTAAAATGCTAAAAGTTAATGATAAAGAGAGGATCTTAAAAGCAGAAAGTGAAGAGCAATTAGTTACCCACAGGGGTTCCCGTAAGACTGTCAGCTGACTTCTCGAAAGAAATTTTGTAGGTTCAAAGGAATTGGCAAGAAATATTCAAAGTTGTAAAAAACAGGGACCTATAGCCGAGATTGCTCTAGCCAGCAAAACTATCATTTAGAATTGAAGGGCAGATAAAGAGCTTCTCAGACAGGAAAAAAACTGAAGGAGTTCATCATCACCAAACCATTATTTTATGAAATGTTAAAAGGATTTATTTCACAAAAAGAAAAAGATCACTATGAACCACGAACAATTAAATGGCCCAAATATACATCTATCAGAAATTTAATCTAAAAAAAACAAACTAAGCAAACAAGAACAGAGATAGTCATGGATGTAGAGAGCATTTTGATGGTTGCTATATGGGAGGGGGGTGTGGGGAAATGAGTGAAAAGGTGAGGGGATTAAGATGTACAAGTAGGGAGTTACAGAATGACTATGCTTATGCAAGTGCAGTATAGGGAATGGGTAGCCAAAGAACCTACACATGACCCATGGACATGAACAATGGTGTGGGGATTGCCTGGATGAGTGGGGGGTGCTGCATGGAGGAGAGAAAAGGGGGAAAAATTAGGATAACTGTAATAGTATAATCAATAAATATAATAAATTAAAAAATTCTAGAGATCTGTTGCACAATGATGCAAATATAATTAACACTACTAAACACTAAATTTAAAAATGGTTAAGATGGTAGATTTTTGTCATGTGTTTTTATGACAATGAAAAGCTCAAAAATAAATAATAATTATTAAAAATTCAACCTGTTTTTAAAGATCCAGTCCAATTTTAACCTGTTCCATGGAAATTCTTTAAAAAGTGGAAAGCCTGGAACACAGGTAATCTTCAATAAATATGTATAGGGTGAATTAATGAATGAGTGAATGAAGAGTTAAAAGGGATTGTCAATCCTTCCAAACTCTATGGTACTTTTTCCTACACATGTTGTTACAATTAAAAATATAAAATATTACTTTACTGTTCTTAAAGGAGGAAGAAACTTATGGATAGAAAGTGACATCTGAATCTTTGCATTTGCATAGAGAAAATAGTTGTTTCTAAGAAATGATGAGTTTATTCAAACCAAACAGTTATTAGTTAGCAGAAATATGAGTGTATATTTTATTTTTAAAAAACATTTTATTTGTTTATTTTTAGAGAGAGAGGAAGAAAGGGAGAAAGAAAGGAAGAGAAACATCAATGTGTGTTTGCCTCTTGCATGCCCCCTACTGGGGACCTGGCCTGCAACCCAGGCATGTGCCCTGACTGAGAATCAAACCAGCGAACTTTGAGTTTGCAGACCAGCACTCCATCCACTGAGTCACACCAGCCAGGGCAATTTTCTTTAAACTGATGTATTTTGTATGGCCTTGGAAACAATACTTAACCTTCTGGGTTTCAGTTTCCTTGTATACTAAATAAGGTCACTCTAACGTAATCTCCAAGAAACATTTCAACTTTGAAAATATGATTCTATAAACAAAAATAATGCATCTGAGTAAGACCACATGACAGTAGCAATGTACCCCTAAATACCAATATAATAGAGTTTTTACTAAAGTGTTGTTTATGTTAATTAAATACAGGTCATTGAATGAATTAATGTGAAAATTGAGGATCAGAGTTTAGTGACTTGCCAAAGGCAAAGACATTTACTAGACAAAATTATTCTACCAAAAACTACAAAGGGAGCAAAATATGTTATATCAGTTAAGTTTCTTATGTTGCAAATAAGAGGAAAAATCACTGTGGCTTAAATGACAAGAGAAATTCACTGGCTCACAACTGAACAGTTTCTCAGTTGGTCTGATATAAGGTGAGGCTTGAGCTTACAGCTCTAAAGATTTAATGATCTGATTTTTCTTCCTCTTTCTCCCTGGCCTTGAGTTCCCTGACACTTCTAGATACCCTGTTTGATGTTAACACAATAAATTTGGAATTTCAAATTTCCTATTTCACACTAGAAGAGCCAAGAATAAATAGTAGCATATGGAAGTGAACTATCTGAGCATTCTTTGATAATATATTAATATCTTTGAATTAATTTGCTTTATTTCAGGTATGTGTTGCTCTATGAACCAATTATTGCAATCAAGAGAAATGAGATACTCGATAAGTTTAACACAATTAGGGCCTATTCTTGAGGTCTTGGGTGTGGGGGCAAACCACTTTGACTACAATGAGGGGGAGAAGAGATGATTGTCTAAATAAAATTTAGGAAAACTTTCCAAAGAAGAGGGAAAATCAATACAGGAAAGTCAAAAACAGATAAACAATAAGAAACTAATTTTTTGTTAGTTTTTCTTATTAAACATTTACTGAGTATATATACATAATAGGATCTGTTAGCAACTAGGAGTGCAGGGTACATGAAGACAGACAACAAAACCTTTATGAGAAGCAATGTGGTTAGTGTGCTAATGTCCTGCTGGGAGAAGCACAGGGATCTTGAGTATTGGGCATTGATCAGGAACTAAGTTAACTATCTTCTGCTTAAAGGTTGAATAACCTGCTTAAGATAGTACTAATAACATCAATGCAATCATGCAATCATACTACGCAGCCTTTGCCATTCACCTGTCTTAAGCAAAGACAAATTTATTGCAAGGAGACATTGTAGCCATATAGTCAAAGAGTTGGGGAACAAGGACTCTACAAGGATGGCGACTAGACTAGCTTCAAGGATCTCAGAAGTAGTGATTCATGAAAACACTTTTTGTAACAGCTGCCAGAATGATCATGGGCAGCTCTAGCACTGACAAGAGAATATGGAGGAGGATAGGTGGAGCTTCAGAAAATACTTCTCTGAGGGGGTAAGCTTTGAAATGAGTCTTGAATTTATAACACAGATGAAGAAGGGAGTAAGAACGGTCCATGAGTAAGCCAGAGCCTGGCTTAAGCCTGGAGGCATGGGAGACCTAGCTATGGTCAGGAGGCTTCCATAGTTTGTTGTGCTTAGATTTCAGAGTGTATGTGGGCAACTTATGGGTATAACTGGGCACCTTCATAACTAGGCACCTGGCAAAGTGGGCAGGTGCCTAGTTATGAAGGGCTTTTTATATAATGGCAAGGAATTTGAACTTCATCCTTCAAATAAATGGACCCATTGAAAGACTTTAGTGTAGGAAGTAGCATGTTTCAATTTACATAACAGGCATTATGAAGAAAATTAATTTAGTATCCATAAGTAAACAGGAAGATGGACAATACATAATAATATTCATATTTCTTTTCTGGGAGTATATTGTGATACTACACCCTTCTCACCCCCATTCCACCCTCCAGAAAAAAGAGGGAATAGGGGAGGGAAAGGAAGATCAGGTTTGAATGGAAAAGAACATTTTGGGTATATGCTTTAGATGCCTTCAAGCGAAGATATCTAGTTAGAAGTTGAGATATGAATTAGAGAAAAACTTGCAGAGTACAGACATTTGAAGGGAAAAGAGGAGAAAGCTAAGGGTGGGACATTAAGTACTATCAATATTTAAGTGTTGGAATGAGGAAGAAACAGAGCAAGGCAAATGGGAGGAAAATAAAAATAGTTTTTATCTCTTTCAAGATTATCAAGAAAAATAATGTCAAATGCCACCAAGATTTATTTTTTTTAAAAAAATGACAGAAAACTAACTTGAATTTGACCAATACATACATCATTAGCCGTGTTATGGGAGAAGTTTTGTAGCTTGGTGCTAGCAGAAGTCAGGTATTGTAGCATGAGGATAGGAGGTGAGGAAGTAAAGATATCAAGGGTTGACTGGTCTTTCTTGAAGTTTGTTCATAAAAGACAGGAGAAAGATAGTGGTAAGACACAGGAGGGAGAGAGAAAAAATTTTTTTAAATGGAAAGTATTTGAAAACAAGTACACACTATGTTTAAAAAAAAATGAGGCTGGGAAGATGCTTACAGAAGGAAAAGAAGATAACTGGTGAAGAGATCTCCGAGGAATGGAGAACAGTACTGGGAGCGAGTGGCAGTGTTAGACTTGGGCAGAAGGAGGGACATATTTATTGCAGTGCACAGGCCAGCAATATTTGGCTCTGTCATGACTACAGACCTGAATTCCTTAGGAAACAAATCTCTGAACATTTAAACAGAATTTCATAAAAACTCAATAACTGAGGTTTTATAGGTTATAATATCCATTGTTAGAAGGTATTAATGTCATATCAGCTATGGTGGAACATTTTATAACTTCATTTAGATCTCGTTTCTGAAGTGGGGAATTGACATAAAGGGAATTTTCCCTCTTAATGTTTCTAATATTTCAAAGAACAGGCTGACCTGATCCTCTCCAGATGCTTTTCTTTCTTGATTTTCTAATTAAATCCAGATGAATGTTTCAGCTTGAAACCGGACCATGAAATGATATTATTTAGGTGTGAATTGTGAAAAAATTATTTACCTTCATGTTTCAAATTGACCCAAAGAAATAAAATTCAAGTATTTATTTTGTTCTTACCCTCAAGGAGATGTAATTACATGGGGCAGGCATACCAGGAGGTGGGATCACTGGGGGTCATCTGAGAGGCTGCCTAACGCAGCACCCTGCTTATACTCTAAATTCTATGATCAGATCTAGAACCAACCTGAGTTGGTGAAGACATTCAACCAACATTAGCTAACTTCTTAGTTAACTTGTCCTACCCCTAAAAAAGTACCTTTTAATATAGAAAAAGGAGAAAAGGGAAGTATACGTCACAGCATGATAAGGACTCTCCTACTTGAATTATACCCAGGACAGCTTAGATGGCCATCTTCCGGGTCCTCATTTCCAGGCTGTCAGTTTGTAATCACAGCAGAGTCTACTTTCTAGGGCTCTTCCTGCTCAACTGTCTTAAGTCCCAGAAACAGACTCTGAGACCTTTTCACACAGAAAGTTTAGCATGGAATATACTCAGAAACAACATCC